>NC_140173.1:2545200-3099905 GCF_963971535.1 Notolepis coatsorum | reverse complement strand
CCTCTACATTTCATAAGAATAAAAAGAAACATGTGTTTCCTTTTGAAGATTCTCATGTAGTGTTTTGTTGAGAGTGGGTGTAGGACTATTTGTTTGAAATGCTTGTCTGATGCAGATCTATAGCTCACTCTGTTGCTTGCTTGGTTTTAGTTACTGTATATAGTTTTCGCAGACTGAAATTTGGCGTGGAGATCAAGAGTATGTGTGAGTGTGTGTGTGTGTGTGTGTGTGTGTGTGTGTGTGCGCCAGTCTAATCGCATGAGCCACAGGGAGCACACAGAAGCCTTAAATCTTTGCTTGATAGAATGGCTCACCCAGCGCAAGACCTCTTAACGCACACTTACCTGGTTATCACACTAGGTGTCTATAGTGATGTGGGATGGACATAGCCATGCATTTTCAAAACATTTATTTAATTACATTTTCTTATAGCGGTAACTGACAGCAGCGGAATACAAGATGTATGGGCATAACCACAATTTGAGGCCATAATCATCCGCCTGCAAAGCACCAGCCATTTTGTCAGGAAATAACTTTTGCACTTGTAAGAGTTGGTTTAAACTTTTGTGAATGAAACTTTGAATGAAAGCCTTTTTTATATGAGTCACATCATGAATCACCTAATAGGATTAGCAGGGGGGACGTGATAGGGCTTCGCACTGTGACAGATGTGAGACATTATAATTACCCAGCCAAGCCAAAAAGCCATGGCAACTGTAATTGTTTTTCAAGCCTTGTGGGATACCAGTAATAATACCTGAAGAGAGGGTGAGTCAGGGTTAGAAATTAAAAAAAAAAGTTCCAGTGCTTTTTTTGCCCCCCTTAATTTATTTTCGGGGGCTTTATTTTTTATTTCGAGGGCACAGAATTTTTACGATGAAAATTAACATAAAGATTATAAAACATTGTTGACACTTATTTTTACAGTCTTCGTCCCTATGTTTGATAACGTAATGTTAATGTCTCCATATATAGGGCTCTACGCTAACCTTTTTCCCAAGGAGCACATGTGCTCCTAAATAAAATGTTAATAAATAAAATCTAAATAAAAATGTAGGAGCACACAAAGAAATTTAGGAGCACAGTGAACATTTTTCAAGTAACAGAGTTTATTAACAAACTATTTATCACATGCATATTATACTGTGCACGTGCACACTATGAATTGAAAATGGGGGACCCTGATGTAAACAAGACGAAAGTCTTTCTCTCGTCTGCATCCCCTTAACAATTGTGTGTATTGAGCCGTACTGTATTGTACCCATTCTGCAATCTGTTAAATAAAGTTTTCATTAATTCATTCATTCAAGGGCTAAACATCTGTGCAAATAGCACATACCACCAAAATCACAAATTGGCAAAGGATATCGGTTGTCAAGCTGCTTTTGTATACCAACATTTTGACTTTGATACAGATAGGAAAGGCAATGGAATGTATTATTAGATGACAGAAAACTCTTTATACAATTATTTAATTCATTATAATTGAAACGCTATTGAATAATAGTTAATACAATTATTCTGTTACAGCTACAACTGAGCTATAATTTATAGCTACTGTCCATCAATGTCTTCCTTTTGAATTAAATAGGTTCAGGAGAGAGAGATGTAGAGAGGGAGAGGGAGAGAGAGCAAGACACACACACAGATAGTAGAGCCATATGAAATCCATTTTTATTATTTTCCAAATTCAATTATATTTTTTCCCAAATTCCGTTTTTTCCATTTGAATATTTCAGAATTCTGTATTTTGCATTTTACGCCCATTTTACCATCAGAAATAGTGTTTAATAAGTGGGAATGAATAAATGTCCACAATTTAATAAGATATAACAGTCCATTTAATGTTTTTAAGTGCTGCAACTCAGAAATACAGTACAATTTTACACAATATTTTTCAAATAATATTGTGACAAAATAAAAATACACATTTCAAGTGATCACAATGTCAGTACTTAATTACTTACTTACGCCTATCGCTCCTTTTGGGGGAGCATAGGCCGTCGACAACAGTTCGCCAGGGTCCTCTGTCCTGTGCTTTGCTTTCCAGCTGTTTCCTGTCTGTCCGCTCTGTGTGATGTCTGTCTCCAAGTCCCTGCGCCAGGTGTTCTTGGGCCGGCCTCTCTTCCTTTTGCCTTGGGGGTTCCATCTAAGTGCCTGTCTGGTGGTGCTGGTATTTGGTTTGCGTAGTGTGTGGCCGATCCATCCCCACTTTCTTCTCTTGATTTGTTCTTCCACTGGTTGATCGCCCGTTCTCTGCCAGAGATCATTGTTACTGATGGTATCTGGCCAGTGGACGTTCAGGATCCGCCTCAGGCATCTGTTGATGAATGACTGCACTCTAGTCCAGTGGCGGCTCCTGGGTTATTCTCCAGATGGGTCGCTAGGGGGCGCTATACCAAACATGTACCACGCATTGGCCAAATAAAGTACAGTCTAATTCAACTTGAAACAATATATAAATAGAAACGTTAGAAACAAACTCGCTCCGTGAGAGAGAGAGAGAGAGAGAGAGAGAGAGAGAGAGAGAGAGAGAGAGAGAGAGAGAGAGAGAGAGAGAGAGAGAGAGAGAGAGAAAAATCGCGACTCACCAGCTTGTTGTTGTTAAATTGACAGCAGAGCAGGCAGCAGGGCTTGATAAAGTATAATCCACTCCATGGCATTGTCCATTTTGGAAATTCTTGACGCTGCTGCCTAGACCGCTTCAAATCGCGCCCGGATTCCAACATAATAGTCATATTTCAACGCACAACGCGTTACGCACTGATTGGCTGCGACGGATATAGCGATCGAACAGTGACGCGCACTCAGAGCGCTATCGCGTCTAGCCCGGGCCAAAAAAAAAAAAAGTGAGTTCAAGAAAACGAGTATTTTTTATTTTATATAGTAACGTTATATTGTGCATTGGAAACACAAACGTACTTAAAATGAGTAAATATTATTCATTTTAAACATGTTTATATTATTTATAGGGCTATAAAACTAAAAACAAAAACAAAAAAATGTCTTGTTCTCTCATATAACCAGGGCAGGGCCTGAGGGGAGGCGGCGCCCTAGCGCCCCCCAGTGGCGGCCGCCACTGCTCTAGTCATTGTGATCTTGGTTGTCGTCCACGTCTCTGATCCGTATAAGAGTATTGGCTTGATGTTGGATTTGAATAGTCTGATCTTTGTCTGCTGACTGATTACCTTGGAGCTCCAGATGTTCTTTAGTTGGATGTATGATGCCCTTGCCTTGCTGATTCTTGCTCTTACATCTGCCTCCGTGCGGCGTGCCACCCTTCTTATCTATGATGCTACCTAGGTAGGTGAAGGATTCTACTTCCTCAAGTGCTGTTCCCTCCAGGTTTACTGGGTCTTTGTTGTTTGTGTTGATCTTGAGTATTTTGGTCTTTCCTTGGTGGATGTTGAGGCCTAGTTGTGTTGAGGTGTCTGCTAGTAGGTTAGTCTTCTCCTGCATATGTTGTCGACTGTGGGATAGTAGGGCAAGGTCGTCTGTGAAGTCTAGGTCGTCCAGTTGTGTTGTGAGTGTCCACTGGATCCCGTTTCTCCTCTGTGCTGTTGTGGTCTTTAATATCCAGTCGATGGCCAGGAGGAAGAGGAAAGGGGACAGGATACTGCCTTGCCTTACTCCGGTCTTCACTTGGAAGCTTCGTGTGAGCTATCCGCTGTGTATGACTCTGCAGGTCATTCCTTCATAGGAGTTCTTCATGATGTTGACAAGCTTTTCTGGTATGCCGTAGTGTCGAAGTATTTTCCAGAGGGTGTTTCTGTGGAGGCTGTCAAATGCCTTCTCATAGTCTACGAAGTTGATGTATAGTGGAGAGTTCCATTCCAATGATTGCTCGACTATGATTCGGAGGGTTGCAATCTGGTCCACACATGATCTATTGGGCCGGAAGCCTGCCTGCTGGTCTCTTAGCTGCACATCCACCGCTTTCTTTATTCGTTCGAGGAGGATTCTGTTGAAGATTTTTCCTGGCACTGATAAAAGCATGATTCCTCTGTAGTTGTGGCATTGGCTGAGGTCTCCTTTCTTAGGTATTTTGACCAAGTAGCCTTCTTTCCAACGAAAAAACTGGAACGAATGTTATAATAAAAGCCTTTCCATACATCCGTCTGATTGAAAACTTTATTCTTCTTCTTCCTCTTTCTCCCAGATCTTCTCAAACAGAGGGTGTAGCATCTCTACTGAGGTGTCTATGTCTACCTTCAGTGCCTCCGCAGGGATGTTGTCTGGTCCTGCTGCCTTACTATTCTTTAGTTGTGCAATGGCCTGTTGGATTTCCTGCTTGCTGGGCTTTCCACAGTTGATGACTATGTCAGTCTCCGCAGGTTGAATGTCCGGGGGGTTAGGTGGTGTCGGTCTATTCAGGAGTTCTTCAAAATACTCTGCCCATCCCTCTTGCTGTTGGTCCAGTCTTGTGATGGTCTTTCCTTCCTTGTTTTTGATTGGTCGTTCTGGTCTGCTGAACTTTCCGGACAGTTTCTTGGTGGTGTCATGTTTCCTTTTGCTGCTGCCTCTTCTGCTTCTTTAGCCAGGTTGTCGATGCAGTTTCGCTTGTCCTTCTTGGCATTTCTTTTGACCTTTCTGTTTGCCTGAGTGTACTCTCTTTGGGCTTTTGCCTTGGTTGCCCTTGTTCTGCTGTTGTTAACTTCTGCCTTTTTCTGTCTCCTTTGTTCTATGTTGCGTAGTGTTTCTGCTGATATCCACTCTTTATGGTGTCTCTTCTTTATTCCAATCACTTCCTTACATGTTGTTGTGAGAGTTTCCCTTATCTTTTCCCATTGGTCTTGCTGGTCTCCTTCGTCACTGCTTAGATCTTGCAAGGCTTGATATCTATTCTTCAGCTTCAGTGTGAACACTTCTCTCATCTGTGTGTCTTTTAAGAGGTGGACATTGAATATCTGTTTCTTTGATGTTGTTTCCATCCAGTGTTTCTTTAGTTTTAACTTGAGCGTAGCGCTTAGTAGGTGGTGGTCTGATGCTATGTCTGCTCCTCGCCTTACTCGCAGGTCCTGTAGTGATCTCCTGAACTTGCTGGTTATGCAGAAGTGGTCTATCTGGTTATCGGTCTCTCCATCCGGTGATACCCAGGTTGCCTTGCGGATCCTCTTGTGTGGGAAGACGCTTCCTCCGACAACCAGGTTGTTCAGGGCACAGGTGTCCACGAATCGCTCTCCATTCTCATTCATTTCTCCTAGGCCATGCTTTCCCATCACTTTTTCGAAGCCTGTGTTGTCTCCGCCAATCCCCTTAACTGATTTTTGAGGGCATTTGGTAAATTTTCGAGGGCATTTTGCTCCATGCCCCCGTTAATTTCGAACCCTGGGCTGACCCCTATTAGTCGATTAGTTGACTAATCGGTCGAAAGGAGCCGTAGTCGACTGGCCAACCTCTTAGTCGAATATATAAAAAAAAATATATATATATTTATAATAAAAAAAAAAATGTATCATTCTTTCCAAAAGAAAAGAGGCCTAGAAGCGTGGCTAACGCTAATGGCACGCATACCAGAGGCTAACTGCCTACGAAAACAGGCACAGAGGCACCGAAAGAGGATTTCACCCATCTAATGAACACACTAGACTAGACAAATATCAAGATGTATCCATCAGTGGACCAATTGCATGATTTTGCAGAGGACAAGAAGCCTTCAGTCGACTCCTTCAGACATTAAGCACCCCCCCACAGCCCAAATGGAACGATAAAAAAATTGAGAAAAAAAAAATTATATATATATATATATTTCTTTTATAATTAAATATATATTTATGGTATATACAGCATTATAGTACATGCTATCATATAGAGCAAGTATATGAGGGGTTATCTGCAGGTATATCCAGACAAATATGGGTATATACTGTATATATGTGACCAGGCACAGACTCTGGGTCCTTTAGAGGTATCTTCAAAAATATTTGTACAGGATATGAAATTACAGGTAACTCCCCCCCCTCACTTAACACCTTCCAGTCTGAGAGCAGCCAGTGGCTTTGTGTGATCCCCAGGCCATCAGGATGCTCAATGACTCTATGCAACACTAACCCAACCATCTACACACATCCACAGGCACATTCTCAGGGACTCATACAGAACCAAGCATTTCACTGTAATGTACTTTATACGTGACAAATAAAAGCAAACTTGAAACTTGTGAGATCTTATAACCAACTAGTGAATAAAGGAAAATAGTCAAGATAGTAATCAAGATTCAAGATTGTATTATCATAGGCGGTTGGGTGACGCAGCGGACATTGCGCTCATCACCCACGCAAGAGGCACCGGTATCGAATCCGGCTGTCAGCGTTGCCTCCGGCTTGGGCCGGCCGACATACTGACTCAATTGGCAGAGCCAGCGGGAGGGGAAGTCGATGGGTGGTAGTCTGGTCATTGTAAACAGCGACTCCTACAGGTCGGTCAGGGCGCCTGCACAGCAGAGACAGGAAGATGGCGGGGGCAGTGTGAGGCTCCTACACGTTACTCCTCGCCAATGAGAGTCCGCGCTGGCAGGTGAAAAGATGTGACTGGCTGCCTCCACATGTATCGGATGGGACATGTGATGGGCTTCTATCCTCCCTATGACCGGCCAGTGGGGGGCATATGCGAGCAACGATCAGGACAGGGGAGGGAGAATTGGCACAAGAGGTAAATTGGGATGGGAGAAAAAGTAGACAAAAAAAAAATATTGTATTATCATTTAAAATAAAGAGCTGGCTCATCTTATAACATATAAAACAAATCTGACCTGTATTAACTGCTTCTGCGTCAAGAACGCGTTTACTCATTATTGCCCGCCAATCGAATTGCGCCAATAACGAGTTTACTCGTTTTTATGATCTTTATTTCCTTTATTCGCTATTGCCATTCATAATTCATCCAGCAAGGCTCCGGGAGACTCTGGACTCTGTCTGATATTGCAACGGCTCAATACCACCGCCTGGTGGATTTTGGGCGATGTTGCACTCACTCTAAACTGGATGGTGCGTTCTGTGCATCGGTGAAAATGTTCCGGGCAGAGCTCTCTTGTTATGTGGACCCAGACAAACACTCTAGTGCATTGGATCGCTTTTGAGACGCAAGAATCAATATGCTTTCGGCGTTTATTGCGTCGTACAAACGGAAAACGGATCTAGCAGATGGAAATCAAATAATATTTTTTCTCCAGACTCATCGGCCACAGGTAAGAGGAATCTAACGTTAATTCCAGCTCGATTGTCCATTTATTTCATTGCAATCCATCTGATCAACGTATGATGTCGTACTAAAGAAAGCCATTACTGACAATCAAGGAATCATAAACGACCCCCCCCCCTTTCCTTCACGCATGATGGAGCATAATGTATACCGATCATATGCATTTGAATTTTCAAATGTAGCGTGTATAGGAACGAAACACCAATCAATTATGTTGGGCCTATAACTCGCGTTCTAGGAATTACTGCAGACCACTCTAAAAACATACTTATATTCACAACGGTATTAACACGACAATGTATGAATGGAAAAATATAACGTTCCCACATCCGGAACAATAGATACCCGATGTTGAATGGGCCATAGTAATGTCGATATAGCTATATTTAAAAAATTATAGCCCTGCAAAGAAGGTGAGCGACTCCATAGGCTTACAGCGCTGGCAGTGAGCGCCATTCTCCACTTGCACAACGTGAAGTAGGCACTTCCGGTAGGACTTCCTGGTGGAGAGGGTACTTCCTGTCCCATCGAAAAACATTGTTTTCAGCAACTTTTCTCCTGTTATTTAAACAACTTTGTCGTCACAGAGAGGTGATGAAACGTTTGTAATATTATATTATAGAATGTATTTAATAAGCAAACGTTTGTCAGCAGGGTTTTTGGGCTGTATTTCATGTAAAAACGTTTACTGTTAGTTTTCTTGCTCAGCCAGCATTAGCCTTCATTAGCTAACAGAAGCTAGTGGTTAAACAGGCCGGATTAGCTTTGAGCTAACGATCTTTCCCAACCCATACTTGATGTATTCATTCCATTCTAAACATAACGTTAGTTTACAAAACATTACCTGTCTATATAACGTTCAGGAACAAATTATAAAGTGTGTGGGTGTGTGTTTTGGTGAACATTGGACCTAGGGTGACCAGATGCAAAAAGTCCAAAAGTGGGACAACAGTAAGATTTTGGTGGGACAAAGTGGGACAACAGTAAGATTTTGGTGGGACAAAGTGGGACAGATAGATAATGTAAATTTTTGTATTAGAATAACTGCCATGGTCTTCACTGAATAGATTTAAATCAAAGGTTAAAGGTTAAATCAAAATAAATACAAATTAAATACCACCTAACATCTGTTTTAAATATTCAAACGTCATCACTTGACAGGAATGTCTTGTGTTTGATATTCCCTGTTAACACAGAACTAGGGAAAACAGTATGAATGGGAGTTTTGTACTGTGTGATAGACACTTGTTATCTCAGCTGCAGTGACCTTGTCCGTCTGGCTATCATTGTTTGGTTTAAAAAGAAACTTATCCATAGATCTGGATGTTTCTTTTTGGTGAGCCACTTTCAAGTGAGACTCACGTCCACTGTGGCGCTTCAAGTCGTATTCTCCTCCATGCGCAATTGAAAACTAACTATGACACAAAACACAGAAAGCCTGCTGCGGATTGCCTGCCATCTGCCTCACCCAGTCATGTGTCGTTTGCCAGTCTTGGTTGTAACTGCAGGTCCGTTTCTTTTTACTGCTTTACATCTTGAACTAGTTCGCTTGTAATGTTGTTGTGTTTTTTTTTACCAATCAGATTTGCGATATGAGGGAGCGTCACAAGTTCAACTCTCACGAGCAGAGCAGTGCGCTAAATTACTATAACCAATCAGATTTGCGATATGAGGTAGCGTCACGACTCAGTCTCAGTCACGTCACAAGCAGGCAAGCAGCGCGCTGAAGTACTATAACTAATCAGAGCAATGTGTGTGGACAAGAGGCGGGTTGCTACGTTTACTGTCTGTAGGGAGGGGCTTTTAGACGCATGTTTTTTTTTGGCTTCGAAAAGAGGGACATCCTCTCAATATGAGGGACGCGGGACATTTGGTCAAATGGTGGGACAGTACAACCAAAAGGGGGACACCTGGTCACCCTAATTGGACCGCAAAGCAGAAATGCATTGCAGCTAAAGACAGCTACTGTTAGCTGCCCTTCAGTAATACAACAGTAATAAGGATGGCAAGTGTATGATGGCATGTACAATAATGCTTAGTACAGATATGTAAGAGGATTATTATGCAGGTATACATAGCTTATTGTGCTGCATGCATGTATTTTCTCCTGTTTACCTGCATGTAATGCTATCTGTAATGCTATCTGCAGGATATCCACCAAGCTCACCAAGTCAAATGTACTTCTATGTGCAAGACATTGTACCTAAAAGAATGCAGCATTCTTTATGTGTGATTCTCAAAATAGACTGATTCTTTATCAAAATTGAATCCTTTCACATTTCGTTTTTGCATACAGGGACCTGCTGTGAGTACTAAAGTATTTGTTCAATATCCCTGATCAGCAGCATGGCTCTTTTTTACACCAGATGCTTAGAAGAGCTACCAAGGATGAAAGTGACGGATGTCCACAGGATTGTAAAAGCGAGCAGTAAAGCATCGAACTCTTTGCTGGACAAGGGTTTTAAACTATATGTGTCCAGCTATATCTTTTCCTTTACAATTTGTGTTGAAAGGACCCCAATGTAAACAAGCCATATTGCTTTATTGGGTTTAAATCCTCTTAGCAGACCCTGTATTGAACTTTACTGTCATGTGCTTTTTGTATACAAACTGCTAATAAAGTATTAAATCAATCAAAAGTCAAACTATCTTGTTATTCATCATGTCATGTTTTATGCCTGACAGTTTCAAATAAAGACAAGCTGACAGGTGAAGTCAGCATCAGAGCCTGTTGCTACAGGTCACTGAAGAAGAATGAAAAGCCCCACAGTTTAAGAGTATGGTGAAATGGTGGAAGGGCAGTGTTTGTTCAGGGCTCCAGAGTACTAAACGTTTTAGTTGGTTGCACGGTGCGCCAAACTTTTTCATGTAATGCATAATTCAGGTGCAGCTATACATACACACACATAGACAAACCTGCTAAATGCAAGGTGCACTGGTGCGACCAATTATATTTTTTAGATGCATTAACATATATTTTTTGGGGTGCATCTGATTCCCAAATGGGTGCCCTCTGGAGCCCTGTGCCTGTGGGTGCTCTCGTCAGTCACGTTATTGACCTGACTCGTATGGGCTGTTCATGGCCTAGGTTTCTGTTTATGGCCCGTTCCAGTCCTGTTGATTGCATGTTCATGTTGTTCTCTGTTCAAAGCCTGTTCATGGCTGTGTTCTCTGGCCATGGTCTACCTGCTTAATCATTACTTCTGGTAAGTACCAAAGCAGTGTTATCATTAGCATATGGCAGGCATTGACACTAAGGGTTGCCCACCTGCCCCTTGCAGGTAAATAAAACTTTCGGGCAGGTAGAGTTTGCTTTCCGGTTGCCCGACCGGGCAAGTGCTTGTTTGAGAGGGAACACAACCGTCTATAAACACAACACGAGCAGTGGCGGCTCGCCACCGGGGGCGCTAGGGTGCCGACCCACCTGTTAAATGAGAGAAGAAGAAAAAAAAACTTTTTTGTTTTTTGTTTTATAGCCCTATAAATAATATAAACATGTTTAAAATGAATAATATTTACTCATTTTAAGTATGTTTGTGTTTCCAATGCACAATATAACTTAATTTTACAAAGATTAATAATAGTTTTCCTGAACAGGAAGTGACGATTCTGTCTGATATAGACCTTTTCATTACCGTAGCCGCAGGCATTTCTCCTCGCCGTATTTATCTCTGGGCTAGGCGCAATTGCGCCTGGAGTGCGCGTGCCCGCCGTGCACTGGTTCATCGCTGTATCCGTCGCAGCCACGCGCTTTGCGTTGAATATGATGTATTATGATGGAACTCGGGCGCTGGTTTGAAACGACCTAGCAAGCAGCCGAGCGTCTAAAAGCTCTCTGATTGGCCGACGCGGTACTTTCCATAACCGCAGTTTGCAACATGAGTTTATGCTGTGTTGCTTTGCCCCCCTGTCCAGGCCATTAGTCTGTACCATGGGGATGTCTGCAGATCAACCCTTGGTTGACTCTTGCTTTGGACCTGTCCAGGTAGGGGTGGGCAATATGGTGATAAATATCATTGAGACGATACAATATCTCCACGATATGCCTTTTCAGAGATATCATATATATCGTGATACACTGAGGGAGCCATATCAAAATTCCTGTTGAATTGTTAAGAGATTCATTGCAGAATTAATTAAAACCTGCTTGAAATGGTATTTTGGTCTAAATGGTCTCTTACTCCTTTTTCTTTTAGTTTTTGTTACCTTGTGGTTGTATTGTTAAGTAACTTGAAAAATAACCATAAAAACCAACATGAAAAAGGATTGTGATAATATTGTGGATCGTGATACAGCTTGATAAATATGGTGATATTATATTTGTCCATATCTCATATGTCCCTATGTCCAGGCTGGAAGTGTCATGTCCTACCAACAGCCCCCAGTGAAAGCACGCCACATAGAGCAGCTCCTCCATTCCCCCGACTCCCCCTGGATGATTACAGACTTGACCAGATCCTGCAGGGCTGCCAGTTTGTCCTCAGTGAGCATCATGAGCTTCACATCAAGTCTCTTCAGGTCACATATAATACTGCACAGAAAATAGAAGCAGCAACGACAGAGCAGAGTGGGAGTTCTGTATCGTATGGCTCTCGCTCGGCGTCACTCATGCACTGTCCTCGCACGTGCGCGCGCACTGAATAAAAGACCACAATGTACCTTTATATCCCAATATTTGTCTGACCACACCCCTATCAGCTTCCCATATAAGCAGTGGTGGGGCCACCCCCTCGCCTCCTTTCTCGCTTCACCACAAGGAAGTGCCTCGATAGCCCCACTTGACGATGTTGTTAGTAGGAGAAAGTTGGAAAACAAGAGATACGTTGACATCATATGTGACTTGCTCTTACAAAATCAGTCACATTGACCCGAAAACACATTTTGAGATGTATACACCAATGGAAAGAGGAGAATGTTAGCTTTCCAATGATACCAATACCACCTTTCTACTCCAAATATAAAGCAAGTTATTACAATAGTTAGTTACTACATATCGGATGTTAGCAAAACCTTATTGTGGAGAAAAAAGCCTTCAAAGTTTTCAGTTAATTAATTAGAATAAATTTATTTAATTAATTTCTTTTTTTTTTTTTTTTTTTTTTTAACTCACACACCTGGCCCGAGGGACAGAATGTCTGGGACATGCAAGTAGATCTAAAAGTAATATCCTGCAGGGACCCTCAATGGGGAAAACACGTACATAGGATGAAATCTGAGAACACACACTTAACGTTAGATCATACAAGTAATTTTCAACGCCTTGGCCCGAGACAACAAACACCATGCTATTTTTCAACATGGCATCAAGGATATCAATGACGTTATGCTGCCACCCTCAGTTTACAAAAAGTAACAGCAGTCACGTTAACAAAACTATAAGCTAAACTAACCTAAACATTTCACATAACTGTACCCGTGAATGGGACACACACAACCAGCAGGTCAAACAATACAGTCGGTCGCTCGCTCCAGCTTGCATCAAGCTACAGAACAGAAAAATGCACATTAGCAACTAGCAACATGTGCATAAAAGCAGCGTGCACTTCCGTCACCTCTCAGTCAGTAATAAAGGTATTTACACAAATTATCAGCGAACTAATTGTGGTCTACATAAGTTACAGTGAGTCATAAAATTATACTGATGACTTTTCCATGTGATCACTTAAATTATAGTATTAACAGTTTTTCTATACGGAGCGAGGAGCAGAGCATCTTACTCACAGTTGAAGACATCTTTCTGCTGTAGGTTAACCATAATGCACCGGTATTATGAATCGCACCACAAAAGCCTTGACTTTTTCATACCTGTAGGTGGTGCACTTGTACATTAAATAAAAGGACTTTTATTTACAATGGCTGCTTGACCCAAATTATTCACAATTTAACAATACTAAAACGGTATTACTAACATACTGTAGCTGAACATCATTCTTCACACCATTACAAATGCATACACTACACTCACTCACTCACACACACCTGACCGAGGGACAGAAGGTCGGGGACATGTAATGTCCTTGGTCTCCTCAGTGCAATAGTCTCTTATCTTGTCGAAGAGGTACCATTGCCTTTTGGCATCCAGTCCTGGCCTCTCCTGCTGACATGGATCTTCCTGCCTCACCATTGCATCAGGGCGCAGTAGCTCAAACTCTTGCTCTGGTGAGTGTTGGAACTCCTTGGCCAGGACGACCCCAGGCTTTTGGTGTGTGAAGCGGAGGTGGTGAAACCGCTTGATTCCGGGTAGTGGGCGGTAACTGGGGGATAGGAAGGTTTGCCAGTCATACGATGGCACCAAACCCTCCCCAGACTCCAACCCAACCAGCTGCGGGATGTTCACACCGCTGACTGTGCTTTGTCTCACTGCCCAGCAGATGTCTTCAAGGCAGGAGACAGGTGTGCGGCGGAACTTCTGCTTGAAAAGCCCAAAGCACCAGTCAGGGGCAAACTTGGTGTGACCCACCAAGAGGAAGTTCAGTGAGATGGTGTCATGCAGGCCCACCATGCAGCGCCAAGCACAGTACCAGAGCATGTATCTGTTCTTGTTCTGCCCGGAACAATTGTCGCAGTGCAGCTGCAGATGCCTCTCCCCAAGGCCATAGTGTGCAAAAAAATGGTGGAGGTAGCTGATCACTGCATTAGACCCTTTGCTGCTGCAGTGGGCCTCGTCGATCAGGTAGTTTACCTGCTGGGGTACTCCCTCGCAACAAACACCAAATACTCCACACTTTCTTGGCACAAGAAAATATACTGGGCCAGGCTGAAGAGGGTCACTGGGGTAGTGGACCTGCAACATTAAATGAAGAAATGTATCAGCTGAATGAAAGAATATTGTAAATTACAAATGGGTGATAATTCAATTACAGTAATTAAACTAACCTGCTGTGCAAAGTCAAAACTGTAATGTACAGTTACATCTCTACTGCATGGTGGGTTAGGGCCAAGCTTAGCAGAGAGATCCTCTACCACCACCTTGCATCTGTCGGTCATCCCCCGTAAGATGTCCCGCTCCTTTCCCACCAGGCGTAGGTGTTCCTCCTGCTTCTGAAGTTTGGCAGACTTCACACATTCGGGCAGGTTGGAGCTCCGATATATGGCCACGTTGTGTTTTTGACACTGCCAGCAGAGGTCCGTCATTGGTTTGCCAATTACAATGTATGGCAGAAGTTGGCACCACATCTTCCGGAAAGTGCTGTTGCCAGCAGCACGATAACCTGAACAGTGAACACACAGTGATAAAATAAGACAGGTTCGTAGTAGCAGTAGTCCACTTAAGCAAATCAAGGGCCTAATTTATAATGAGCCATTAATCATTATTATTGTCAAATAACACTATCAATCAAATGCAATGAAAGCATTTATTTTCATTTTGAATCATTTTTATCAACACAAAAAATATACATTCATAAAATATTGATAGATGAGTATGTATAATTTATGTGTGTGTTAAATGTAACATTTCTGGTGTTTCCTTTAATAATAAAAAAAAATGTGTCACCTGTTTGTATGTCTGCAGTCATAATAACAAGTATCTTAAGACAAAGAAAATATTAAGACATACACACCAGTTTCAAGCATTGACGCCTTGTACTTCCGCCACACAGAGGACTTAGTCTCCGTTGTAGGAAGCACACGGATGTCTGCCCTCTTGAAGCCGGGAATGCGTCCTGGGAGTGACATGGCACAGTCATCTGCAAAGTTGCTGATGAATCTCACGATCCTCGTGATGTCTTCATATAGAAGCACCTTCTTGTTGGCCAAGCGACCCCCACCCCTCTTTATCCTGGGAGCCACACCATACTCCTTGTAAAATTTGATGGTTGCCGTGAGCTTGTCTTGTGAAATTCTGAAACACATAAACATGGACATTAAGCCAAATAAGAACGTGAGAAATAACAATCTATTTATTGTGCAAACACAAAGCAATGAACTGTATAGGATGCAGAGGGGAGTTTGTTATGGTCGTTAAGGAAATCTATGAATGACATTAGACTAGTTTTTAACTTTTGTAAATAGAATATAATGCATTTATTTATCATTGTCACAAGAGTAAGTAATCATTGGTGATTATATTCTAAAACAAAACACTTGTAGCTTTCAGAAAATGTATTGTTGGGCAATGTTACAGCATGCTTTTAAAGTTGGACCCAGTACCGGGTAATGTCTTTAATACAAAAATAATACTTACACATGAAGAAACTTGAATGTTTCTCTGCATATTTGTTGGCCATCTATGAAATAAGACGTCCTCTGATGCGTCCTCTCCTTCTGATCTTTCCTTTTGGAACATAAAGTGTCTTTGGAGAGGTTCATGGTGCTGCTAATCTTTCCTAACAGGAACATGTGTTTTTCACCTGGGACATGACACCAAAATTACCGTTATTCACTGCCATCAGTTAAAAACATACATGTACATCACACACACAATTTATGTGCAGCATTATCACAGTCTACAGTTCTGAAGTTGATCAAGTTATCTCACTCACTCGCTCTGTTTCTTGCACACACACACACACACACGGAGCAAATAGAATAATTTGACATCTTCACATGTTATTTCTTTCACCTAGTAACTATTCAAACCCTGCAGCAACAAGCTGGTATACACCAGAGAGAGAGATAGATACAGAGAGAGAGACACACACAGATACAGAGAGAGATAGACACTCTCTCTCTCTCTCTCTCTCTCTCTCTCTCTCTCTCTCTCTCTCTCTCTCTCTCTCTCTCTCTCTCTCTCTCTCTCTCGCAAAGTAGTTCTTACCGGCAGTCAGCTCTTGAATCTGGTCGCGCATTTTCACCATATCTTCAGGAGTAAACCGCGTACAGCAGGCTTGCCCTTTGTTAAGCTTGCAGGTACAAGCAAATAAACGAGCCTTTTCGAGATTGCATCCAACCTCAACACTTGCGTATTCGCCCTGTAGTCTTTGAAGCACTCCAGCTGTCGGGTCTATTAAAAAAAGGGGTTCTCCATCTCGCTCCATCTCGCTTGTCTCTTCTTCATCACTATCCGAGACCGAGAGCTGCAGCGGTCCCACAGAGTCTGAATCTGAGGTCTCAGTGTCACTGGATGAGTCCGAGTCCGAGTCTGATTTATTAATATCAATATGATCAGGTCCCGGTGCAAAAAAATAATCACTAATAAGCTGGCGCCATCTATCACCAGACTCTGCAGACAGCACCGCATTGCTGTTTAACAGCCGAGCGATTACTTCTTCTTCACCCCGGTCCGGATCGCGGGATGCCATTATTAACTAAAATAGAATACAAATCTAAAAAGAAAACAGATGATACAGATGTAGAGAACTATTAAAGAACTTGAACTTGAACTAGAGTGTAGACCGATCGATACCAGCGTTAACGTGTTGGCTGGGCCAGCATAAGCATAACGTTGACTTGACCGTGAGCTCTGACAGAAGTCCTCCTTCGCGCGACTTGTATAGCAACACTCATTGATTGGACAATCAAGAGACACACAAACAAACAAACAAGCCTATCATTCATAGTTATTCTTGTTGCCATGCTGTGTCATGTGTCAGAGAAGATTGGCAGGGCGAGACGGGAGGAGACGCTTCAGTAAAACTGCGACTTAATTATTATTATTGTTCCCCCCATCTCTCATTGCTACGCTTCAAAATCATATTTCCCAGTCGAAATGAGAAATAATATATACATATTATGAAAGCCAAGGTGTTGTTTTATTAGAATAATGTTAAAAAATAAAAGAAAAAAAAGTGAAAAAAATCCGCGGTTTGACAGAAAAGGTGTATTCTATGTAAATGAGCAATTGCGACATCCGACTGATTCTGTGAGAGCACGTCACATATCTTTATTTTCTCTCTCACTATATTCGAGAAAATACGGCGATATTGTCTTCGTACTGGAGTGTCTGGAAGATGATGATCATTCTACACCTCCATCGGGTTTCGTATTGGGAGTTTATGCCGCTACATGCCTCTCAACTGCAGTCCTCCTTGCTGCGGCTGGTTGCGGTAAAACCTTCCAGCGACACAGCACAATGTTGCTTGCGAGCTCCACTTGTCTGTTAGTGCTATGGGGGCTAGCTGACAATGTTTATGAAAACCGGCCCCAGATTAGGGTCCTTTGTTCAGCCTTTAGGTGACGGCGGAGGATCCTGGTTTGAAGCCCATTATAGCAACTAGTGGGCCACACGACCAGTAACTGGTGATCCCAGGATCTCTGGACGCGTGGGTACTTCTCTGTCACCGTATAAGGCCCCGTCTTTCATATACAAATGAGAGTATACCCTAAACGAGGAAATGTGAGCATGGATGATCGTTATCGGAAAATACATGTTCAAGTCGGCTACAGCCCAGATGGGATTGTACCGGCTCCGCCGGATGGTAAAATCACTGTTGTAAAACTGTGTTAACATCTCATTTCTCTTCTTTCTTAAAAGGTGAGGAGGGTTTCAGAACGGCGGCCTGTCTGAGTGTGACTTGTTATATCGTTGTGTACGAGTTCAGGTGATAGCTGCTTGGCTTGCGTGCTAGTTGTGGCCTACTGTGTTAGCCAGTCAGCTGTTAGCTGCGGCGCTAGCTCGCTGTGTTTACCAGGAGCCTGTTGTGTCACTAGGCTAGGTAACGTTAGCTTGCTGCTATCGGCCGAGTGCTGCCGTTAGCTTAATGCTACACTGTTGAACGTTCTGAGACTATAACATGCTTAAACACTCTGACTACGACGTCATCTTTGACAGAGGATGTTAGTTGAACCTACCCTGGGGCCAGCCGGCGAGGACTGTGTCAACAAGGGGGACCGTAGCGGCGGGATGGAGCGGCGACGCTGCCCAGGTCGACAACACAGGACGGCTGTGTTTACTACGGTGCCTTGTTAGAGACTGCAGTTTCGCTTGATCTGCGCTCACGGTAGGAAGGGTCCTGACCAGACCTTGAACACTTCTTCTTGCTTTCCCTTCTAAATGTTTTGTAAATAACGATGTTTTCCAAAACGAGTGTTGCTGCACTACATTTAGGATACGACGTGAGTTATGTGTGAATTGTCTTGTCACTGGTCTCCATGCAAATCGGGTTATTTGTTACAGATGTGAAAATGATCTGGTTTGTTGTGTTGAGACACATTGTGTGTTCATGTACCGTGTACTCACAACTAAGGGGGTTAAACTAACCTATAAAGCTATGCTTAGTGACATATGAGTGAAGAATGATTATTTTCTCAGCCTGTAATGACAATGAACAGTGTGTTCACATACCTGTTCCACCCCAGGTGAAAATCAGTAAAAATGTATACCTAGGTAAATGGAATATTGCTCCACTTCTACAAGGGCTATTTGCATATTCTTGGTATCTAGGAACATCTATGGACCTCAATGAATGTATTCTCAGTGTCAGAAATAGTGTGTCTATTACTAGGCTTGCTTAAATTCTGATGAAACAAAGGAAAATATGAATTATGATTTTTCTTTTCATCTTTGACAGTGAATAAAACCATGATAATAATGACCAAACTTAAAAAACTGCCACTGAGCTCATTCAGTACCCTCTTGAGATCATGTGTACAAAAGATCTAAGGAAATTAATAAAGGGAATATGATCAAATTGAAGGTTTTGTATATACAGTACTGAATTCTCCCATCCGGACCAATGCAATTTGAAATATTATTATAGAATATAGAATATATGCTTATACATTACCTTATTATAGCCAATTCGCACATTTATATATATATATACATATAGTATCTTTCAAATGGCCGAGTTCAATTTGGATATAGTATCACCAAGCGTGCATAATAACATATACTGATATTTAATGTAATCGACTGTACTTTTTTATTTCTCCCACAGTGTAATCATTTTGTAACTAATTTCAGATCTAATTATTCCTACATGATTACAATAGTGTGGAGAAACTGGCTGCGTTTCAATATTTGTCAAAAACGTTACCTTTTGTAGCTTATTATCGCGAATCATAACAATTATTGATATGTTTCATTCAGAACGCCGAACTTTGAACGACCATAGCGGACCACAGGAAGTGTAGTTTGGTGAAATTTCAACACTGGCAGATAGCTAGCGAGGTCCTCTTGCCGCAAAAAGATTCCAATTCTGATCGTTCAACATTTTCATTTCCGCTTCCGGGTCAAAAACGCGAGTTGAAAAAAAAACTTAAAATGATATAAACTCACTTTTAACCTATTGCTAAACTATTGCCAACCTAACGTTTTACATTCTACATGTATTTGTGACATAGTAGTGATAATAATACTTGAAAACGTTTGATTTTAAAAACGTTAATTTATTGCATCACTCATAAAAATATTAATATATGATAATAATGTCAAAAAGGGGTCGGTACCGACCCCGTGGGGTGGAACAGGTTAACAGGTTTACCTGTTTAACTGGCCGTATTAAGGGTAAAGTAGGAGGGGTGTTCTTCCCCCCGGTTCCCTGGGGACTTCTTCACCCTCCTCTCAGACGTGTTGTTACAATATATTGTACACTGTGTGGTAGGGATACGATGTAACCCTTAGCTTGATTGCTGGGGTTGTGCTAGAACTGCTTGAGAAACTATATTTTCCTAAAAGAAAAGATTGTTTGGTCACTTTTTCGTGTGTGCTTAGCAAGGCCTGTGGCCGATACTAATCGAGAATTATGTATTCTCTCATTATGAAAAACGGCGTTCCTCTGTAGAGTGTTTTTGCCATTTTTTGTAGGTGATAAAGGGTTGTGTGTGTCGTGCAACCTACAACTGGGTTGGGTTGGCCACAGAAGCACATGTGTAAGTCTGGTACCGGGGCTCTTGAGAGGGCCCTCTCTATTCTGTGTTTTTTCCTTGGTAAAAATCAGATGGCAGGTTAGCACATGCGCTGTGTGAAGCTGTTAGACGCTTCATGGAGCTGACTATGACTGCGTCATACTCTTTTTGTCATTACATCGTATCATGGGTGTGGGGTCGTAAAGGGGTGAACTGGTAATCCTTTTCTCCCCTTCTTTGATGGGCAGGGGTTAAAACCTCCTGTCTTTCAAGGTTCCTGTCACGTTGCTGTTCGGCACGTTACAGGGTAAGAGGGGGGGGGGGAGGGAGTTTCCTGGTCCCATGCCCTGGAATATTGGGCGTGTGCACCGCAGAAATTCCCCCGCCATAGAGTACGTCACTGTGCGCGTCTCTGTTGGTAGGACTTCCGTGTGCTGTTCGGGTCCATATGATGGATCTGTTTCGGGGGGTGGTCAGGGCTACTCCTCACGAAGCTCCTATTCGGGCCTTCTGTGAGTTAGGACTCTCCTTCCATGTGAGGGAGCCTCCTCAGAGTACAGAGCCTCCTCCTCAGATTGTCAAGGTGAGTGGAACCTCAAGAAGGAGTCCTACTCTATTGTGTGTGTATTCGATTCAATTCGATTATTGAGTGTGTATGGGTTCAGTGCCTCCTCCCCGGAGAGCCCTAAAACCAAACTTTTACATGGCTCAAGGTGCAATATATTCTTTTCAATCTGTACAGCTTGCGTGGGAAGTCTCTCTGGGGATTTCCGTCTCCTCTCTATGGGAGGGTGGTGGAATGTAAAAATGTAAAAAGAAATTACCCCCGGAGGTGTAGACTGGGATACATGCTGTTGGTGCTTCCTTCTTTTCTATTAAAAAGGGTTGGAGTTAGGAAGCATCGCACCCCTCTTGTCGTTCCCCTGGGCGCATTGAGAATTCAATGACAGGTCTAAATAGCCTGTTCATTGATGTGGTTGTGTCCCGACGCACGCATAGTGCTAGCTCGGGGTGTTCTGTTGAAGATCAGGCGAATGACTGGCACGCCTTGGTTGCTTGAGGTTAAAACAGCGTTTTTATAAAGCAACTGGGATGGAGGTTTTTCCTCTTCCGACGACCTGTTTTGGTTGTCGACGGATTCTCGTTCATATCTGGGGGATGATGACGGAATGGATCTGAACATATGTAGAGGGGTCTCACGCCCTGGGGGTGGGCCACCAGGCGCGGTTTGCACCGAACGTCTGGGTGGCGCCTTCTTTTCATGTTTAAGATCAACACGCTTATCTGCCCCTTCTCCTGGAGTAGGCATGTCGGCATGGTTAGGGCACAGGACTGCTTCTGGTCACGCTGGTCCAGATCAGTTAAACCCGTTGTCCGCCGGGGATGCAGATCTGCTGTTCTGGTACCCTGAGGGACTTGGGCTTTTTTCAGGGGGGAAAATGCCAGGTCAGTCCGGGTGTCACAGGGTTAAGCGCTATGGAGACCCTGGTTGGGTACATTTTGTACTCTGCACTGTTGTAATGGCTTACGGCCATGCCAACCTGTACACGCTCGATCTCGTCAGATCTCGGCCGCTACGCAGGTTGGTCCTGGTTAGTACTTGGTTGGGAGACCACCTGGGAATACCAAGTACGGTGTGCTTGGGGCTGGTTCTCCATTCTTTTCGCTCCTCTCTCACGCATGGCGAAGAGGGGCCTGTTGGGGTGGTCTTTGACCTCCTCTGGTGACCCTGTGCTTCCCGTATCGCCGGGCCCGGTCCGAAGTAATGTTTCGTCGACCCGTAGGCCTGGGATAACCCTTTTTTGAAAACTGAAACACTTGTACTGCGGTATAGCCAGTGTATACCCGCAGGTGTGTTTTGGAGTTTTTTCTTGAGGGGTTATAGGAACAACCACCGCATTGGGTAACGACAAGGTGGTTGATTCCCTGGTGTGTTGGAGCAGTGTCAACTCCCGGGTTACCCGGTTGAGGGTGCCCCTGCACGTTCATGACGTCTGCCAATCGTGTCAGCCTTCTCTGCCTCAACCCCTCTGGGTGGGTTTTTTTTAAATGGAGGCTTGGTCATGCAACAACGCCAGCATATGCCCCTTCCGCCGGGGGGGCTGTTCTCAGCTGACTCCTTTGGCGCCTGTCTCGTCCGCAGTGCTCCAGGCTCAGGTTACAGCCTGTTGCCTGGTTTTCCCCGGTGCGCTGCCTGCTTCCGTTGGTTAACCTTTTTTGTGTGCTTACGGCCATGCTGACTGCCTGTTCTGCAGGGTCAGTGTGCCAGGTGGTGTGCTATTGGGGGGAAAGGGCCCGCTCTTGGAGAAGAGGGGCCTTATCCGAATACGCTGGCGATGTGGGGGGCGGTGTCACTGGTGACCGCCTGGTGGGGTCTTGATGCCTGGCGTCATTGACCTCTCCGGGCCCCCGTTTTCCACCGGATCCAGTCCCTTCAGTGGGTCTGGGTCTTCCTTCGCGCTCCGCTGCTACGGCCTTGCCACGGGGTTGGGTTTGCCCTTGACCCCGTGATTCTGGGGGCAATAACGAGGTTGTTCCCTCCATTCGTTCCCGGGTGGCATGCGGGTTGTGCGTGTGTGTAGTCGTGGGGTCAGGCCACGGTCTGCTCACCCTGTGCGTTGAGTTGCTTGAGTGCCTCTTCGCACGGTCGGGTCCGTCACCCTCCCGGGAATCTCCAATAGGGGGGGTGACCTCCATTTGGGGGGGTCAGGGGGGCTCGGTCCTCCCTGATCTGATGGTTGTGGGGGGCCTTCAGCGGGGTGAATTTGTCGGCCGATGGCTCTCGCTCGGCCTCCCTTGTGCATGAGTGACGCCGAGCGAGAGCCATACGATACAGAACGTTAGGTTATGACTATAACCAAGTTCTGTTAGTAGTGGTGACGCTCGGCGTCCGACGCCGCTGCAGCCCTTGATTTCGCCTTGTGGTGAAAGCTTGGGAAGGAGGCGAGGGGGTGGCCCCACCCCTGCTTATATGGGAAGCTGATAGGGGTGTGGTCAGACAAATATTGGGATATAAAGGTACATTGTGGTCCTTTATTCAGTGCGCGTGCACGTGCGAGGACAGTGCATGAGTGACGCCGAGCGTCACCACTACTTAATAGTCATAACCTAACGTTCTGAGTGGAAACTGCTTTGCAAACAAAGACTGACCTCATCCAGGCAACTATTTATAATTTCTTAGCAATCACTATACTGATGACCTTTTCAATAGCATATTCAAGAAGCACATTCTAATATAATTTGATTTTTTTTGTATATACAGTATAATCAGTGAAAAAGGTGAACCAATTAGCTACATTGGTTATTTTTAATCAAATCGATTATAATTGCTTAGTTCAATTGACTGTTGCACCACTACCTCCAGGTTCCGAGAGGCGTGCCATGTGCGGGGGCTGACTTCAGCAACAAATCTGGCTCAGAGAATCATTAAAGGTACTGTGCAAACGGCTGACATGAAGAGGGGACTAGACATGGAGATTGAGGCTGCAATAGACTATGCCAAGTTGAAGAATGTCAATTATTATCCATGTGGCCTGGTGATACACCCTGATGTTCCCTGGCTTGCATCCTCCCCTGACGGCAAAGTTTTTGATCCCCTTGAGCACCCACCTTTTGGACTGGTGGAGTTCAAGTGCCCCAATGTTCCAAGTTTTGTGGACTGCAAATACATGAGCATGGCAGATGGCAAACATGTATTGAAAAAACAGCATTCATACTACTGGCAGGTTCAAGGGCAGCTTCTTACTTCAGGCTTGGAGTGGTGTGACTTTGTTGTGTGTGCACATGATGACTTGTTTGTGCAAAGGATATACAGAGATCCAGGTGTGTTGGCGAACATCAGACAGAAGGGTGACTGGTACTATTACTATGTGTATATGCAGACCTTTTTAGGAAGGGCATAGGTCAAGCCAGATGGTCAGTGAGCCAAGTAGAAAGTACAGGTAATGGGTCCATGTCGTGATGATCCGGCTAGCCGTCGATGGATGGATCCCAAAACGATCTGCCAGGTCAACTTCTGTGGATCCCAAGGCCATGTACATTTGGTACAGGAACATCTCATCCAGCAGAGGAAGAGCATGTCTCTGTAAGAAATTGTACAAAACAGATCAGACAATTATTATGTCAAGCATTCATTTCCCACATATTTCCAATAGTCAGACGAGGGAAAGACATTTTTTTTCCCCCAGACATTTACACAGCCATCTCATCTCTTACTGATGTAAAAAATACATGCATGCTATACGTATTCCTGCCATTTCCCTTGACCGAGGTACTGGCATCATAACTGCAGCTGGTCCATCTACATTGCATTATGGCTATTCAATGCTCTCTAAAGCAGTTAGGATGGGAGAAATGCAGAGAACAAATTTCCCCAACACCATGTTGCTGTACTTTTAATTACACCTGATCTTGATTACATACTTTTGTGGTATAGATATGCTACAGTAAAAACATACCTCACTGTTCAAAATACTAAACCAGTAAACACAACTTACTGAGTAAGTACATGGGGAAATTATTTCCTCATTTCTCTGCTGGGCTCTACGTGCTCGAGTGACCCGGATGATGTTGGCAGTGGATGGTTCTATGAGTTGCCAAAAGGCCATCAGGTGCTCATAGCTGGCAAATCTAAGGAACATTAAGACACAGGCATGCTTTATAAGCAAGGTTTCATATAATGGCATTTACAACATCATAAATTCTGCATTGTACTTCACTGTTACTCATTTTACTCTGTATTGTATTGTATGTATATTGAACATTCCTTTACTTACTTTTTAATTACTTTTTTTCTTATTTCTTTTTTTTACTGTATGAAGCACACTCTCAGGGGCTCATACAGAAACAAGCATTTCATTGTAAAGTAGTCTGTATTTTATTGTGACTAATAATAAACAAACTAATGTTATTCATATGAAATTGGTATGCTTTGTGCAAGTTGTACTCACCTTGTGAAGACTCTAATCTGTGAGTCTGAGCCTTCAAATCTACGTAGCCCAAACCGAGATTTAACTGTCAAGTCCTCCACTTGCTTAGTGAGTTGACAGATGTGATCTTGCATTTCATCTCTCTCACTTAAGGCCAGGTCAACTGCGGCAGGTTCAGGGGCTGTGCAGTAGTCATGGTCACACACTTCCATTGCACCTGCACCCACTCCCTCCCCTTCATTGTCAGTCTGGTCTGCGGATTGATTGATTGAATACTTTATTAGACAGAGATACAAACAGCACAAGTACAGTACACACACTTGGTCTAAAAGGATAACCCAAAAAAGGTCCTGAGGACTTGTTTCCATTGAGGTCATGTGTATTAAATTCATAGATATATTGAAAGACATACAATAATATATCCTAGGCTCTGATGCTGACTTCACCTGTCAGCTTGTCTTTATTTGAAACTGTCAGGCATAAAACATGACATGATGAATAACAAGATAGTTTGACTTTTGATTGATTTAATACTTTATTAGCAGTTTGTATACAAAAATCACATGACAGTAAAGTTCAATACAGGGTCTGCTAAGAGGATTTAAACCCAAGAAAGCAATATGGCTTGTTTACATTGGGGTACATGCATGCAGCACAATAAGCTATGTATACCTGCATAATAATCCTCTTACATATCTGTACTAAGCATTATTGTACATGCCATCATACACTTGCCATCCTTATTACTGTTGTATTACTGAAGGGCAGCTAACAGTAGCTACTGTCTAAATGCAATGCATTTTCTGTTTGCAGTCCAATGTTCACCAAAACACGCACCCACACACTTTATAATTTGTTCCTCAACGTTATATAGACAGGTAATGTTTTGTAAACTAACGTTATGTTTAGAATGGAATGAATACATCAAGTATGGGTCAGCAAAGATCGTTAGCTCAAAGCTAATCCGGAAGGGCAGCTAACAGTAGCTACTGTCTTTAGCTGCAATGCATTTCTGCTTTGCGGTCCAATGTTCACCAAAACACACACCCACACACTTTATAATTTGTTCCTCAACGTTATATAGACAGGTAATGTTTTGTAAACTAACGTTATGTTTATAATGGAATGAATACATCAAGTATGGGTCGGGAAAGATCGTTAGCTCAAAGCTAATCCGGCCTGTTTAACCACTAGCTTCTGTTAGCTAATGCTGGCTGAGCAAGGAAACTAACTGTAAACGTTTTTACATGAAATTGTGAGGGCTGTGTGTGTGTGTGTCTGTGGGTCATGAGCAGATAACAGGGACTCTTAAAGTTATCCATAAAACGGACAACCACTAGACTGCTTACGCAGATATCTTAGGAGAGGGGAAAAATTAAACAACCGAAAACAACCTTTACAGGTGGAAATCTCAAAGTGAGTAATTAAGAAAATAAATCAATTCCCAAAAAACAGAACTACTCTCAATAAAGGGGTATAGTATAAAAGTAAATAAGCCACAAGGACACCTCCTAATAAAAGGAGTTTATATTGGAAAAAGTAAAACAATAAACCTCAACTAAGGGAGTTTACGTGTAGAATCACGTGTGTAGCCTAAAATAAGAATGACTACCATAAAGCTCAATTCTGAATCAGAAATCAGACTACACTTCAATATAATGAACGTGACCAAAAGGACAGCCAACACTAGGAAATGAAAAAGCAGTTGACACTGCGATCTCCAAACTTAAATAGACTCCACATGGCCATAGGCACAGCCAGGCCCGGACTGGCCATCAGGAGCACCGGGAGTTTTCCCGGTGGCCTGGCCTGCACATATAAAAAAAAAAAAATTATATATAAAAAAAAAATTATTTTGTTTTTATTATAATTTTTTATTTGTATTTTTTTTGCCAGGCCATTGTTTCTAGTTGTGGCGGCGGTGCGGCGCGATAGTTTTTAGATAACCTAGATGGGTGGGGAACAACCAGGAGTTCACTGTCTGCGACAGAGTTGGAGAACTATCTGACTCTCTCTTCCTCATGCGGACACACACACACACAATGGAGCCGTGCTGCCGCTTGTGATTGGTGGAGGCGGGACCAGGCGATACAACTGATTGACAGCGGAGGCGGCGAATGGAATGGCAGATGCACACTCCCACTTTTCTGGAAGGAGTTGTTAAATCTGACATTACAAAAAACAATATGTGGTGGTTATGATTGGGGCTGAAGTTGAATAAACAATTTATGAAAGAGAGAGATAATTCACACCTTTGCAATTACACACCTTTGCCACATTGGCTACACACATAATCACTGCAACGTTATCGAAAAAATAAGAATTTGATCAGACACAAGGGTTAAGTTGTTGTTCCCTTTCTAATTTCCTCAAAAACATCTAGTCTAGTTAATGTGATCAATATTATTTGACAATTGATGCTTTTTGTTGGAAATTTCAGTCAGTGAGCTCATACTTTGAGCTCATTTAATAGTTAAAATGATTGAGACAACGCAATCTTCTGTCTTTGTTGTGCATGCATGCGTGTGCTCACCACATGCGATACATGTGTCACTATTCTGGCAGTGGCTACTGTTATTATAGTATTGTAATGAAAGGTCTGTTATTTAATGTTTGTGTAAAGGGCTATTTTAACTGTTGATGGGTAGTGCATCAGTAAAGTGAATATGGTATTGTGCTCTTGCTCTGTTTGAATAGGTGGGGAGAGTGGTTAACTGTATTATAATAGTAAATAGACAAATATGTTGTGCTCTTGCTTTTTTCTTTTTGAAGGTGGAGAGAGTAGCATTGCTAGTGCCACAACAGTTTTATTTGAGGTTCATAACAGTACATTGTACAAAGCAATTGTTGGCTCATTAGTTAGTGATTCACATGCACTAAAATTCACCAGAATGCAGGAACTTAAGTCTTTGTAACAAAAAAATTCCGGGTGGGGGACCCCCAGACCCCCCGCTTAAAAAGTGGCCTGATTGGGGCTATATTTCGCACTATATCTCCCGGTATGAATTATTTCCCCAGTCCGGCCCTGGGCACAGCTGCACTGCATCAGGTGTAATCAAGCCCACACACCTGCCGACCCATGAGGCAATTAACCACAGGGAACAGGGATTGACAGCTATCCCTCACAGAGAGGTGAAATAAAGCAAAAATAGACAGCTGTCCCTCACAGAAAGGTGAAATAAGGCAAAAATAGACAGCTGTCACTCACAGAAAGGTGAAATAAGGCAAAAACCATGACAGGACCCCCCCTCTAGGGGGCGGCTCCAGACGGACCCTCCGAGACACGTCTCTGAAACTCCCGAACAAGCTCAGGGTCCAAGATGTCCCTGGCCGGAACCCACGTGCGCTCCTCTGGCCCATAACCCTGCCAGTCCACCAGGTACTGTATACCCCTACCAACCCGCCTACTGGACAGGATACGCCGTACAGTATACACAGGTTGGCCATCAACGAATCGAGGGGGAGGTGGAGGTCTCTCTGCAGGAACCAACCTGCTCCTCCGAACCGGCTTAAGGCGAGATACGTGAAATGTAGGGTGTACCCTCATCGACGAGGGTAACCGAAGACGCATCGTGACTGGGTTTATCTTGCGAACAATAGTGAAAGGGCCCACAAAACGGGGAGCGAGTTTGCGCGACTCCACTCATAATGGAAGGTCGCATGTGGAAAGCCACACCTGTTGGCCCACACGGTAGGAAGGCGCAGGGCGACGGTGTACATCCGCCGACCGCTTGTGCCGGGCCACAGCACGCACAAGAGCCAAACGCACCCTCTTCCATGTTGCCCGAGACCGACGGATAAACGCCTCGGCAGATGGCACCCCCACGTCCCTCTCCTGTTCAGGAAACAGTGGAGGCTGATACCCAAACTGAACCTCAAATGGGGAGAGACCAGTGGATGCATTGCACAATGAATTATGTGCATATTCTGCCCATGCCAGTTGGTGACTCCAAGTGGTCGGATTGGAGGAGGCCAAGCAGCGAAGCGTACTCTCCATAGACTGGTTGGTGCACTCTGTTTGCCCATTGCTCTCCGGGTGGAACCCTGATGACAGGCTGACCGTCGCACCCAGTATAGCACAGAATGCCTTCCAAAACCGAGCAGTAAACTGGGGTCCACGGTCCGACACCACGTCCTGGCAGATGCCATGAATTCGGAAGACATGGTCAACCACCAGTTGAGCGGTCTCCTGAGCAGATGGCAGCTTGACCAGCGGAATGAAGTGAGCTGCTTTGGAGAACCTATCCACCACCACCATGATGGCGCTGTGACCATCAGAAGGAGGCAGACCAGTCACAAAATCCATGGCGATGTGGCTCCACGGACGACTAGGAATGGGCAAGGATGAAGCAGCCCTGGTGGTGACTGTTGAGAAACTTTGTTCCGTGCACAAACGGGACAGGCTGCCACAAATTCCCGAACGTCCTTCATCATACCAGGCCACCAGAACCTTCTGGCCAAGAAGTCACGAGTTCTGTGCACTCCGGGATGTCCTGTCAGCCGAGAGGAGTGGCCCCACTTCAACACCCGAGAACGAATGCTGTTTGGTACAAATAACCGACCCGGGGTCACCCCACCCGGATCTGGTTCCAAACGTTGTGCCCTCCGCACAGCAGAGTCAATGCTCAATGTTACAGGAGCTAGGATCTGTCTTGCAGGAACAATGGGCTCAGGAGGACGGTCCTCTTCTGGTCCATCATATAACCGGGAAAGAGCATCCGGCTTGATATTTTTAGACCCGGGACGGTACTTCAGGAGGAAATTAAACCGAGAGAAAAACAGTGACCAGCGAGCCTGTCGCAAGTTTCTCCTCTGAGCACCCTGGATATATTCCAAATTTTTATGGTCTGTCCAGACTGTGAATGGGTGTTCAGCTCCCTCTTGCCAATGGTGCCACTCCTCCAATGCCAACTTGACCACCAACAGCTCTGAATAGTACGCACATGGGTGTACCTTACCGTCGGACGATGAGCGTTGAGACAGAATAGCTCCGACTCCAAGCTCAGAAGCATCCACCTCGATGATAAATGGCAGGGATGGATTAGGAGTAATGAGGATAGGCTCATAACTGAACCTTCTCCTAAGCTCAATGAACGCTGCCTCAGCCTTGGGAGTCCACTGGAAATGGGAAGGTGCTGTCTTCCTGGTGAGTGCAGTGATAGGTGCTACCACTGAACTGAAATTACGAATAAAACGACGGTAGAAGTTTGCAAATCCTAGGAATCGTTGCACCTGCTTGACCGAGACGGGTGTAGGCCAGTCTGTCACTGCTGACACCTTCTTGGGGTCCATTTAAATCCTCCCCTCAGATACAATGAATCCCAGAAAGGACACAGAGCGGACATGGAAGGCACACTTCTCAGCCTTCACAAACAACCGTGCATCCAAAAGGCACCTCAAGACCTGCCTGACATGTTTGACATGGTCAGAAATGGACTTGGAGAATATCAGAATGTCATCTAAGTAGACGAAAACAAACTTTTCCAACATCTCCCTGAGCACGTCATTGATTAACGCCTGAAAAACTGAAGGGGCATTAGTAAGACCAAATGGCATCACCAGGTATTCGTAGTGACCATTATGAGTGTTGAACGCGGTCTTCCACTCATCCCCTTGGCGTATGCGCACCAGATTGTAGGCATTGCGGAGATCAAGTTTGGTAAAAATGGATGCCCCCTGGAGGCGTTCGAACGCCGAGTTCATCAGGGGAAGGGGATACCGGTTTTTTACTGTAATGCTGTTCAGACCTCTGTAGTCGATGCAGGGTCTCAGTTCTCCATCCTTTTTTCCCACAAAAAAGAATCCAGCACCCGCAGGTGAAGTGGAAGGTCTAATAAAACCGGTAGCCACAGCCTCCTTGATGTAGGTGTTCATAGCTGCGCTTTCGGGGACCGACAACGAGTACAAGGAACCACGAGGGGGAATAGAGCCCGGCTGCAATTCGATGGCGCAATCATAAGGTCGGTGCGGTGGCAGGATGCTAACCCTTTGTTTGCTAAACACCTCACTGAGGTCAGCATAGACAGTGGGAACTCCCTCTGGTAACGGGTGTGACTCCACGCTCATGATGTTGGTGCTCTCCATGAGGGGGTCAGCTGTACAAGTAAGCGAGGAGAAGTCCTCACACAGAGCCTCTAAACTGTCTAAACTGTCCTCCGCCAGAACCTCCTCACCGAGGGAGTCCCAATCAAACTGTGGATCCCATTCCAAACTCCCATCCTGATCGACAGATGGCTGGGAGTGCAATGGTTGAGAGAGTGGGCTCTGGAAACCAAGACCCCCCACTGCTTCAACAGGATCACAACCGCTCTCACTAAACTGATCATAACTCATGGGTGACGGAGGAATTTGGAAACAACGGTGACGGCATTGGGAGCCCCACTGCATGACAGTGTCCCTCTCCTCACCCCAATTTATCTGTGGCTTGTGTTTACTAAGCCAAGAATGACCCAGCACAATGGGATACGTGGGGGAATCCACCAAAAATAATCGAATGCGCTCAGAATGGTTCCCATAAGCAACCCGCATGACACTGCCTGTACCCAATGGCCGTCCATCAAGCGCTGTGACACTACAGGGCTTATGGAGGAAATGTACAGGTATTTTAGAGTCCTCAGCCCATCTGGAATCGATGAAACTGTCCACTGCCCCTGAGTCTAAAAAGGCGTCAACCTTAACAGACTGCCTATTCCAGCCTAAAACCAGAGGCAAAAAGGTTCGAAAGGGGGTGATGTGATGTCTCACTAGTGTCTCTCGGCCCACTAGCGAGACTGACCGTTTCCCTTCAGTTTCGGACACTCCACCCTCGTGTGACCTGTTCTCCTGCAGTACCGGCACCAGTCCACATGAGAACCAGTCTGCCTAGAGTCACGCACAGAAGTGCTGTCCACCTGCATAGGTTCAGACGAGCTGGCCACTGAAGGTTGTGGAGGAAAGGACGAAACGTCCTCCAGCGGGACACGAAAACGTTGACCCCGCCTCTCACGCTTACGGTCTCTGATCCGGATATCACCGCTTATGGCGGTAGTGACCAGTGTGTCAAAATTGTCTGGAGATCCCACAACCGCCAAAGCATCTTTTACCTGATTAGATAACGCGTTGGTGAACAAAGTGATGAGTGGCCCCTCAGGCCAGCCTGTAGCCCCAGCCAGTGTCCTGAAAGCGATGGAAAACTCAGCTACACTACTGGCGCCCTGGCGCATGCGCGTCAGCTTCATGGCGACCTCTTTATCGTAGAGTTCATGATCAAAAACAATCTCCATCTCATTCATGAGTCCCTGTGAGTCGTTTAAAACTGGAGCCTGAGCCCGTATGAGTGGAACAGCCCAATCGAGGGCAGGTCCCTCCAACAGGGATAGAATTAGGGCAACACGTGAATCCTTAGACTGAAAACGAGAAGGCTGGGCTCTGTACACTATTTGGCATTGTGCCAGAAAACCATGGCATTTACCTGACTCCCCATTAAAGCGTGAGGGGAGCTGGTCTTTAGCCTCACAAGGTAATGACCGGGGGCCTGTGAGTAGTGCTTGAGAGACATTAGGTGGGCTCTGGTGAGGGGGAGGTAATTGTGCATTGGCTATGCGGTCAGCCAAATCACCAATGGAACTATCCATCTTGCGCAATCCTTCATACATCTCCCCATGCTGTTGCACCATGAGAGCTTGTTGTTGTAATTGTATGATAGCTTCCTCATGTGAAAGCAATCCTTGACACTGCGCAGCTAGTGCTTGTTCGAGACCTGTGTTATTTGCTGACCCAGTCATGGCTTTTTCATTCTGTGAGGGCTGTGTGTGTCTGTGGGTCATGAGCAGATAACAGGGACTCTTAAAGTTATCCGTAAAACGGACAACCACTAGACTGCTTACGCAGATATCTTAGGAGAGGGGGAAAATTAAACAACAGAAAACAACCTTTACAGGTGGAAATCTCAAAGTGAGTAATTACGAAAATAAATCAAGTCCCAAAAAACAGAACTACTCTCAATAAAGAGGTATAGTATAAAAGTAAATAAGCCACAAGGACACCTCCTAATAAAAGGAGTTTATATTGGAAAAAGTAAAACAATAAACCTCAACTAAGGGAGTTTATGTGTAGAATCACGTGAGTAGCCTAAAATAAGAATGACTACCATAAAGCTCAATTCTGAATCAGAAATCAGACTACACTTCAATATAATGAACGTGACCAAAAGGACAGCCAACACTAGGAAATGAAAAAGCAGTTGACACTGCGATCTCCAAACTTAAATAGACTCCACATGGCCATAGGGACAGCTGCACTGCATCAGGTGTAATCAAGCCCACACACCTGCCGACCCATGAGGCAATTAACCACAGGGAACAGGGATTGACAGCTATCCCTCACAGAGAGGTGAAATAAAGCAAAAATAGACAGCTGTCCCTCACAGAAAGGTGAAATAAGGCAAAAATAGACAGCTGTCCCTCACAGAAAGGTGAAATAAGGCAAAAACCATGACAGAAATACAGCCCAAAAACCCTGCTGACAAACGTTTGCTTTTTTTTTAATTATTTTTTTAAACATACATATAAACAAACATGACAACACACGATAAGATACACAAGCATTAATATACAGTGTATATCCAACGAAATTACCATTTATACCAATGTCTTATACAGGATATACCCCTAATACCTGTTATCTAAAAACATACACACATATGCTCCAGCTCGAACCCCCCCCCTCCCGGACCCCTCTTTGGATAGTACCTCCATTATCCCTCGCTCCTAACCAGACACTACCATTATAAGCTAGCTTTTATTCTCTCCACCACTTCTAACCACATTGACATTTTGGATTCATTGAGACCCAGAATTCTTGCTGTAGATATTTCTTGATAAATCACATCGAGATATGTAAAAAACCAAACTTTCCGGCACATTTTTTCCGGTTGAAACCAGCGTGATGCGATCAGTTTTTTAGCTACTGTGATACCCGATAAAACCAATCTCTTTAGCTGTGGATTTACTGCAAACTCAAAAACATCATTCAATAGTAATACAGAAGGGTGTACAGGTATATTCCAAGATACGAGTTTTGATAATTGTTGGGTCACATCTTTCCAGAATGTCTTAACTGGTGGGCAGTCCCAATACATGTGCATAAATGTCCCTTCGTCCCCGTTTGTACATTGGGAGCATTTGGAGTCTTGTTTAAGACCCATTCTGTTCAGTCTTATAGGAGTCAAGTATGTCCTGTGAATATAGTTAAGATTGATTTGTTGATGGTCCGGGTTCCTTGATGTAAGTCGGACATTTGCCCAGGCTCCTTGCCAATCAAAGTCACTTTCCAGGTCTGGTATATCCCTCCTCCAGACAGAGTCTAGTTGGAGGGTTTCATACGAGGACGTTAGTAATTGATGATAAGAAATCTGAAACAAAACCTCTCGATGTCTCTCTTTCATAGAAGAATTTGTGGTATCTGTGGTGTTCAATTGGTATGTCTAATGGAACACTGTGAGACTTCAAACATAGCCTTAACTGTATGTAAAAAAGCCATGTGGACATGGTGAGATAAATTTTTTGCATATTTCTCCATAACTGCAAAAACCCTGTTTGTTAAAAACATCCCCTAATGAGTGTATGCCTTGCTCTTCCCATATAGGGAATCTTATAGGTCGTTTTTCAATTAAGAGTGCATTGTTATTGAATAAGGGAGTATGATTGTGCCATTTTTGTGGGTTAGGATATTCTTTTTGTGTTTCACGCCATATCCGGATCGCATTGGTAATTATGGGGCCAAATTTCCGTTCACAGTGCTTGATTGGTAGTTTAGTGTGTAACATGCAGAAGTCGTGAAGGCCGCGAGAGGAGCAGCCGCGAGGGGGCAGAGAGCGCCCCAGGGGGAGACATGCAGCCACAGCAGCGCAGGCCCTCCTACCCAGGCAGACGGCGCTACCCGCCATACTTTGGAGGCGAAGGCGAAGAGAACCAGAGAGGTCCAGACCAGGGCAGCGACAAACCAATGAGACAGACCTACTACAGAGGCTTCCGACCAAGGGGTCCATCCAAAGTACCTCTTAACTCCATGTTAGAAAGGCAACGGCAAATCCTGCAACTAGTTCAGCAAAATGTGGCTCAGGCCCAGGAGCATCAAGCTCGAGGCTACAATAGAAGGAGGTCTCCTGTCACATACCAAGTAGGAGAGAAGGTATGGGTTAAGTTGCACCCACTGTATGATGCCAAGGCCATGTTTATGGCAAAACTTGCTCCAAAGTGGAGAGGGCCAGCCACAGTTCTCAGACGTTTAGGGTCAGTGACCTACAGAGTAGCCATGGATAGCAGTCCTAACACCCATGAAATCTTGCATGTTGAGACCATGAAGATGTTGTATGGCAGTGGTACTACGATTGGTGGGGGGGATGTGTAACATGCGTTACTTTATGAAGAAGATGTCAATGTGTTGATAAATGAAGTGTGGGCCCAATATGTTAGGATATGCCAATGTCAGCATATTTGGGTCACTTGACCTTTAAGATTCCAGGTATGGGTGTGGTTAGGGGCGGTCCCAACCATCAGGGGGCCATCTTGGATTGGAATCATGGCCTCATGGAGTTTTGTTTGCTTACTGCTATTGTGAGAGGAAGGGGGGATTTTTCCAGGCCTCCTAAAAGATTCTCCATTAACCAAGGACAGTTCAGCTGCAGTGGTGCTAATGGACTGTAAAGCTGACAGGACTGTTCTTATTAAGACGTGGATCAACCCAGGACTTATCACCTTTTGGACACTCAAAGGTTGGAGTGTTGCTGGAAACTACTAGCTCTACCATGCAGGCTGCATGGTCTGGTAGGCCTGAACATTATACATGGTTACATTAGGCATGGTAACATTATACAGGGGAAACATACATGGTAAACATACATGGTAACATCATACACGGTACATTATACATGGTAAGCATACATGGTAAACATACATGGTAACATCATACACGGTACATTATACATGGTAAACATACATGGTAAACATACATGGTAACATAGGCATGGTAACATTATACACGGTAAACATACATGGTAAACATACATGGTAACATCATACACGGTACATTATACATGGTAAACATACATGGTAAACATACATGGTAACATAGGCATGGTAACATTATACACGGTAAACATACATGGTAAACATACATGGTAACATCATACACGGTACATTATACATGGTAAACATACATGGTAAACATACATGGTAACATAGGCATGGTAACATTATACACGGTAAACATACATGGTAAACATCCATGGTAACATTTATGTTGGGGCTAATGGACTGTAAAGCTGACAGGACCGTTCTTATTGGTTTGAGATGATTTTTGTTGTACCATACGTTGCTATGGGGTGCCCCATTTATTTTGATCCTCTTTTTGGTTAATACAACACTTTGAATTTAACACTGTTCCAGTACTCTCATTCTTTATAGCTGAACAGGTTTGTTTATTATTATCAAGCTTGTTACAAGTGTATGCTATGTCCTTCAGTCTATGTGGGGCTACTATGTTTTCTTCTAATTTTCTCCAGGATACTAATGCTTGGGGGTCAAACCATGTTGTCAATGGTCTTAATGTGTACGCCTTAAAATAGTGGAAAAAATCTGGAAATGCCATGCCACCGTCTGCTTTATTTCTCTGTGCGGTGGATCTTTTTATACGTGGTGGTTTGTTATTCCAAATAAATTTGTATGTGGAGGAGTGTAATCTTTTCCAGTAACCCTCTGGAGGGGGTAACGGTAGCATTGAACTGAAGAAGTTGATTCTAGGTAGTACATCCATCTTAACTATTGATATCCGTGCCTGTACTGAGTTTTTAAGTTTTGCCCACCTATCAAGGTCGTCTTTGATTTTGTTTTGGATTTTTGTGTAATTGTGCTTCACCGTTTGTCTTATGGTGGGGAATATTTCCACTCCCAAGCATCTAAAATGTTTTACCATAGGTATCTCTCCTGGGAGGGTTATATCTTTTTTTGCAGGGGTGTTAAGTGGAAGGAAAGCCGACTTCGGCCAATTTATCTTAAATCCCGATAAATCACCAAAGTTCTCAATCAACTTGAGCAGATGGGGCAATGTGGTGTTGGGGTTTTGCATGAACAATATTACGTCGTCCGCATATAAACTAATTTTATGTTGTGTGCCCTTGATTACGATTGGTTCTATGGATTGGGATTGTCTTATATATTGTGCTAAAGGCTCTAATGATAGATCGAATAGTCCGGGACTAAAAACGTTTGCTTATTAAATACATTCTATAATATAATATTACAAACGTTTCATTACCTCTCTGTGACGACAAAGTTGTTTAAATAACAGGAGAAAAGTTGCTGAAAACAATGTTTTTCGATGGGACAGGAAGTACCCTCTCCACCAGGAAGTCCTACCGGAAGTGCCTACTTCACGTTGTGCAAGTGGAGAATAAGATGGTCAAACTGCGTGGCAGACATTGTGTATAAAAGAGTAAAAACGTAAAAGACCAAACAATCAAATGACGGTCGCCGGATGTTTCGTCTTGTAACTCGAGAATGGAATCACACAATAGGGGTGACGATCGAAATGTGGCAAATTCAACTTTCCAACAATGTATTGGTTGATCGGCGAAACGCAGCCTGGAGCCGGCAGACAAGAGCAAAGTGCTGTGACATGCGCGCCAGTGCGTCTGATCCTTAAGTGGTTTTAAGTTTAAATATCACATTATCTGGCCATCCTCAGTAAATACTATCAAACTCCTCTGACCTCATCTGGTTTTTCCAAAGACCAGAGATGGGACGGGCGCTCGGCTGTGTGTGTGTGTGTGTGTGTGTGTGTGTGTGTGTGTGTGTGTGTGTGTGTGTGTGTGTGTGTGTGTGTGTGTGTGTGTGTGTGTGTGTGTGTGTGTGTGTGTGTGTGTGTGTGTGTGTGTGTGTGTGTGTGTGTGTGTGTGTGTGTGTGTGTGTGTGTGTGTGTGTGTGTGTGTGTGTGTGTGAGTGTATTTCTCCATCTGAGACAGAAATGAACCAAAGACTTGACAGTGATTGTTTTGCATTGTATTAATTCTTCTCGACTGTCATCTCTTTTTACTTTTATTTTAACTTATTTATTTATTTGATTTCCATCAATACGACCGTCAGAGCGCACAGCGTTTCCTGAGAGTCAGATTTACGATAGTGTCAGTTGTGATCTATTGTTTATGGAATAATCCATCCATTATTGTCTCAGATACAGCTCATTAATCGCCCTGGATAGCGTAGTAGGCAACGGATTTGCTGGTATTGTGTATTGAATTGAATATGGCATAACCCCACCTCTGAAGACATTAAAATACTGCCTCATGAGTCACGTACAATTACTGATTATTAACATCTTATCAAAAAGTTCAATATTGTCCAAGTCGTGATTGATGATGTCTCATATGCAACAGCACCAAGAGAACACTGTTTAACCCTTTCACTACTGTTACAAAGGGTCAGATTAAACCGAATATATATATTTATTGCTTGAGATTCCTTGTATAATATTTGTATATCGTTTGATATCCCTTGTATATTCTTTGTATATATACACGGAATATCCCTTTACCTGGGTACAAACCAGACCATAATATTCGCTATCCTATTGGACAGCGACCCCTAGGCGCCAACGACCATACCCCCAACGGCAAGTTCAAAGGCAACGCCAAGGCATGTCTCAACATGTCCAGGTTTGCGCAGTAATACGAGACAGAACTGAGGTTGGCACTAGATAATTCACCTTACGTATAAATACGGCGCAGGTGGAAACAGCAGGAATTCGTTCATTACTAGTAAAGCCTTCACCACGAGACAACGTGCAGTGAAGTGGGCAACTTTGCCTCTGAATAGAGCCTTGAGAACCGCGTGCAAATAGATTGCTAAAGTGTCAGAGTTTAACGCAGTACCGTTGAGTTCGACTTATTCTAATGTGAAGTAATAGTCTATCATTTATAGTGTATCGTGCGGCTACCGTTCTTCAGTGACCAGCATTACCACCGGTTCGTCGTGTATATAGCTAGTGCACTTATCCAGGCTGGGCGGCCTAAATTCGTGCCCCCACCCGAGGAGTCCTAGACGAGAACCGTTGGATATGTACACCGGAGAACCTACACCGGCGACTGCAGAACCTTTTCTGGTTGGATTATATTGCTTTGGTACCGTGACTGCTGGAGCAGAGAACCGTCTACCCCACTATCGTGTGGGATCTACCCCCCGTGAGGAGCATCACTCGAGCCCGCCTCTAGGAAGAGGCTGGCTAGCTTTCATCCATGCTGTCGAGCATACTGGATTATAGCTGTTGTTTTGTCTACGGATCAAGGGAGTACTGCACTGGCTCCTGTATCTGGAGCCTCGTTATTCCGCGTTGACTCAGACTTTGCACCCGAACATTCCTCTACCCTGCCGGCCTTACACCCGGAGGGAACCCCCCAGTGTCTCCAGCTGGTACTAGTGTGCCTTATGTAATTGCTATGCCACAGGTGGCGTCAGTTTAGACCCATCTTACTATTCTCATTGACTTACGCTCTTGACCTACTTTACGTGTGTTCTTCGCCTTACAAGCGCAAGTATAATTCTCAATCTGTAACCTAACGTTGCTCTGATAATAATAAATACCCTCCAAATAGAACTTTATGTGTCATTGCCGTATTCTTGTGTGGGTGTTCACCATATATATTCATGTACTGTATGGCCAGTAATTAAAGTACATAACTAAGTAGTGGTTTAATAATACCATACTCTCAATACAGTCAGGGAATTGTACCCCTCAGTTACAACTACCACATTACATAAGGTTAACCCTTTCATTACCACACTACAGAATGTTAACCCTTTCACTACCAACACCTCAGTCTGTAGGGTGGTAATGAAAGGGTTAACCTTCTGTAGTGTGGTGGTGAAATAGTGCTGTGACAAACTGTCAAAAAGGGCTTTAGTTTTTGAGATACCCTACCGGAGGTAGAACAAAACACAAGAATGTTTTTCCTCATCTCTAAGGTCTCCCATATATGAAATGGATTCTTGTATACAAATATTTTACTGCAAAACTTGTTAAATTGATAGATATTGTTATACACCCCCAAAGGAAAAAAGAACCTAAATATAGCCTGGCCGTATGGGAGTTGAGACATATAAACTCATGTAGATTAATAATACAAGCTCCAAGAGCTTTCAAATTTGACATGCTAGCAGTCAGACAGTTGCTTAACCTAATAGAAAAACCTGGATGTGAATATCTTTATGCATGTAGGAAATATATACCTATGTACACATACTTAAAATAAGCGGAAATGTAAAAAATGAATGTCTATGCAGAAGGTTCTCATTTACTTTGTAGTAGCCATGGATAGTAGCCATGGATTGTCATAGAAACACATATGAACACATTGGCATTTGCTTACATCATTGCAGTTTCCATCTTTACAGTACAGGTGGGTGATGTCTCGATCTTACTTAAGTGCCGGTGCTTTCTGGAACATCACAGGTTCAATGGTCCCATCTTCTCTGAGCCTCCACCCTCTACCAACTGGGTTCCAGAGAAGAGGCTTGGCCAGATGGCTGTGACACCACACTGCTGTTTGGTTAAAGGCTCTCAACACATGTTGCTGGAAGGCATCTTCTGTAGGGGGTAGATTTGCAGCTGATGAATCTGTGGTAGATGCTAGTGTGTACCTCTGCTCATCCAGGTTGGTGCAAGGACGTCCATTCTCCATTTTCTTTTGGCCATACAGGAGGAGGGCATACTGTGTTCTCTGACGAGATTCTCTGTGGCCCTGTATTGGTTATGTAGTTGCTGACGACAAAGCTACATAGAGCAGCCTTGTTCCCACTGATCCTCAGGTATTTCCTGTAGTTAGGAACACTTGATTGTCCTGTGATAATATGTGTTGGTCTGCTGGTTTGGATGGTGCCTCTTCTTTGTCTTTCAAGGTCTTTGATTGAGTGTTGATGGTCATATCTGTCAAACACTATAAAAAACGCAGTTGATGCCTTCCTTTCCCATTAACGTTGCTAATGGGACACACTCACCCAGATCATTGTATGTCTGAAAGGGCACAGATAATCTCTTCAGACAACACAGTCATCTTGGCAGGTGGCTTTGAAAATGGTGAGGAGCTTAAGACGATTAGCAAGTCAGGCGTTGACTGCTTGACAGATCTTTATAGTGACCAGGAGGAGGCTGACACAAGATTGGTGTTACATGCAATACACCTTGCACAGTCACATTCTCGTCTCATTGTAAAATGTGATTATACAGATGTGCTGGTTTTGCTTGTGTACTATTCAAGCAAAGGGATGTTTGGATCCTCAACAGTGTTCATGCACTCTGGACAGGGCCCAAAGGAAAGATCCATCAATCAGAAGCTTGGAGCAGCACTTTGTGAGTGTTTACCTGCATGCCACGCCCTCACAGGTTGCTATACCACAATCAGCTTGTACAGAATTGGGAAGACCACTGCATTCACAAGACTGAAGACCCATCTGAGTGAGTTAAAAGAAATGGCCAATTTTAGACTCTCTGAAAGCCTAGAGGAGGCTTTTCCTGTGGCAAGAAAGTATGCCCTCCTCCTGTATGGCCAAAAGAAAATGGAGAATGGACGTCCTTGCACCAACCTGGATGAGCTGAGGTACACACTAGCATCTACCACAGATTCATCAGCTGCAAATCTACCCCCAACAGAAGATGCCTTCCAGCAACATGTGTTGAGAGCCTTGTACCAAACAGCAGTGTGGCGTCACAGCCATCGGGCCAATCCTCTTCTCTGGAACCCAGTTGGTAGAGGGTGGAGGCTCAGAGAAGATGGGACCATTGAACCTGTCATGTTCCAGAAAGCACCGGCACCTAAGTAAGTTCGAGACATCACCCACCTGTACTGGAAAGATGGAAACGGCAATGATGCCAGCAAATGCCAATGTCTTTCAGTGGGCTTGACTTGCACTGCGTTTTGCTTTTGCTCTTTCCCTCACTGCCCAAATATGGTCAATTTTGTCACTGATGATAATGTGGATGAGTGACGGTGATGTGTTGCTAGAATGAAGAATCAAGAGGTTTATTTGTCACATACAGTGAAATGCGGGTGATCATGCCTGCATCGATTGTGCAATAATACAATAATAAAATAGACATAGAAAAAAAACAGGTACGACATAATATGTGCATGATAAAAATAGACTAAATTCCTGAGAAGGCACTGGTTCCTATGTACACTACTATACAATATACAATTTTAACTCCGTCATTATGGTTTAGTTACTATATCTAAACTATACTATACAAGAACCACACCTGTTCTTTCCTTAAAGGGACTTTTATATTCTTCATTCCTTTAGAGTGACATTTCCATTTAGTTTAAAGTGATTGTTTAAAGTGGTTGCAGCATGTGTGTGTGTGTGTGTGTGTGTGTGTGTGTGTGTGTGTGTGTGTGTGTGTGTGTGTGTGTGTGTGTGTGTGTGTGTGTGTGTGTGTGTGTGTGTGTGTGTGTGTGTGTGTGTGTGTGTGTGTGTGTGTGAACTTGTGAGTGGAGAGTTCAGTGTTCTGATGGCCTGGGGGAAGAAGCTGAGCCGGAGTCTCTCTGTGCTTGTAGCGTGTGTACGTAGGCACTTGCCTGACCGCAGCAGCTTAAACAGGCTGTTGTTGCGGTGGTGGGGGTCTTTCATTATTCTGCAGGCTCTGGATTTTCACCTGAACTTCCTTAACTGTCTCAGATGATAGAGGCGCTGTTTCGCCTTTTTCACCACAGAATCCATGTGTGTTGACCATGTCAGGTCCTCTGTGATGTGGACTCCAAGGTACTTGAAACTGCTCACCCTGTCCACAATAGCCCCATTTATCCGCCGTGACGTGTGTGTCCCCTGCTGTATTCTCCTAAAATCCACTATCAGCTCTTTGGTTTTACCAATGTTCAGGAGTAGGCTGTTATCCCGGCACCAGCGTGCCAGTTCATCAACCTCCTCCCGATAGGCCTTCTCGTCATTGTTAGAGATCAGCCCCACCACCACTGTGTCGTCCGCAAACTTCACTATGGAGTTGGAGCTGAACCTGGCCACACAGTCATGTACAGTCGTGTACAGTGAATAGAGCAGGGTGCTCAGAACGCAGTAGATTGAAATAAAGGTGTTCTATTTCAATTTCAACCTGATTCAATTGGATCTTTGTTTCCATATGAAGTATCATAAAATGTATCATATGAAATGTATAATTTATTAAATGTATCATAAATATATTAACATTATAGACCAGAATATTACCTCAAGTGACTTTACTTTGCAGTAACATTGAATTTGTCAACATGCTTCTCACCACTGATAATGGGCTTTGGACTGAAGACCATGCATGCTATATTTACACATGTGGTATTGCTGGATTCAGCACAACCACACCTTTCCGAAAAAGCCATCATCTGTATTTCTATGACAATCCATGGCAGAGCTACTACAAAGTAAATGAGAACATTCTGCATAGATATTGATTTTTTACATTTCCGCTTATTTTAAGTATGTGTAGGTATATATTTCCTACATGCATAAAGATATTCACATCCAGGTTCTTCTATTATGTTAAGCAACTGTCTGACTGCTAGCATGTCAAGTTTGAAAGCTCTTGGAGCTTGTATTATTAATCTACATTAGTTTATATGTCTCAACTCCCATACGGCCAGGCTATATTTTGGTTATTTTTCCTTATTTATCATCCAACAACTGGGAAAGAGATAAAAATAAGAGGCAAAATAACATGCAAAACTACCAATGTAATCTATATGCTTAAGTGCCCATGTGGTAAGGCATATGTCGGTAAGACAACACATGCTTTAAAAACACGTATTGCCGAACACAGGAGTACGATACGGAATGAGGATGAAAAAAGCCCAGTAGCTTTACATTTTAAAAAGGCACACCACAATGTCTCATCACTAAGATACCTTGGAATAGAGAGGGTGCATCTTCCAAGATGTGGGGGAGATATAGATAACCTCCTGCTGAGGAGAGAAGTATGGTGGATCCATTATCTTAAAACTATGGCACCAACAGGACTCAATGAAGACTTTGACATTAAACCTTATTTATAAATTTAACCTATAGAGGGAGACAGTCAATATACTTTTTTTTTTTTTTTTTTTTTTTTTTCAGTGGCTAGGATTTGTACCTTATACACTTTTGCCTATCTGTAAATTATGCCTATCTGTAAATTATGTCTTAATCATGTAAATATATCAATCATGCAAGTTTTGGGACCGCCCCTGATCATCAGGTGGGGCTGATTTTTCACTTCCTGTATAAAAAATATGTCATTTTGTGTTGTATGCATGCTTGAGGAAGACTGGTAAGGTCGAAACGTTGCATCTACTGCCTGTTTTGTTTATTAAAATCACCCTGGAACTACAAGTGAGTTGCGAGCCCCGCTTTGTCCTTATGTACTACTGTTTTTACAGTTTGGCTCAGCACCAACAAACGGAGGATGTGCGTTATATTTTTCTGAATGTCTTAGTCATATCCCGCATGGGAAAATGCCTGATATGATGCTAGACAGCTTAACGCCATTTTACCTCTCCTGTGTGCTTTGTGTCATCGACGGGTCTTTTGTCTGATGTACTAGATTGTTCAATGGCCCCACCGTCTATATTATTTATAATAACATTGGGACCAGCGCTGTACCTAAGGGCCCTTTACGGTCTATTTCATATGTTGTGATATGACGTTTTCAGTCTTCTCCCTCGGGGGAAGGCCTGATGTGATGAGTCGAGCGAGACGCAGCGTTGCCACTCCCGCTGGGAGAAGGTAGGTGGTGACGTGTTATAAGTCTCTCGACTCAACGGGTTGTTTAACCGACTGAGTCTGTTCGTACATATTGTGATATGATACTCTGTCTAGAGAGAGAAAGCTCTCCAAGGGGGTGTTTCTCTTTCGGCGTGGCAGAGCCTGGCGTTTTTTAAACATGGTGGCTAGTGTAGCGCAGGTGTCACTTGTATGTTGAACGGGGGCGGGACATCGCTACGTTCCTCACATAGTGACGTGTACGTAGAAGTCCCACCCAGGCAGGATGGCATGCCGCCGTGTTTGGCGCCTGGGCTGTAGTCGCGTATCTGTATTTACATATCTGTATTTGCCGGCGGCTAGGTGGTGCAGTGGGCAAGTCGCTCACCACCAATGCAGGAGACGCTGGGTTCGAGCCCAGATCTCCGCATTGCTATCAGCTTGGCTGGTCATTCATACTAATACAATTGGCAGTATTAGGGGGTGGGAAGCTGATGGGTGGGGATCGGACGTTGTGGACAGCGACTCCTACAGGTCGGTTGGTGCGCCTGCGCAGCAGAATCAGGAAGCGACGGGGGCGGCATGCCCTCCAAACGCAGACCCCCGACGCTGAGAGATCGCGCTGTGCAGGTGAAAAGATGCGACTGCTGCTTCCTCGAGTACCGGAGGGGACACGTGATGTAAGGCTTAGTCCACATTGCAGCCGGCTTGTGGGAGGCATGGCCTAACAACGTTCGAGACAGGGGAGGGTAGAATTGGACGATACAAAATTGGGATGGGAGAAAACAGTAGATAAAAAAAAAAACATATCTGTATTTGCATATCTGTTTTTTGCATAACGTTTTTGTTAATCGAGGCTCTTTTTCGTCTCGCGCTGTCACTGGCTCTGCTATGATGAAGCAGGTGCCGCAGCTGCGATGGCCAGACAAGATTGGTTACTTCTGAATTTTGTTGGCAAGATAGGTCGATTTTCCGGTCCCAGTAATGGGAACTAGTTGGGGGTCTGCCCCCGTTTTCTGTGAAAGCGGGGGGGGGAGTTCAGACCCATACCACACGTGTCTCCCTATCGGTAGATTTTAAGAGGAGACATGGTGAAGGTTCCCATCCTCGGTGTGGGCTGCTGGACAGCCCCCCCTCCTGCTGAAAAGGGAGATGACTTCTGCCCGCACTGGGTTATGTCACTCGGTGTGGGCTGCTGGACAGCCCCCCCTCCTGCTGAAAAGGGAGATGACTTCTGCCCGCACTGGGTTATGTCACATTTCACGTGGCGGACTTCGCCGACTCCCCCTAACGTGGTGTGCCGGCCCCATACGGTGGGGAGGTAGTGGGCCTATTCTGCCTCCCTACGGCCTAACATATTGGTAGTTAGAGGTCAGTGCTTCCGGGTTCCAGGTGTTTTGCAACACTACCGTTAGGAACCAGGGACGCCCCCGGATCTGTTAGAACAGCATAGAAACGGCATTTTCTATGTGTACAGATGGGAAGGAGGGTTTTTTATGTAGGTTTCCCTCATCCAGGCTGACAGTCGAGCTCTGCTCTTACTAAGGTTTTGGTCAGCCTGTAGGTCCCTGTAACCCCTGGGGGGCTCGGTGAGAGGGCTCGTCTGGTTAGACGCAGCCAGAGACCCCCAAGAGAGGGTGACGGGGCAGGCCTGTGGTCACAGGGGGGGTCCTCACTCAGTGTGTGGGCCAGTGGAGTGCTGCCTTCGGGCAGTCAGTCCCTCTAGCGCCTCTGTGACTTACGGCCAAACGTACACCCCCTGTCTGGTTTTACGCAGGGGCAGCTACGTTGGGGGACGCAGACTCATCCTGTAGTAACACATATGTAGATGAAAAACTACTATAATGTACCTCCATTTATTTGTTCATGTTCAACAAATGATTTGTTAAGACATTCATAAAACATCTATAAATCATTTGCAGATGCTATTGTGTGCCCTAATCTAAAGTGAAGCCTATTCATCATTAACAAATGTCTAATACAGTTCATTATTTGTTGACTTTTTCATCACCTGTTACAAATGTTGCTTTCGGATACACCCTTCTTTGTGACATCAAACAGTGACAGAATTAGGACTATAGATAAATGCAATTTTATTAACATATAAAATACATGTGCACACATAACATAGTGTAACATGGGCACTAGGACCCAGGAGTACCCTAGCCAGGTATTGCCAGAGTATGTAGAGGAAGTATCACTCACAAATATCACCAGGCGGGCGGGCGGGCGATCAGAGTTTCACTTTCGCTCCCATGTTAACAGAAAATGCGGCCCTTGGCGCATTTTCACAGAACAGGACAATATCTGCATTATTACCACACATATAGTGGTAACCTGTAAACACAAACCTGTAAACTAGTTAACCAAACTCTCGATGCATGGCGCAAGTGTCACGATCCGCACGGATTTGAAGACTAATGACTAGTGTAACTGCAGGCGTGTCATAGTGTGATTCCAGTTAAGCTGCAGTGTGATGTCATAGTAGCACCAGTTAGAACAGGCTAGAACGTTCTGGAACATTGTGATGTCATAGTAGTCCCCGCCCAAGGGTATAAATAGAGAGCCGCTACAAGGCTCGGCCCTTCTCACTCCTCCACGACCATCAGACAAGACACATCGTCACCTGAGCTCTTAACTTTCCTCTCATATTGCATGCAGTCAACAAGGTACGTTTGGGGCCGTAATGCGCTTGTAGTTAAGTTCAGTGGGTTAACAACCAACCTTGCAAAGACCGATAATATGTATGTATGTTGTTATGGTTTGATCAGTGATTTATTGTATTTCATGTATGTTTTCACAGTTTTACGGTTTGGAATAAAGATGTTCTCTTCGAACGGAAATAAAGCCAATCAGTAAAGATCAAAGACGGGTTGCGTCATCATTGCAAGAGAGGCAGTTACAGTAAAACTTGGATGCACCACGATGGCTCTTCAGTAGCAGCACTACAGTAAGTCCAGAACATTACCGCTGCCACAACATTCTGGAACGTTCTGGATGGAGTCATAGCGGAACATTCTAGAACATCGAACATCCTGGCATTACATCAAGATGTCTGATAGTGGCACCCATTCCAAGACGATGGTGGAGGAGGATACAACATCCGCGGCAGAGGGCCGAGAAGGGCCCAGAGACCGCAGGTTGACGGCCGCGGCTCAAGAACTGAAGGATGAGCAAAGGACAAAGGTTGCACGACGGTTCGATAAGTGCAAGGCAAGATACAGAGACTGGCAGAAGGCGATGCGGGAAGCTGAGAACTGGGTGCTGGGTACCCCGGGCTCATGCAACGTACTTCACCACATCGCTACAGTAGGCACGGCCCTTAATAAGCTGGAGGCGGCCTATGATACTTGGAAGAGCATTGAAGCGCCTGAAAGTAACGCACGGCGCACCATCAACCGCTGCACCCGAGACACAGAGAGACTTGCAAGGAGACTGTTCGAGGCGCAAGAGGAGCACCTTGAAGCAATCCGGAAACTGGTAGCCGAATAGGCACAGTTAAAGGCACAAGTGGATGCTGACAATGCGGAAAGAAAGGCCAAACAAGAGGCCGAAACCACACATCGGTTCAATAGGTGCTACGAAAGGGGGTACCAAGCAACCTTAGACGAACCACGAGAGCACGAGGATGTGTACTACGAAAGGTGGTACCAAGTGCGAGAAGTTCCTTTCACGGCCTTAAACGAACCACAAGAGCAAGAGGGTCAGATTGAAGAACTTCAGATGTTAAAGGCCAAGCAAGAGGCTGAAGCTGCTGAAAGAGAAGCCGCGGAAAGACAAAGAGTGCTAGAAGCTGCACAAAGAAAGTCCAACGAAGAGGCTGAAAGGTTCAGCAGGATGCTGAAGCCGCGGACAGACAAAGGGTGCTAGAAGCTGCACAGAGAAAGGTTCAGCAGGATGCTGAAACCGAAGAAGAAGAAGAAGAAGAAGAAGAAGAAGAAGAAGAAGAAGAAGAAGAAGAAGAAGAAGAAGAAGAAGAAGAAGAAGCAGTAAAGCGATTGGAAACTAGGAAGACGCTAAGGGCTGCCACGGCACGACCGCAAGTATACGATCAGCCCAAAGGTGCAGTTCAAGCAGCCAGCCAAAGTGGCTACCCAGCTGGAGAAATAAAGGTGTCGCAAGAGCGAGGCGTCGCTGTGAAAGAGGAAGTCACGTCTCAGGCAAGCATAGGGCAGCACCATTTTTCACGGCCAGCTGCAGCACCACCACGGCAACTCCAACTGCAAGCTGCACCACAAGCAAGGCAAGACCGGTACCAGGCGCCACTGCCAGCGGAAGCACAACCAAGGCAAAACCAGCAGCGGTCTCCACTGCTAGCTGTAGCAGACACAAGGCAAGAAGACAGATGTATCGCACTCCTCGATACACAAAGTGACACAACCTCGATCCTCGAAATGACAGCAAATGCTCTCAACACAAAGGGTGAACCAGGTCAGCTAAAGATCTCGACAATAAGTGAAGGGCACGATGTCGGTAGAACACCGATCAAGGAAGTTGTGTTACCTGCAGATATCATAAAGATGCTGGAGCCTGACGTGGCTGAAAGAGCGTCAGAGGCCACCCCCATCCCCCAAGAGAATCTAAGGTTCCAGTCGAAAATGGAACGCATCAAGCAAAGCACAGAGTCTACACAATGGAGGTATGTGGCGGCGGAAGAGAATCCAGCCGACCATGCCTCAAGAGGTCTCACAGCAGAGCCACTGATAGCCTCTAACTGGGTCACCGGCCCAGACTTGCTTTGGCAGAAAGGGTTACCAAGTGGAGAAGGCAAGGTGGGAGAGATCGCAAGTGACGACCCTGAACTTAGGAAGGCCCAGGTGCTCACCACACGGGTGAAAGAAGTCTGCCGCTGCTAGCGCGCATACACAAGTTCTCAGACTGGTCCAGACTGGTGAAAGCTATCGCCAGACTCCAGCGCCATGTGAAAGAAAGGAAAGGTCACCAGCCAAAGTCCTGTGAAGCCACCAGTCTAGAGGAAAGGAGAGAAGCGGAGCTAACCATAATCAAGATGGTGCAAGAAGAAACCTTTTCACAAGACATACAGTTACTCCAGAGTCACCAGGAGACACCAGTCAAAGGCAGAGCCACTAATCTGCACCGGTTAGGTCCATTCCTGGATGACCAAGGCATCCTCAGAGTTGGCGGCCGCCTAACGCACGCCGCCTTACAGCCACAGGGGAAGCATCCAGCGGTCCTTCCAAAGGACAGTCATGTGTCTGGGTTACTCGTCAAGCACTATCATGAGAGAGTGCACCATCAGGGACGAGGGATGACCATGAATGCACTCCGATCCAATGGCATATGGATACTAGGCTGCAGCAAGGCAGTATCAGCCCATATCTACAAGTGCACTATGTGCAGGAAGTTCAGACGATGCACGGAACAGCAAAGAATGGCAGACCTCCTGGAGGAACGAATGGAAACTGCTCCGCCATTCACCTACTACGGGATGGAACGCTTTGGACCACGTGGAGAAGTCAAGGTGGGAGGGAGCGGTGTGTCTCTGTCTGCCGTAACAAATGCTCTAGCTGTCGGTGGCTATGACAGGGACAAGAACCCTGGTCCAGGAACCCTGTTCCAGGTCAAGGGTACCGGAGCCTCCGGCTCTCTCAAGATCAACCAGGCTGAGGTTAAAGCCAACAAGCCCGCCAAGAAGCCAGCAGCCAAGAAACCTGTGGAAGCCAAAGGACCCACGAAGGCGGCAACGAAGAAGCCTGCTGCTTTCTGGGAAAGACAAAGACGCACCATCAGAAGGAGCTTGACGGGGCTTGTCTTGACCATCTTCCCATATGAAGTCATAGTGGTTGTAAACAGCAGACCCCTGACCACGGATTGGCTCAATGATTCATCTAGTCCAGAGCCCCGGACACCAAGCCACATCCTGACCACGAAGGCCACAATCCTCGCTCCACCTCCTGGACAGTTCGTCAAGGAAGATCTGTACATCGGCAAAGGATGGCGTCGAGTTCAAATCTTATCCACCCACTGCTGGACAAGATGGAAGAAAAAGTACCTCCTGCACCTCCAACCGAGACAGAAGTGGACCAAGGATCGTAGGAACGCAAGGGTCGACGACATTGTACTCCTACAGCATGAGTCCACACCACGTAACCAGTGGTGGATGGCAAAGGTTATTGAGGTGTACCCAGGGAGAGACGGGAGAGTGCGAAGCCTTAAGTTGCTTATCAGCGACCCCAATCTTGATAAGAAAGTTAAGCGCATCTCCACACCAGTCGTCCTGGAGAGGCCCATCCATAAGACGGTGACGCTGGTGGAAGCAGAATGAAGCCTCTTGCGCCCTCTAGCTTTCTCTATATCTCTATCATTCTATCTTTCTATCTTTTTCTCTCCCTCAGGCTGAGGTGATTCGTCCGGTGGCGGCCAAGGACCATAGTTATTGTAGTTATTGCTTTACGTTTTAGGCATTATGTGGGCAGTTATCGTAAGAATCATATACAATGCTTATATATGCTTGGTGGGAGTGTAACTGCAGGCGTGTCATAGTGTGATTCCAGTTAAGCTGCAGTGTGATGTCATAGTAGTACCAGTTAGAACAGGCTAGAACGTTCTGGAACATTGTGAGGTCATAGCTGTGATGTCATAGTAGTCCCGCCCAAGGGTATAAATAGAGAGCCGCTACATGGCTCGGCCCTTCTCACTCCTCCACGACCATCAGACAAGACACATCGTCACCAGAGCTCTTAACTTTCCTCTCATATTGCATGCAGTCAACAAGGTACGTTTGGGGCCGTAATGCGCTCGTAGTTAAGTTCAGTGGGTTAACAACCAACCTTGCAAAGACCGATAATATGTATGTATGTTGTTATGGTTTGATCAGTGATTTATTGTATTTCATGTATGTTTTCACAGTTTTACGGTTCGGAATAAAGATGTTCTCTTTGAACGGAAATAAAGCCAATCAGTAAAGATCAAAGACGGGTTGCATCATCATTGCAAGAGAGGCAGTTACAACTAGAGTGAGGATGGCCAGCCTCGCACACACTCACTCAAACACATACACACTCATATACACACAGACACACAAACCCCCAAGACCGGGGGACTCCAGGGGCTCATTAGCTCAGGCCCCCACCCCTACGAAGAAGCACGTACTGAAATCCCCCGAAATCCCCCTCCGTCGTTTCTTCTTTTCCCGCTCATATTCTCTTTGTCCTCAAACTATGACGGTGACAGCTATCAATCATCAAACCAGGAAGAGGTGTGTCCAACGACCAATCTATAAATGATCTGACTTCTGTATTATCAGGGCTTCTTCGCAACTGTGCTCTCCCTGCGTGGAGGTACATGCCTGGGGTCCAGGTTGTGATCTATTTGTGCTGTGAGAGTTCAGTAAACTGGAGACTGCCACATCTGACTCCTTGTCTCATCTCTGCTCACCTCGCCGACAGTCAATTAAAAGAACCCAGGGTTAATTTACATTATAAGTGGAAGATCGAGTGAATTCCCCTTTAATTGGAGGCCAACCGCTGGGATTGATTGATCGGACATTGATAAAAAGGTGAGCAGACGCACATTTATAGGCAAATTGAATATTCCAAATGTATGGTTTTTGTCTAGAGTCTAGGGTGAGAACACAGGACGCATAGATCATAATCTGTTTTTTTCTACTTTTCTTTTTTGTTTGTTCTTCTGTTTATCCCCTCTGCGCTTGTCCTGGGACCAACTGACGAGTTGAGTTGGCTGAGTGCAGCAGATCGAATGACGGACGCTGGTGCTTTTTCTTCAATGACAAGGGTAAGCAGAATCCTTTAGTAATTTCTGCAATTGGCCATTCCAAATTTAGAATAGGATTGTCATTTTAATGAGGAAATGTACCTGCGTCTGCTGATATCTGTGATGACATGAATATTGTCTCTGGAACACATGTGGTGTGAGGCACATGGCTGTGCAATCGATACATGGAAATTCATAAATTTTTTGTTTTCTTTATCCAGAGGTATGACATTACAGGTTGTGGTGGTAAAATAGCACCTTTCCAAGTGGCTCTCGTCATCACGGTCACTATTATATAGGAGGAAAGTGGTACGAGGAAGCTATTCATGATGTGGTTTATTGGTTAAAATAGCGAGAAAGCTATTCATGGTGTGGTTTATTGGTTAAAATAGCGAGGAAGCTATTCATGGGTCGGTTGATTGGTTAAGATAGCACCGTTCCAAGTCACTTTTATATAGGGGGAACGTGGTCACTTTTTTATAGGGGGAACGTGGTAAGAGGAAGCTATTCATGGATTGGATTATTCATGGAATTCTATGTGATGTAAAGCCATGTGTTTCCTTTTGAGTCGAGTGGCTAAATGAATATTCATCAAGCGATACAAAACCAGTGCGTTATTTTATTCCTAGTTTGGATTGATGCTGGTTGTCAATTATTCCTAGACTATATTAGCGCTTTCTACAATTTGTGTGTGGACTGATGCGATGAGAGAGGAAGCACGTCTGCTCTCTCTCTCTCGAGGGGCTCACAGACAAGGAGACTGCACGCTCGCTGAGTGGTGCAGGAGCTGTTCCCTCCGTGGTGCTGAAATACATGACCTGTGTTCGCTGTCCTGGGTGGGAAGAGGAAGCTGAGTCATTTCTAGCTGGCTGCTCCTGTTTTCTGGGAGAAGTTAAAATTGGCTATGGAGATTCCCCCGGGCATTCCAACGGCTCCTGGTAGCAGTGCCGAGGGGGCAAATCGAGGCGTACACTCCATGGCTGATCTAGGGGCTCTGGGCCTCACGTCTAGGTCTGGCATTATAGCTCAGCTACAATCAATAGGCGCAACAAGATTTATGTCAATGTCACGCCGTGACGTAGCTTTCTTAGAGGAAGCTATGTTATGGAGTGGTAATGGAAAGGTAAACAGTGTTAGTTTCCCCCCCCTCAATCCCCATTAATCTCTTTTGTTGCTCTCTCTCTTGGGCCTAAGGGGGAGGAGTAATGTCGGCTAATTCAGAAGACATGTGGTGTGAGCAAGATGATCTAATAGGGGAATCATTCATTTGGGGTTATGACTTTTGAATGAGAACTGTTTGGTGAGGGCATATTTGGGGCTGTCTGTGCACTAGAAGACATGGATAGTTCTGAATTTAAAGAAGGATTCTAGTCCATCTTTGAGGGGTTTTCTCGTAAAAAGTGTCTAGATGAATTGAAATCTGCTTGTGGTTGTTGAGTAAGCTGAGGTGTTCTGTTGTGATTTGTTTCTTCAACAGGCTGTTGGGGTGGGGGTGACTGAACGACTGCGGCCAGCTGAGCGAGTAGACGATGAGTATGTACATTAGAACGTTCAGCTGTCATCTATTTCCTTACGAATATCGGGTGATTTTTATCAAAATGGGGTACTGGTTATGGTGGCCAGACTCCTGGGGGACGCTGTAGTCGTGCTGTAGGCCATACCAAGGCTCTTCTCCTGTGCGGTCCTCGAAAAGGACGAGAGTCGGGAACCAGGAACTGTGATGACGGACTGATCTTGGGGTAGAAAATGCCTTGAGGTGAGTTCAGATAACCACGGTTACGTTCGCGTGAGCCTGGACGATGTGCCACGAGCTGAGGCTCGATGGTGCCTGAAAATGTACGGCTGATTGGTACCAAATTGAGGAGGAGGGGCCGACAACAGGAGTCTGAGGACATCGGACTGGAAACTAGTATGATACAGTGTCCTCTGGTGGTTGAAGTATTGGTGGGGTTAAATTGTGTTGGTAATAGGGGATGACTGAACGACTGAGATGGAGTGTCGTTTGAGAGTGTGTCGTTCGACGCTCTCTACCTGATGGCCTGCTGAAGACTGCTGAAGATTGGAGTTGAGACTGTTGAATTCACAGTCTCAAGGGTGGGTGTGAGTGGAATCAACAACTGAATGGATTGAAATAATGGATTGAAATAATTAATTGAAATAATTAATTGAAATAATTAATTGAAATAATTAATTGAAATAAGAATATTAGAATAATAGAATAAATAAAATGAGAAGGCCTAAATTGATTGAAATGGTGCTAAATGTGACTGAACTGTTTTAAAGTATAATCTGATTGAAATAAATAAAATGTGACTGAACTGTTTTAGAGTATAATCTGGTTGGAATAAATAGTGTGTAACTGAACTATCCTAAATTCTAGTTGGAATAAATAGTAAGCATCTTTTCCATATTTTAAAATCGAGAGTGTCAAGCATTTTTTCCATATTTAAAAAAATCCTGGTGAAATGAGGTTAATGTCAATTTGATGTCAATTTATTTTTTGTTTATTCCTCTATAAAGTTACGTCAATGAATTTTGATGACTGTTCGAATTGATACCCTCATATTTGTTTCCTGGTTTATATTGTATAATTGTTTGGCATTTCACGGTTTTGATCTGATGTGTGGCCTCTGGCAATTAGCCCGGAGGAGCAGAGCCCGGTAATGCATTATGGCAGACACAGGATTACAAAGGGCAGAGTAGATAAATGGGAAATCGAATGAACGGGTCATCGATTTCCTGGGAGGGCCTATGGTCAGGGAGTAGGACGGGGAAACACGAAGGGCCAAGGTAAAGTTGATGATGTGTATTAAAAGATGGACGATTGAAGTGGGAAAAAGAAGAAGGTTCACTCCACTCTCTCCCCCTCTGGTCCGTTCCATCACCTGCCCATCTACGGTCCCTCCTGTCTAAAGACACTAGACTCTACTGGCGGAATGGAGGCAGTCGTGTCGAAGGACATCCTCCTCCTCCTCCCACGTTTCCCTCTCTCCCTCTCCCCACTGACTGTGCAGGGGATCAAGGACTGGATGACCTCTGGACCGTCTATTTGCCACATGTAGCAGACTGAGATCTCCAACATGCAAGGTTTTGCTAGGACTCTGCTTCGTTCTACTGGACTCCCACACCTGCACTGTATTGATGATAGTATTGGTGGTCATCCCGTACGTAGATATATGTCCAGAAATGTACTGTATTTGTTCCTGACCTTCGATTTTGGTTGAGTTTTGGCCTTCTTGCAGGTCCATACTTAGTGCATGTTTCGATGTGTGTTTGATGGTTGATGGTTGTGTCATATTTTATTGAATATGACAAAGGGGGACTGAAAGGGTAAAACCATCAAACTACTGTCATACCCTTTGGTAAGGTGATAGAATTAAAATTTTATATTTAAAGGCACGTATGTCTGCCTTCTCCTCTCTCCTGCATTTGGTTTGACCTGCGGACCCTTGGTGCAGGCTGAAGCCCAGTCCCTTTTCCACACGCACGGTTTGAGTGACCTGCTGACCTCGTGGCTCTGGGCTCCATTCCCAAACAACACACACATACACACACACACACATCTCCTCTCCCTGCCTACATCTGAAACCCAGTGGTCCCCGTCTGAAACAATCACACACACTCAAGTACACACACATAGGACAGATACACACACATAGCACACACATTTACACACAAACATACACACAGATACACAAACATAGTGGCTTGAACTGTCATGAGAACTGTCATGAATATCACGAACCATTAGATCAGGGGTCGGCAATAGGCGGCCCGCGGGCCGAAATTGGCCCGCCAGCAATAATTTCTGGCCCACAGTTTATTTTGAGAATATGATATTTATTTTATTTTCATCATATTATTTTTATTATATGCATACTTTATGTTTTATCCATGTTGAGAGGGAATAACAGGTATAGAATGAGGTGCAATGCACCGTATACTAGGCTTGCTCAAAGTGAGGTGGACAGCGCGTGGTGCTGAAATGGGAAACACGAGTCCATGAAATAAAAACACCAGTTCAGTAAGACATTCAAGCTTTATCTTTACTCGTGACTGACGGCACCACACATGCATGTGAACAGTAATGCAATTAAAAACAATGCAAAAACAATGCAATTAAACTTTAAACAAAAATAGTGCTTGAAGAAGCTCCTGAAATGACGGCGCTATAGGTATTTGAATTACGAGACATTCGGAAGTCCATTAGCTCCATTTCCAGTGCAGCCTCATCTAACAAGGTTAACTATCATAATCGATCGTCCCACTATATTCCTTTATCCGTAATTGATCAGTCTCCCCAGTTAGTAGCTAGATTAATATATTTAGAAGTGTCAATAATCTATCGCGGGGGATTCCCCAATCTGGATGCGTCAGCCAGTCTCCTCCGTAGACCAGACCGTCTCATTTAACAAGACGACGAGGCTTGTTTGAGATTCGATAAGTATAATAATAAGTAAGACAACGGATAAGTTGAACGAATTCCATATAAATCGATAGTTTTAACATTAAACATTCAACATTAAACTGGTCCGTGGCATCAGATAGACGGTTGCGCGCGCGTAATGTAGGATAGACCGATAGAGAGGCGCTTTATAATACAATGGAAAAAAGACAAAGGTATAATGTTCAGTGCATGTATATGTCATTTACAGTTTATTATGCCACCTATGCAGCTCGTTTATTTTGACAGAGTTAAAAAAAAATTACTATCATTATATTAAATTAGCCATTGTTTTTGGTTCTGGCCCGCCAAACAATGGCTTGGGGAAAAATTGGCCCGCGGCCAAACCTAATTGCCGACCCCTGCATTAGATGGATGCCTAAAAGTAAGGGCCTGAACTCTTCAGGACCCGGTGACCCTTGACCAAGTGCTGGGTCAAACCGGTAAACTAGTTAACCAAACTCTCGATGCATGGCGCAAGTGTCACGATCCGCACGGATTTGAAGACTAATGACTAGAGTGAGGATGGCCAGCCTCGCACACACTCACTCAAACACATACACACTCATATACACACAGACACACAAACCCCCAAGACCGGGGGACTCGAGGGGCTCATTAGCTCAGGCCCCCACCCCTACGAAGAAGCACGTACTGAAATCCCCCGAAATCCCCCTCCCTCGTATCTTCTTTTCCCGCTCATATTCTCTTTGTCCTCAAACTATAACGGTGACAGCTATCAATCATCAAACCAGGAAGCGGTGTGTCCAACGACCAATGTATATTCATTTAAATCTTGTAACTCAGTCTGTTGTCTAAAACACTCAAGGTGAGAAAACGACTCTCAAAGATGTTCACACTTCAGCTAGTTTGGGGGGGGGGGGGCGTGGACAACTACCCTCACCTGAATGCGTCCATCGTTAACGTTAATGACTCTCTCTGTGTGAATGCCTTTATCTGGCTCAGTGAATCTGAATCCCAACACGCAGCTCTATTCAGATGCAAAAATAAACCCAGCCCCCACCTCTCCTCTGTGGAGAGCACAAACTGTGTTTCAAAATGGCCTTTTTTAAACACAGAATTCTTACAATTAGAGTTATTATATCTGTTCGCTGTTGTACTAAATATGTTCTTCAACTCTCGAACTGTAGTTATATATAAAAAAAAAAAACACACAAAAAAAAAAACACAAAAAATCTTTTTTTATTGTGTCTATCTGTCATTTCACCCTGGCGACTTGTAGGCTACATCACCAGACTGGGTCACAAATGATCTGACTTCTGTATTATCAGGGCTTCTTCGCAACTGTGCTCTCCCTGCGTAGAGGTACATGCCTGGGGTCCAGATTGTGATCTATTTGTGCTGTGAGAGTTCAGTAAACTGGAGACTGCCACATCTGACGCCTTGTCTCATCTCTGCTCACCTCGCCGACAGTCAATTAAAAGAACCCAGGGCTAATTTACATTATAAGTGGAAGATCGAGTAAATTCCCCTTTACTTACGTCCTTGCCTGTTGGGATTTGTGCGTCACGTGAGTGAGACTTGACTTCATGTTTGTTGCCGTCTGTTTGAATGGAAGCACGATATACATTAGCAGAGCCAAGTTATTTGTGCTGCCCCATGCTTTTAAGGTATGAGCAGGCTAAACACCTTTTTTGTTGATAAATCTATTTAAATCTAATTATTTCCAACCTACAACTCTTATATTTTGTGTAGACGTACTTGATGGGGTGGGCGCTAACATTACATTTGAATTATGTGTTTGTTCCTAATGTGTGCTCAGTATGTGATGACACAAGGGTAATAATTATTTGTATTTTCAGGCTGTATCGGCGCCTAGTTTTACACAAAATTAACACTGGTGACAATACAGCATGATATGCCATTTGATTCTTTGAGAAAAATTTAATTCCCAAATCGATATGGCGCAAAGATGAGCGGCGTCTCTAACCGATTGTTTACACGTAAATGCTGTTTGGCTCCTGCTCAGTGCTCTTATCTGCCTTGTCAGATAAATGCGAGACATCAGACTCCAGAGAAAGGGAGAATAAAAGGCACAGAAATTAAAGGTGGGTTAGGTACATTTTGTTAATATTTGGTGAAATTCTCTTTACATCCCAACATCTACCAACAATAAGCTTGAATCTTAAGCAATCAGATTGTTTGGGGCCTGCCAAGTGGTGTTCCTGGGGGTTGCATCAGAAAATGTGTGGCACCATTGTGTACCTCGTTGAAAAGTACACAAAATGCGCAAAACCACCTGTAGATCAGAGGCCAGGAAATTATTTGGATTATGTTTTTAATCAACTTTGTTGCATGTGTCCAGCACACAGTGCCTGACTTTAAAAGTGATGAAGAGCTTGCTCCATTTCAGCTGGACATGTAAGCTCACTCTTGCTCATTTCTCAGAAATTGCCTACCCAACCCTTAATTAATACACACAACATGCTGGGTAGCCAGAAAATTGGTGATTGGACAGAAATGTATAAGCACACATAAACAGTATATTCATACAACAGCAACAATTTACATTACCCGGATGCCCATAAGACCTTCATTACTCATTTACTAATCTATTATACGTGTGAAATTACGCATTCACAACACATTATTGAGTGAGTGTGAGGGAGGTGAGTATACTGTAACTTATGTATTTCACTGGAAATTATGGGATAGGTGGGTAAAGGACAAATTCAGAAATGTTATTCTGTTTATCAATGATGTTGTTGAAGGGTAGAGTCCTTCCTCAGCACAATCCATGCTCTGCTTCATACTGGATACCCAGCAAATGTTTAGTTAGCCACAAAAATAATGTAAAGTTAATGAGGCCACTGTAAAAGGCATTTACTTTTCCATAGTAAAATGCATCTGTGTAGGGGCTGTGGTAATGAAGAAATGCATGACACAATGTTTAGTTATGTACACTCAGAGAAGGCTTCAGTAACTTTGAATTCTCCAAAGTCTGATGTAACGATAGCTTCGTTGACAGATTTGACTCAGAATGAGACATCAATAGCTAAAAGCATTAACTAGACAGTAATATTACTTTAAACGTCTTGCTTTGGACGGTTGAAAGATGCAAAAAAAATAAAAAAAAGCTGAAATCATGTCATATTTATTCACAAAAATCTGATCAATAAAGGTAGACAGAGTCATTTTTAAGGTTTAGCCTGGTGGGCTCAGTAACTAGCTGAGAAAGACTGAGGTTACTCAACCAGTCAATATTAAAATCGCCCATAACGATCACCTCAGAGTCAATATATATATACTGTGACAGTAGCTCGCAAGTTTATCCAAAGAGCTGACATCAGCAGAAGGGGGTCTGTAGACACCAATTACATAAATAGAATTGTTGATCCCAAACTCAACAACAGAAGCTAGATTTAACATACATAACTACCCCACCACCCCTATACCTACCCTATCAATTCTAAACACATTCAAATGATGTAGATCTATTGTGGAGTCACTATCTGATTTTTTCAACAAGGACTCAGATATAACCAATATATCTGGATCAGCCTGTGCTACCAGTATGCTAAGATGGTCCAACGTCTGGTGCTGAAGGATACTTCTAACGTGCAAGTGAATCAACCCCAAACATTTCCTTTCTTTAAAGGTAAACGGATTCTTAAAGGGCCCCTGTCTTATACATTGACTTTTCCAGTGTTTAGCATTGTTTTCTAGCAATGTGGGATTGTATCAACAATGTCTGTGTCTCAGATTCTCGTTTTGGCGGATTGCACCAGTTCAGATGTCACAAGATCCTCCCCCACTGAACCAAGGCATTCGAATTTACGCTCTGACGTAGAAGAATTCTCATCTGCATATCTAAGCCCCCTCTGTGGTTGAAGCCACCGCCCACAATCAACAATTCGCTCAACAACGGAGCAGTGGGAATAATGCGGAAGCGGTTTCCCTGTCCCTGACTCTTCCTCTAAAGAGAGAGGGAGAGAGAGGATCTCTCCCTCTCTCTATCTGTCTCTATCTCTCCACCTGCATTTTACACACAATCGTGAGTCGAGCCGCTCACACAGCGCAGACGCGCGCCCACGGAGCGATCTATCCCTCTCTCTATCTGTCTCTATCTCTCCACCTGCATTTTACACACAATCGCGAGTCAAGCCGCACACACGCGCGCTCACGGAGCGATCTCTCCCTCTCTCTATCTGTCTATCTCTCCACCTGCATTTTACACACAATCTCTCCTCTCTCTCTCTCTCTCGCTCTCTCTCGTATGTATCACGCTGTGTGGGTGACTGTCACTCAAAGCGCATTGCTAGTATGGGCGGAGCCCAGCCAAGAACAGCTTGGAATCTTGAATGCAGAAAATGCTGCTCGAAAGAACTTGATTAGAAATACAAAACAATGCATTAAAAAAAATCAAAAATTACAGATGTGTTCCATAGACTCACAGAAATTGTGTAAAATTGCCCAAATAGTGAAAGGAATAGCAAAACAGGGGACCTTTAAGAAAAAAGGTGGTGTAGAATCTGACTCAGGTGACAAGGAAATAGAAGGCTGTAAAGTGACTGATATTAAGTTAGAGTGATTTACAGTAGGCCAATGTGTTGGGTAATGATCATGAACCCTATCAGAAATCATGACTTCTATTTTAGAATAGGCGGTAGAAGGAAATCAGAGTAAAAGCAGAAAAGATAATAACAGAAGTGTTGGAGGAGGAGTGATCAGCAGGACCCACAATGGGATGCCCATCATAATGACCAGGGCCCTCATTTATCAATGCTGCCTATGCACAGAAATGTGCATAAACCGTGCATATGATCATTTCTAAGTAACGTGTGGGATTTATCAATATGAACGTGTGCTTGAGATTGTGCATACATCTACGCACAGCTCCGACCGTGCGTACATGGCACCAAGTGGTAGAATAGGAAAACTGCAACAGACGGAATATTTCATGCATTAGAGTTTAACCTCTTAAGGTTGGACATTAGATATACCCTTTTCGTGAGTTAACTCATTATCTTTCTTCTGCAGGTGCAGATCAGTAAACTTTATATTAGTTTATCATTTTCAGTAAACTATATTAGTTTATCATTTTCAGTAAACTCTATATTAGTTTATCATTTTCAGTTAGTAGGTAAGTATTTATTTTAAACATGTTAATTAAAACCTTTAACCTCTTAAGCCCGGAGCCCTATTTTCAGAAAATCCGCATAAAATACATTCCTAAGTAAATGGAATATTGCTCCACTTCTACAAGGACCATTTGCATATTCTTTGCATCTATGGACCTCAGTGAATGTATTCCCAGTGTCAGAAATATTGTGTCTATTACTAGGCTTGCTTAAATTGTGATGAAACAAAGGAGAATATGAATTATGATTTTTCTTTGCATCTTATGCTAAAAATGACCAGACATGAAAAACCTTTTCAGTACCTTCTTGAGATCATCCGGACCAATGCAATTTGAAATAGTATTATAGAATATAGAATAGCAGGCTTATAAATTACCTTATTATAGCCAATTCGCACATTTATGGATTGTGCCAAATCTTATATTTCAAATGCCCGAGTTCAATTTTGATTTAGTATCACCAGGCGTGCATAATAACAGATAATGAAATCTACTGTATCTTTGCCAGGGTGCCACCATTTTGAAACAAATTTCAAATTTGATTGTTGCTACATGCTAGAAATAGGGGAGACAAACGAACTGCGCTCCCATATATGCCAATAACGTTACGTTTTGTGGTTTATTATCCCGAGTAATAAGAGATATTAAAAATATTCATACAGAAGTAATTAGCTTGAAGCCCCATAGAGGCCTTTGGGAAGTGTTGTTCGGAAGAATTCCAATGCTCACTCAAAAAAAGTACATGGTTATGAGTTAAGACAAGCTTAAAACCATGCTCATCACAGAGCAGCAGAGATAGGAGAGAAAACGTTCCAAAAATGATTACAGATATTTTTGTTGGTCCAAACGAAGAGACAGGGCCGTCCTACAGGTAGGGTCCAAACGAAGAGACAGGGCCATCCTACAGGTAGGGTCCAAACGAAGAGACAGGGCCATCCTACAGGTAGGGTCCAAAACGAAGAGACAGGGCCATCCTACAGGTAGGGTCCAAACGAAGAGACAGGGCCGTCCTACAGGTAGGGTCCAAACGAAGAGACAGGGCCATCCTACAGGTAGGGTCCAAAACGAAGAGACAGGGCCATCCTACAGGTAGGGTCCAAACCAAGAGACAGGGCCGTCCTACAGGTAGGGTCCAAACCAAGAGACAGGGCCGTCCTACAGGTAGGGTCCAAACTAGTGCACTGCAACCCTGCCCGAGCCCGACAGGGCCCTGGGCAGGGCTGGGTAGGGCTTTGTTTTTAAATAAATAATTTGGGCTCGGCCGGGCCGGGCGGCGCCCTCTTTTTTTTAAACAAATGTATTGCGCGTTCGCTATACTCATATAACTAGGGTTATAGGATAACTTTACGCTTTCAGTTTCTGTTTTGCGCCAGCTGTCATCACAGATCAGAGAGTCAGAGCCTCGTGTCTCTCTGAGTCACAATGAATAAGTTAACAGATATGGAATTAGGGAAAGGGAGAGCTTTTGAAAGTTCCCAATGCCTCTGGAAAAGCTGCATTTTTGCAACATTTGGATGTAATTACCGCAGGGAGAATTCGAGGACAGTAGAACAGTGCTGAACAGGACATCAACGGTGGATGGTGGACAAATGAAGAGCAGACCGAAGTGGTTCAATAACTTCAATTGTTGTTTGAAGTTGGAATATAGCCAGTTGGCGAACATTTTAATTTGTTCTTGGATGTAGCAGCTGGTTGGCGAAGTTTTGTTAACGTTATTCAACGGCAGACGTTTTTGTTGCTGACGTCAACAGTGTGGTGAGTCCTGATTTATTTTATATATACTAATGTTTTAGTCTGTGTCTGCCAGTACGTCTGTATACTCGCGATCGGATTCGGTAGCATCCGAGCAGTTTTTGGACTGATTGTGATGACGAGACACCGTGAGTCAGTCTAACACGTGTGCTTGTAAAAAGTTATCTAAAGGAATTTGAAAAACCATTCAGTATTATAGCTATTTCTGAGACTTGGCTGAAGCCTGACAATTACTTAGATTTTAACATGTGTGGTTATGAAATGTTTTGGGTAAATAGAAACAGCAAAGACAGAGGAGGGGTGGTATTGTACATTGATAGTAATCTGTGCTGTAAAAAGGTTAACGATATGTCAAGGGCTGTGGACGATCTATTTGAATGTGTAACAGTTGAAATCCAAATGGAAAAAAGAAAAAACATTATTGTGAGTTGTATTTACAGGGAGCCAGGGACGAACGCTGGAGAATTTACCGAGTGGATGGAGACATTATTTTCAAGTCACGGTCAAAAGGACTTATTTTTATGTGGTGACTTCAACATTGATTTATTAAAGGCCAAGCATCATAAAACAACAGAAGCATTTATTGATTCAATGTTCAGTATGAGTTTGCTTCCAAACATTATCAGACCCAGTAGAATAACTTCCCATAGCGCTACTCTAATAGATAACATATTTTGTAACAGTTTTGGTAACACCATTAGTGGATTATTAATCAATGACATTTCGGACCATTTACCTGTGTTTACGGTGTATGAAGTTAATTACAAAAATAATAGAACAGACACTGCACCCAAATATATACGGGTCAAGACTGATAGTTCAATGAATGCCCTTAAGAATGAGTTAATGGCCCAGCATTGGGAAACTGTGTACCTAGAACAAGACACTGATGCTGCTTATGAGTCCCTTCTGGATATATTCATGAATCTGTATAATAAGCATTGCCCATTAGTCAAGTGTAACAGGAAAAATTACTGTACAAAACCCTGGTTAACCAAGGGTCTGATGAACGCCAGTAAAAAGAAAAACCTTTTGTATAAGCAATTTATTACAAATAGGACGGATGAGTCTGAATTGAAATATAAACTATATAAAAACAAACTAACCAATATTATGAGGAATTGTAAAAAGGTTTTTTATGCCAACTTACTAGAAAGGAATAAACATGATAGTAAGGGTATTTGGAAAGTGCTTAATGACATAATAAGAAAAGGGCCAAAAGGTGGACTGTATCCAAATTACTTCATTGAGGATGGCAGGAAAATTAGTAATATGGAGGAAGTGGCCGATGGCTTTAACAAGTTCTTTGTAGGGGTTGGACCTAGTCTAGCTGAAAAAATCACAGAATGCGGTCCGATAGTGGGTGTAGAAGACTCAATCCATAGAAATCAAAGCTCCATGTTTCTTACTCCAACAGATGGAAATGCAATCATGGCCATACTCAGGAACTGTAAAAACAAAACATCAACGGATTGGAATGATATTGACATGACTGTGATTAAGAACGTAGCGGAAGGATTTGTAGAACCATTCACACATATCTGTAATTTGTCGTTACAATCGGGAATATTTCCTCGTTTGATGAAAACTGCAAAAGTATTACCAATATTTAAAACAGGGGACAAACACCAGTTTACAAATTATAGGCCGGTTTCTCTGCTTTCCCAATTTTCTAAGATTCTGGAGAAGATTTATGTAAAAAGACTTGAAGAGTTCATTGAGAAACACAAATTGTTGATTGATAGCCAATATGGCTTCAGGCGGAACAGATCCACTACCATGGCCCTCATTGAGCTAATAGAGGAAATAACAACTTCAATTGACAAAAAACACCATGTACTGGGAATTTTTATTGACCTTCAAAAAGCTTTCGATACGATTGACCATAGTATTTTAATTAAAAAGATGGAAAGATATGGCATTAGGGGTATAGCATTGGAATGGATTAAAAGTTACTTGAGTAACAGGAATCAATTTGTACAAATGGGCAGTGCCATCTCAACAAACAGGAATATTAGGTGTGGCTTACCACAAGGTTCAATTTTGGGTCCAGTTTTGTTTCTTTTGTACATTAATGATATCTGTAAAGTATCTGAAACAATGAAATTTGTGCTATTTGCAGATGATACAAATATGATTTGCTCTGGTGAGAGTTTACAACAGATTCTGAATGAAACCATGACTGAATTGGTCAAATTAAAAAAAGTGGTTTGACAAAAACAGATTGTCTCTAAACTTGAACAAAACAAAACTAATGATTTTTGGAAATCGTAATTATGACACACCGATCCAAGTTACGATAGATGATACCGTTATTGAAAGAGTACAGCAAACCACTTTTTTAGGAGTGATCATAAATGAAAAAATTTGTTGGAAGCCTCACATAAGCCATGTAAGAACAAAGATTTCAAATAGTGTGGGTATTATGTGGAGGTCAAGGTATTGGCTGAACCAACAATCTTCTGTCATCTTATATAATGCTTTGGTCCTTCCATATTTGAATTATTGTGTTGAGGTGTGGGGAAATACCTATGAAACCAACCTACTTCCTTTGGTTATGCTCCAAAAAAGAGCAATTAGGATTGTAACAAATGAGAGCTACAAAGCACATACAAATTCTTTGTTTTTAAAACTTTCAGTTCTGAAATTAAAGGACCTGGTGGATTACAAAACTGCCCAGTTCATGTACAGAGTCATTCACCACAGCCGTCCTGACAAGATACAGAAATTGTTCTGTGAGAGAGCTGGACTCCAAAGATATAACCTTAGAGGGAAACTCAAACTGGAACAGCAATCTTCAAGACTAACCAGGAAGGCTATGTGTATTTCTCTGTGTGGAGTTACCTTGTGGAATAATCTGGAGGAGGAGATCAAATCCAGTCAATCCATAAATATATTAAAGAGGAAATTCAAAATGATGGTGTTCACAAAATACACCAGGGAGGAAGACCAACGTATTATATGAGAATGATTTGAAGGGTGACATGAGAGTATAGTCTTGTGTGTGTGTGTGTGTGTGTGTGCATGTGTGATTGTGTTGTGTGTAGTTGAAGTATTTGCAAATTGTATGGTATTATATGTATTGGTAATCGTGTCATACTTGCTGAAGTATATAATTATTGATGGGGGATGGAAACATATAAGCTTTGCTTCTTCCATCTCCTTTTCAAACAGTGTTTAGTTTTTGGCTGTTTTATTTTTAAACTTTTGGGGGGGGGGGGGGGGGGGTTCCTCTTTTCCCATTTCATTTATTTTCAAATGTTGTTTTGCCGGACAATGGTAAATGTAGCCAAACTAACACTGTGGTTTGAAATAAAACGATTGAATCTTGAATCTTGAATCTAGATTGAAACAGGCTATAGGCCTATAATGCTTGTTAGTTTTCAGCGTGATATGCGTTATTTAGGTAGACCTATTGGACAATATTTGGCTATATAATTATAATGCTTAATTAGTTTTCAGCGCGATATGCGCCTATCTGTTATTTAGGTAGACCTATTGGACATTTTAGTTTTTGTTTATTTATTAAGTTCATATAAAACCGTGTTTCGAATATTTAAAAAAAAAAAGATTAAAAAAGAAAATTAAGTCTAATATATATATATTTTTTCTGGCTTTCACTTGGGCTAGGGCTTCAAATGTTGCATTACAGTCGGGCTTATTTTTGGGCAGGGCCTGAACGTCATGGGCTTGGGCTGGGCACGGACTTAATTTCAAGGCCCTTGCAGACCACTAGTCCAAACCAAGAGACAGGGCCATCCTACAGGTATGTTTTGATGGCGAACAGATGGTGGTGCCTAGGCGGAGCACTACACCAATGGAGCTCATAATAGAATAGAATAGAAATCCTTTATTAATCCTGAGAGAAATTCAGCACTACAGATCGCTCACATTGAACAACAATAAGCATTTAGGTAGTCAATAGGACTAAAATAAGAATAAGAATATAATAATGTAAAAAAAAAACTAAAAGTATAAAATAGAATACAAATATAATACGGTCCGGGATATACATTCTGGTATGGTATAACATCTAGATAATAACAAGAATATTCGATAATAAAAACATCTCTGTCAATCTCATTATCCTGCTTTCCAAAATTAATATTCAGATGTGGGCACATCCCTAGTAAGAAGGACAAACATAAAAGGGATGGTATAAAAAAAAAAACGTTATGAAATCATAAATTCATCTGCTGACATTTGCCTGTCATGCCAGATGGCCAATAATGTTGTTTCCCGACAGTCGGAACAGTGATCTGATCACAGAACTCGCATTGGACTGTCAAAACGTGGACACAACTCAAGTTTCAAGTTTGTGTTCTGGTGCTATTTCTGGAATGGTTGGAGCGCTCCTATACTGTCTGACTGATTACCGTCTAACCAATGTTAATTGTGTCAGCTATTTTAATCTTAGTCTTAGTCATGTGTCAAATGCTCCTTTTTCGTTTATCATATTTAGTCACCTTCATTTATTTTTTGTTTAGTCAGTTTTAGTCAACTACAGGTCTGAGCATTTTAGTCTTTGTTTAGTAAAAAAAAAAAAAATTATACAAAAAAATATGTTTTTTGGTCAAGGTCAAGATGCTTGTCTTGGTCACGTGATACGCTACTAAAATAATACCGCAAATCAGTGAACATTTGTAAAAAACAAACGGCTTTGGAGAGCTTCTTTGCAAAGGGGAAATTCCAACTGATGAGGCAGAAGAGGAGCCTACAACCTCCAAGAAAAATAAAGCTTCTTTTAACAGACAATACCAAGAGTCATACTTAAAATACGGATATATCACAATGTATGTATGTACAGGTTGACTCTCACGCACCAAGTCCGCTCTGCAGAGCTATTCGTATGTGTGTGCTTCAACACCTTTCTCAAGTACCTGTAATGATGAATGAATAACACGCACAGACAGACCACACCCAGAGCTTAAGAGCAGCCCCGGCGCTTATAGTCTTTTCCCCCAGCATTGAGACACATACTATTGGACAATATAACAATAATTAACTAATTTACAAGTTGTATTAAGTTTTGCAAATAAGGGAACAGAGAAAGAACATTTCAAAGCAGTAAAAAATGCAATATTTCTATTTTTAACCTATTTCTGAAGTGCGAGACATATTCGCGATTTCTGATGATTGTAACTCGCCGTCACAAATCGGCTTTGGCTAGCAAAAAGTCAAGCTAGCAAACGACGAGGCAATGAAACCATCTCCATTAACATGACGTTTCGTCTCATTGTCGTTAGGGGAAACCGCTTCGTTGACGACCATATTTAGTCATCATTTTTGTTTGCAGACCTACATTTGGTTTGTCATTTGAAAGGACTAAATAAGTCCCGGACATCATGTTTCACGGCAATGCCCATGCAGTGAAGGAGTCCTGCGTTGCATTTCTATTGGCCTCTGCTGTTGTTGAAACAATAATCAGAATGCAACAAATTACTTGTTGTTGTGAAGGGCCAGATTAAACCGAATATATATATTTATTTATATATATATATTTAATTGTATTTGTATATTCTCTAATATTTCCTGATATCCCTTGTATATTCCTTGTACAATATGCATTGAATATCCATTCTAGCCTACTGAACATCCCATAATAGTCTCCATTCTACTATTGGTCGAGACCTTGGTGCCAGGCTGCCATACCCCTCAGACCCAGTTCAAACGTACCGCTCGACATGTACGAACAAGTCCTAGTTCCGCGTAGGAATTTGGCTACCGCACCACTAATGGGACTATTTGTTCATAGTGCGTATATATACTGCGCTACTAAAGTAGGACTTTCTTTTCAGTCCAGTTTCTTACCCTCCAATAGAGTCACAGACGTAAAGCCTCCCCGCGACGCCACGTGTGGGAGTAAGGCCAAGTTCGCCTACCATCGGTATTGAGACATCGTGTATATTAATATTTGAATAGTCATATTTGGCACTATATCGTCGAGTTGGACGTAGTCTATTAAGCTAATAATAGTCTGTTAATATATAGTGCTTCGTGCGGTGAGAATACTACCGTAGTCAGCACCCCATCGTTTCGGGCAGAAAACTGGCTGCTTAACCAGGATGATCGACCCTATGTGAAGCTGCACCCGAGGAGCCCCAGAGCCGACGAGCGAGTGGACCTGTATACCGGATTATTCTACCGACGACAGCCCGCCTTCCCAGGCACGGATTATGCTTTGGATACTTTGATTATTCCATGGATAAAGACCCCTGACACTGCCGTGTGTTGGAACCCCCCCCCCTGGAGAGGACGCAAGGTGAGGAGACGCTCTGCAAGACGAGGTCGCTTCACGTCTCTCCCCCGTGGACCGGAGAGAGCCGGCCCACAAAGAGTCCACCTGCTTTCATCTGTGGTCCAAGGATCGCCGGCGCATTGAACGGCACTACAGTGGGTTCACCTGGGATACCCTTGGCCGGACGAGGCAGCCGGATTCTACCCCCCCCCCCCTCCTACTCCTGTCGGCTTACAAGCGACCGGATTAACCCCCTCTAGTGTATCTAGTATAATCATTAAAGTATCATTGCTGTTATTCCTTAACTATTCCAGGTCGTATATTTACCACCTGCGCCTTCAGAGATTGGACATTCTCTATTGATATACCGACGAATACTCCTTGCCATAAAAGTGCATACTATTTCAATTCATAAATGTAATTAAGTGATTAAGTGCTTATTCTACACACCATCGCTGTGTAGAAATAAAGACCTGTTTCTAATTCGTACATTTGTGTTGGATCCGTTTCATCTACGTGAGAGTGTTCATGATAATATATTTATGCCGTGTACTGGGTGGCCGAATATTAAGTACAAAGGTAGTGGTAGTAAGTATCATATCTAGTAATACAGTCAGGGAATTGTACCCCTCAGTTACAATTGGTCCTTCGAGCCGGATGGTAATTAGTGTAATATTAATATAGTGTTATTAATATTGAAATGGCCTATGATGAACACTCCACGAAACGATCCTCCTAACCAACGCCCGCAGCGCGAACGACGGCTCCCTCAGTACTTAGAGGCTTACGCTGTCAGTCAACAACCTAGTCTTCTACTAACAGTAAACGCGGTAAAACTAGAAAGTAAAAGTATGTCTAACCCCAACGCCCAGACTACCCCGACCATAGAGGCCCCTACGGGCTCTAATGTAACTGACCAAGTTCACGGTGGGGACCAGTGGGAACCAGACATGACTTCACACCCCGCCAGTACTGAAGAAGTAGTCCCCGATGAGTCCCGGGAGGAATACAACGCTACCGAGAGAGAACTCGGCACGGAAGAAGACGGGGAGAGCACCGTGGAGATAGAGCTCCAAGGCTCCGCAAGGAGTACCCCGAGGGATAGGCTCCCCTATACAACCGCCTTCTCCAGAGGCAGAGAGGACCCTACAGCAGGCCTTCCTCATCAGCCTGAACGCCGCTGCTGAACGCGACCGACTGCAGATCCAGCAGCGAAGCGAACACGAGCAGATACGTCTAGAAATAAGACGCATTCAGATGGAAGAGAATGTGGCCCGAGAACGAGCCGGTGCTCAACGGGACGCAGTGCGCGACAGACAGCAGTCGCAACTAATAGAACAGCTGATCAGACGGACAACACCCTCTCCCTCCGCCAGAGGCTCCAGGAACTCGTCTAGACACACCTCCAGGGCGGCATCCCCTAGCCGAGTAAACAACCCTGAACTTGACCAACAGACGAGGTCTATACCCCCCACAGACCACCTCCCCCCACCGGTCCAAGCGAGACCTAGCAACCGGGAAGGAGCAGCATATCCTGTGGAGAGGCTAAACCAGAGACTACAAGCACTGGATGACCTAACTGAAGACGAAGAGGAAGAGGAGGAGAACCACGCCCGAAGACAGCACAGTACTCTACCGGACCAGGAGGTCCGGTACAGCCCAGGCTATACTCCCGCGGAGCTGCGCTACAGACCCCCGACTCTATACACGGGTGAGCACGACGCACGACCCGCACCGAGGAACAGCACCTGGACAAGCGGGCCATGGTACACTGCCGGTACCAGCCCATACCAAGGAGCGGGAGGAGACTCGCCTAGGAGGCCTCTCCCCCAACGCTCGCCGATGTATCCACAGTCAGCGTCATACATTGGCACGCCTATGGTACCCGACTTCACCCAAGAGAACCGGGCCCAGTATACAGAACTCCGCATGTGTCTGGAGACCATGTTGGTGGATGTATTGGATGAACGCCACAAATACGCCATCCTACTGAAGCACTTAAAGGTACCCTGCGCACATAATATAGCGCTCGCCTACGCGACTTCCACCACCCCATACACAGCAGCGCTGGTAGCATTGGACCAGAGGTATGGGCGCATATGGGATTACGTGATCCAGGAGATCCGACACATCGACCGCTTACCCCCAGCAATAGACAATCGAGCACTGGACGACCTGTCCATCAGAGTGCAGTCCCTGGTAGGGATGTTGGGAGCGCAAAGAGAGAAGGGGAGGCATGAACTTTACGCCAACTCAAATGTGGAAAGGATCCTGGAGAAGCTGCCGCCCGCTCGTCAGGAGCGCTTTAGGCGGCAGAGGGACCACAGAGACCCGAATGGCCCCGAACCGAACCTCCTCGATCTAGCAGACTTCCTGGCGAGAGAAGTCAGCAGCCTACGGCTAGATACATTCGGACGGAGTACCCCTGGCTCCAGAGAAGGAACCAGACGACTAAATGATGGAAGAAGATCGGTGACTGTGATGCACCAATCGGAGTCAGTACCGAGCAGCAGGAGCCACAGTACCCCCTCCAGAACGGAGACGTGGAAGATAGTGTGCCCCTACTGTGAGAAAGAACACTGGCTAGCGCAATGTGACTCCTTCCCCAAGCTGAACGCGGAGGAGGCAGGTCAATGGATAAAGTCCAACAAGCGCTGTTTTCGCTGTGCGCGCTCACACATGGCAGCCGAATGCCGCTTAAAGAAAAGGTGCACCAAGTGCGATGGAGCCCATCTGGACATACTTCACGACAGTAACAGACGGCGCCCTTCACCTGCACCATCCAGCCGCAAAGCGAGCGTCATGTACATCGATCCCGCCAGCAGCAGTGGAGCCCGAGTACTCCTAAAAGTAGTGCGTGTGACACTAAGCTACCAGAATAAAGTCCTAGACACTTACGCCGTCCTCGATGACGGGTCAGAGAAGACCCTGCTGCTCGCCTCCGCTGCGGCCCAGCTAGGGCTGCGGGGAAGCGAAACCCAAATGACAATTCGGACAATAAGACGAGATTTGAAGACGATAAAGGGCGAGAATGTCTCATTCTCTATCGCAGCAAGCGGCCAGCCTGAGCGACGGTACCAGATTGCAGACGCTTTCACCAGCCAAGAAATAGGACTGTCGCGGTACACATACCCCGTCGCCAAGCTGATGGAGAAATATGCACATCTGCGCAAGTTACCGATCCCGCTCATAGACAATGCTATGCCGACCCTGTTGATAGGCTCCGACCATGCAGACCTCATTGTCCCGATAGACCGGGTTCATACCGGACTCCGAGGCTGCCCTGCAGCAGTCGAGACCCGTTTGGGATGGACTCTCCAAGGCCCGCTCGCCAAATCTCTCAACCGAAGTACAGCCACTAGATGTCTCCACTCCCGAGTCACAGAGGGAGAAACCGCACTCCTGCAACACGTAGAGCGGCTATGGACCTTGGAACAAATGCCCTTTAAGAACGGAAAGAAAGACATTCGCTCTAAAGATGACATTTACGCAATTCACCTCCTCGAGACAGGGACCAAGAGAGTCCCGGTCAACGGCGTGTTGAGATACGCCACGCCACTCCTGCGGCGAGAAGGAATGCCTACTTTCCACGCCAAGACAGACGCCACAGAACGGTACCTGCTGAACACGGAGCGGCGCTTAGCCAAGAACCCCGCCCAAGAGAGTGTATACCGCGCTGAGATTGAGAAGCTCATCACAGCGGGACACGTCACAAAGATGGACATTAAAGAGGCTGACCAGACCACTGAATCGTGGTACGTGCCCCACCACAAGGTCCATCACAACGGTAAAGACCGCATAGTATTTAACTGCAGCTACCAGATCGGATCCCAAAATCTGAATAAAGAGTTACTGCCCGGTCCCACACTCGGCCCCTCCCTACTCGGCGTTCTACTCCGCTTCCGCCAGGAAAAGGTGGCCATCAGCGGGGACATTAAAGGAATGTTCCTGCAGGTGAGATTAGTAGAGGCGGACAAGCCCCTGTTACGGTTCCTATGGAGAGAGAAGCCAGGAGATGAGCACCCAGCCATCTACCAATGGGAAGTCCTCCCCTTCGGAACGACGTGCAGCCCCTGCTGTGCGACATTTGCACTACAGAAACATGTAGCAGAGGACCCAGCAGCGGACGAAGAGGTCCGACACAGCGTAAAGAACAGCTTCTACGTAGACAACTGTCTACAAAGCCTTTCAACCCAGGAAGAAGCCGAGGCTCTCCTGATTAAACTCTGCGCCTCATTGATCAAAGGCGGCTTTGATCTCAGGCAGTGGGCCAGCAGCGATCCGCAAGTACTGCGCAGCCTCTCCTCCGAGGACAAGGCAGCCAGCAGCGAGACCTGGATGGCTACAATCCCGGGAGAAGCCCAGGAGATGACCCTGGGATTGGTGTGGCGATTCAAAACAGATTCGCTTCACTACAGACACAAGCCCCTGACTACGGAGCAGGGAAGGCCGGCGGCGGCGCCGACCACCAGACGGAGTGTGTACACAACACTCGCCCGACAATATGACCCGCTAGGATGTATTCTACCGTACACCACCAGGGCAAAAATGATTGTACGAGCATTGTGGGACAAGGACCAGGGCTGGGACGACCCCATTCCCGCACACCTTGCATCCACCTGGAGAGAGTGGGAGATGGAGCTCCACTCACTCCCAGGCGTTAATATGCGCCGAAGCTACTTCCCACCCACGGTGAGGCCAGAGACATGTAAAATGGACTTACACGTCTTCAGTGACGCCTCAGAGGTCGCATACGGATCAGTAGCCTACTTGCGGGCCCAGACCAGGGGGGAGAGATCTACACAGCATTTGTCCTCGCCCGCTCGAGAATAGCCCCACGCAAGCAACAATCTATCCCACGTCTAGAGCTCTGCGCAGCCCTAGCCGGAGCGCACCTAGCCACGCTCATCCAACGTGAGCTCACCATACCGGTGTCTAGAACAATCCTGTGGTCAGATTCCACGACGGTACTCGCCTGGATCAAATCGGACTCATGCAAGTACAAAGTCTTCGTGGGAGTCAGAGTCACCGAGATTCAAGACTTAACCGAAGAGTTAACCGGAGAAACAGAGTGGCGCTACGTTGATACAAAACAGAACCCAGCTGACGTCATCACCCGGGGGATGCCCCTGGATGACCTCACCCGTCGCAATGTCTACAGTGACGGCCCCGCATTCCTAAGACTCCCGGAAGGACAGTGGCCCATGCCTATCCCGAGGGAAGCAAGTCCAGAGGAGGTGGAAAACAAGAAGTCTGTGTTCTGTGGATTGAGCACCGTAGCCTCCACCGACCCTAACATAGACGATTGCACGTCCATAGAGAGTGCACAACAAAGAACATTCCTGCGGTACCACCCGGAGTGCAAGTCCCCCGCTGATATGTCAGCAGCTAACTACGAGGAAGCAGAATTGCTTCTACTGCAGCGAGCCCAGAGAGACTCGTTCCCCGATGAATTGGCCTGTCTACAGGGAGGAAAGCCCGTCCCATCCGACAGCAGATTAATTCACCTGGCCCCCGAGAGCGACGCTCATACCCTCATCAGAGTGGGTGGTCGCCTACGCAGAGCCCCCAATCTACCGGATGACATTAAATACCCGATCGTATTGAACAGCCGACACAAGGTCACAGAGCTGATTATAAAGAAATACGATTAGGATGTACATCACGCAGGAGCAGAAAGAGTCTTCGCGGAAATCAGACGTCGTTACTGGATCCTACAAGGAAGAGAGGCGGTACGACGCTTCCAGCGAACATGTCTAGACTGCCGCAAGTGGCGCGCGCAGCCCAGCATACCAAGGATGGCTGACCTTCCTCCATGTCGCCTCCGAATCGGTGACAAGCCATTCCACTCAACGGGTATGGACTGCTTTGGCCCGCTGCACATAAAGAAAGGAAGAGGAACCGAGAAGCGGTGGGGTATTGTATTCAAATGCATGACCACCAGAGCGATACACATCGAGCTTCTCCCGACCATGAGCACAGACTCATTCCTTATGGCCTTCCGTAGATTCACATCACGGAAAGGAAGACCGTCTACCCTATTGTCCGATCATGGGACAAACTTCAAAGGCGGCGAAAGAGAGCTGAGGGAGAGCTTCCAAGCTATGGGCCCAGAACTTAAGACTCACCTCGCTCCAGCACAGGTTGATTTCCAATTCAACCCCCCAAACGCACCCCACTTCGGTGGCACTTGGGAACGAGAAGTGCGCTCCATAAAGACAGCCCTGTACGCAGTACTTGGGGCCCAGACTGTGGCGGAAGAAGTCCTAATGACAGTCCTCACGGAGATTGAGGGAGTACTTAACTCGAAGCCCCTCGGATATGTCTCCAGTGATGTGGCGGATATCGACCCAGTTACCCCCAACACACTCCTGATGGGGCGGCTAGATCCTGCATTACCCCAGACAATGTACCGGCCTGAAGAAGCGAACGGCCGACAAATGTGGAGGTACAGCCAAGTATTAGCCGACAAGTTTTGGAACAGTTTCCTACTGCACTACCTACCGTCTCTACAGACCCGCCAGAAGTGGGTAAAGGAGAGAGACAATTTGACAGAAGGAACAGTCGTCATGATTATTGATCAATCACTGCCCAGAGCTATGTGGCCGGCCGGCCGCGTAAGCAAAGTGATCACCGGTGCCGACGGCAAGGTCCGAGCAGCTGAAGTGCTCGTCCAGGGTCGCACTTACACCCGTCCCGTGGCAAGGCTCATAGAACTGCCTCGACTCCCAGACACAATCGATGATGACCATGACCCTACAACCCTATGACTTTGTGAAGTTGACTGACCCCTACAGCAAACCCTTATGTGTAAATAGACAACGCGATTAATCTGTCTCTGTTTAACTGATTAGGTCTGGGACCTATTCAGGGGGTGGCTGTTGTGAAGGGCCAGTTTAAACCGAATATATATATTTATTTATATATATATATATTTAATTGTATTTGTATATTCTCTAATATTTCCTGATATCCCTTGTATATTCCTTGTACAATATGCATTGAATATCCATTCTAGCCTACTGAACATCCCATAATAGTCTCCATTCTACTATTGGTCGAGACCTTGGTGCCAGGCTGCCATACCCCTCAGACCCAGTTCAAACGTACCGCTCGACATGTACGAACAAGTCCTAGTTCCGCGTAGGAATTTGGCTACCGCACCACTAATGGGACTATTTGTTCATAGTGCGTATATATACTGCGCTACTAAAGTAGGACTTTCTTTTCAGTCCAGTTTCTTACCCTCCAATAGAGTCACAGACGTAAAGCCTCCCCGCGACGCCACGTGTGGGAGTAAGGCCAAGTTCGCCTACCATCGGTATTGAGACATCGTGTATATTAATATTTGAATAGTCATATTTGGCACTATATCGTCGAGTTGGACGTAGTCTATTAAGCTAATAATAGTCTGTTAATATATAGTGCTTCGTGCGGTGAAAATACTACCGTAGTCAGCACCCCATCGTTTCGGGCAGAAAACTGGCTGCTTAACCAGGATGATCGACCCTATGTGAAGCTGCACCCGAGGAGCCCCAGAGCCGACGAGCGAGTGGACCTGTATACCGGATTATTCTACCGACGACAGCCCGCCTTCCCAGGCACGGATTATGCTTTGGATACTTTGATTATTCCATGGATAAAGACCCCCGACACTGCCGTGTGTTGGAACCCCCCCCCCCTGGAGAGGACGCAAGGTGAGGAGACGCTCTGCAAGACGAGGTCGCTTCACGTCTCTCCCCCGTGGACCGGAGAGAGCCGGCCCACAAAGAGTCCACCTGCTTTCATCTGTGGTCCAAGGATCGCCGGCGCATTGAACGGCACTACAGTGGGTTCACCTGGGATACCCTTGGCCGGACGAGGCAGCCGGATTCTACCCCCCCCCCCTCCTACTCCTGTCGGCTTACAAGCGACCGGATTAACCCCCTCTAGTGTATCTAGTATAATCATTAAAGTATCATTGCTGTTATTCCTTAACTATTCCAGGTCGTATATTTACCACCTGCGCCTTCAGAGATTGGACATTCTCTATTGATATACCGACGAATACTCCTTGCCATAAAAGTGCATACTATTTCAATTCATAAATGTAATTAAGTGATTAAGTGCTTATTCTACACACCATCGCTGTGTAGAAATAAAGACCTGTTTCTAATTCGTACATTTGTGTTGGATCCGTTTCATCTACGTGAGAGTGTTCATGATAATATATTTATGCCGTGTACTGGGTGGCCGAATATTAAGTACAAAGGTAGTGGTAGTAAGTATCATATCTAGTAATACAGTCAGGGAATTGTACCCCTCAGTTACACTTGTGATATATCACACAACTTCCTTCACAAGCAGAAAAATTTCAAAAAGAAAAGAAAGTAGATTCTTCAATCCATACATATCCAATTTAGGAAAAGAGGAGGATGACAACAACAATCATACATTTTGTGTTACCTACATATTGATCAGGGCTTCTGAATGTAAACAGATCGATTTCAGCATGACAGGCCATCAATTAGATCCATACCTCTCTCCACAGGTTCCCCCGTCAGCAACTAATTTCTGCCACGGGCTATTATTACCAGCATCGGGCATCAGCAGCTCTACTCACAGATATTAGAATTACACTCTAGATCTGACAAAGGCACTCATTGTCATTCTCACTATTTACACACACACACACCTCTCCCCTACTCATCTGTCTACATCACTCTCCCCTATCTGCATACATCACTCTCCCCTATCTGTCTACATCACTCCTATATCTGTCTATGTCACTCTCCCCTATCTGTCTACATCACTCTCCCCTATCTGTCTACATCACTCTCCCCTATCTGCATACACCACTCCCCTATCTGCCTACATCACTCCCCTCTATCTGTCTACATAACTCTCCCCTATGTCTACAACACTCTCCCCTATCTGTCTACGTCACTCTCCCCTATCTGTCTACAACACTCCCCTATCTGTCTACATCACTCCCCCCTATCTGTCTACGTCATTCTCCCCTTTCTGTCTACTTCACCCTCCCCTATCTATCTACGTCACTCACCCCCAACTGTCTACATCACTCTTTGCTAGAGTCGACACAGAGGTACAGGGCTGTTCGTTCATTGCTGTACTTACTCTGAATCACTCCATTCTGCAACATGTGCTTTCATTAAATCCCACCCTAAACCAAATACTCTGTTGTCCACCCCCATGAATAATCTGTTCAGGCTTAACACGTCCCCATCACTGAACATTCCATTTTGATGAAGAATTAATTGGCTGGCCCCTCAAGAGAATCTCTACTATTTCTTTGTAGCGTTTATTGGTAATTAAAATGTTCAAAAACACACAATGATCCCCACCAGTTTCACAGGTTTGCAATGCATTATTCTCTGACAAGAATGTGAGATGAATGCATGTGATAGAGAGGTGTGGAAAGCGCAAGCCATGCAGTGCCTTCTCCACCAATTAGTTGGCCATCCTCACTATGGGAATGGTGTATTCTGAATACATTTCACACTCGCCTGTGCCGATTATTAACACATCCGGTGCCGTTAACGTAGAACTACGTTTCTGTCGCCCGATCGCTGAGTGCCGGAAACGTAGATCTAAGTTGTTCTCATGGTATTTATTTTATTCGCTATTGCCATTCATAATTCAGCGGGGCACCTTGCATGCTGTACTGAATGTGTCTGAGCTGGCAGACGGTCTTATACCACCCTCTACTGCCAGGCGGAGCTATTGCATCTCATTGAAAATGGGCTGGTGTATTTTAGAAGCCGATCTGAGCCGGGCGGGCAGGGTTTAAATACTCAGGCGAGCCAGTTCTATACAACGATGGCATCGAACAGTAACTCCGCCCGCCCGACATTGTGAAACGGTTGGTAGTGTGGTATGGACCTCCACAAGCATTATTTGGAATTGCGATCAGATATTTGGATTATCTCTTTTGCATTACATCAGATACAAGGTAAGAAAATTATATATAAATTTGATCGTTGATCTGATATTTATTTCTCCCCCGATCGACGCTGTCTCTGTGTCTGTATGTGTGGCTCTTTGCCGTTGGGTAGGAGGAGGGGGGGGCGCGCCGGTCTAAACAACATTGCATGCATGCACAAGGAAGGATAATAATTATGTTCTAGCGTTGATTTCAGAAAGATCCGATAATCAGGCGGAAAATGACCGTGTTTATTGAATTACACAAAAACGCAGTTTTCGCGTCTTTTCCCTGGAATGACTGAGAAGCACCCAAAGCTATATTCATATTCAAAAACGGTATAGAATAGAAATGTACGGAAGAAAAAATTATATGTTTTTTGCACGTTGACCAGAAGCAAGTCTCTGAGACTCGACGGCGTTATTAGACCCATAGCTATACTATAAAATATAGGTTTAGCTCTACAAACTACAACTACGTTTACATGGGTTTAATGGACGGCAAGGAAGTGGTCGCTTCCCGGAAGGGGCGTGGCACTCGATGTGTTAATAGAGCCATTAAACCTGTTCCATTTAACCCAAATGCGAACAAAGCATTGACAGTGGCATGCTGGAATCACCGCCTGCCACCTCATTAGCAAAACACAGGTACAGATTGGAAAATACTAGTACTGCAATTGTATGTTATTAATATTGTATTTTTGTTTTGATCATAATGCCTATAGGTTCGATCTTGAAACCTTTTAGTGTGACGACACTGCGGTTTGTCTTTGAAAATATACCATGCTGAAAATGACTTCTTAATTACCCATAGAACAACCCGCTTAAGCTCTTCCCGCAATATGCTGGAATGCCCATGGGATATCAACAAATGAGAAAATAATGAAAATGCAATGGGGTGTGTGCAATGCAATGCAGACAGGAGGCAATGGAGACAGAAGTTAGCTTCACCGGTAAAGCCTCTCCATTGTGTGAAAGGGCAGCAGATAGCACACAGGGTACAATAAACATCCAGGAATGAGTCCGTCTACATTGGACTGCCATTCCATTAGTACACGGCTGCATTTAGCTTCATGCAAAAAAAGAAAATAAGGATTAGCTGCCTTTCATCCCTGAGTCATTGTGCCTCAGTGACATTACCAATCATCATGACATTCCTAAATTGATTTAACCTGGCTTGACGATTGTTAAATGACAACCGGAGTGATTGATGAACATGGCAAATTGAATCACGTCATTGATTTATCTCCTGTTATGTAAACGAGAGGCACCATTTGTTTTCCATTGCATATTCTGAAGATTAATTTTAAATGACTCTTTCAAATGGATTTCAATGCGGAGGAACCACATTATGGCCCACTTAGAATGCTGTTGTAGTATTGTGCTGGACGATATGCATACGCTCTCTCATTCGTCTGTTAATTTTGCTCCTTCAGACTGATCCGTACCAGCGCTTGTCGACGTGACGACATGCAGGGGGACATTAGCCTATAAGAACAATAAACGTTTGGCAGACTGACTGTCTTGAAAACTCTAGCGGGTCTCGAGACCAAAGGGGGCTCTGGGAGCTGCCTGCCATACAGGCCCATCTGTTTGCCATGTGGCCCATAACCCTCCACCAGCCTCTCTCCCCTTCCCTGCTCCAGAACTGTGCCCCTCTACCATCAACCCATTCGGAGGGAGCACAACAATGCCTGTCCTCTGTCCTCTTTGACCCCTGTCAGGCTTCCAGGAGATATAATCTTAGCTACATCTGTCCACTTGGCACACTCTCATTTTCAAGGGGAACAGAGAGCTGTGTGAGTGAGTGTGTGTGTGTGTGTGAGAAGCATGCTTTGAAATGTCCCCACACCTTACGTTCAGGGGTGGATTTAGGATTGTAGGAGATCCGGGGCTTAGCCCAGATGGGGAACGAAATGCACACGCTGCAGTGTGCAGGAAAATATTTAGCTGCCACACCACAACTTACCACCACCTTAAAGCAGACAAAAAGCACTTATATATTCACACCCTTTAACCTCTTTCGCCTGTGCGGTCCGCAAAAATCAAGCTCTGCAGACTGACAAAATTAAAGGTTTTTTTGTGAAACGTATTCAAGTATAAACATCATAACCATGTCAAAAGCCGTTATAATGTATATTATCATCAATACGTTAGTTTACCAATAGGTTAAAGTGTTATTAGATAGATTTTAGGTTTAGTTTTTGTGTTGTTTTGATTGCGAAAGTCGGCCATTTAGAAAAATCAACCGTCGGTAATTGTAGTCATTTTGGGGCCATTTTGAAGAGGACATTCAGTGCTTTCAATGAGCGTTGGAATTTTTCAAAACGCCACTTCCCAAAGGCCTCTATGGGCAGTGGCGATTCTAGGATTTTTTTAACAAGGGGACACAGGGGGGGGGGCATGAGCTAGTGTAGCAGGGTGGATTATCCCTGCTTTATGGGAGTGTATTTACACGGCCACCTGGTAGTGGGAACACAGCGGAGCTGGGTCCAGCTGGGTCCCCGACTGTAGGCCAGGAATGTTGAAGTGGAGGTCGAGCAGCGGGAGTGGATGGGGCCTAGGATTCACTAACCTAGGAATGGTGCGCTGGTCCTTCTTGCCCTCCAGGGCGATCAACAGCAGCTCCCCACACACCCACACTTCCCCCAATACTTCCTGGGCCCTCCCACAGCCGATGATAGTAAAGATGGATGATATATTTGCTCCCCAAAGCAGTACCCTTCCCGAATGATGAGTGGAGACCTTTCACAATGAACTATAGGCAGGGGGTGGGGAAAGGGTTAAATTGTAATAAACATTACCCGGAAGGAAAGGGTTAGGTAAGATGCACATTAACAGACACGCACACAGTGGTCCCATTTACTTCTCCTTTACTTTAAGTCTGATGCACGTTACAACTTATCACACATCTATGAAAGTTATTTCCACACTGGGCACCTAGTGCTCTCGCTCTATACTACAGACTCAAGTTATTCCCACACTGGGCTAGACACAGTAATAACCTCTTCCCTTTAAGGGTTATCTACTGCTCCGCTTCTCCGTAGGTGGGGAAGAGAGGGGAGGAAGAGGGAGAGGGATAAAGGAGTTCAATGGGATTTTTATAAAAGAACACACGTTATTATTACACTCAACCAAAATGACAGTGGGCCCACGTTACAAATAAAAGTCCTATCTATAGCCGGCTTTTCCCCAAAATAATAAATGGTCGGGGCGCCCCTAGACACTGTTATCAGCATCAGTTCAAAGCACTGTTTTCTCTTCGCCCTTAGAGAGCCCACGCCGCCCAGTGGCGAATGTCTACCGATAAAGCTTCAGCACTCGGAGCGCTTGCTGTACTTATCCAAATGGCGGACCCGCTCCCACCACCAACCGTCCGTGTGGTGAGATAGCCGTCCAGAGGTCCCGTGATAGCAGGCAGCCGGGCTGGGTAGACATTGGGCAGGTGACTGCTGGGATAACGGCTTGGAGGGGCTGGAGGAGCGTGCAGTGCAGTGACGTCCGCTGCTGGGCTGAAGGGGGTGGGGCGACACGCGGGCTAAAACTGGGCCCTAGGCCTAACTGAAGCTAAGCTGTGGGCTACGGCAACCCCCTGTCTCGACGCCTATACTTCAGCTAAAACGCAATGTGGGCAATATCTACCACACTCTTCGGTAGTAGCTCGTCTGCTTCTTAGTTCACAATGTCTCTTCCGCATTAACTAAAAGCTAAGCTATCGCATACTCATTACTAACCCGCTTCGTAACTGGGTTTATATCTCGCATGCTGATCTCCGGTGCTCCAGCTCCGTGCGTCCTCTTCCCTCCGTGGAAAACGCTGAAGAGGAAGTGCCTCCGTCTGCGCTGCGCCCTGAGCCCATCCTTCTTCACCTTATATTTTTCCATTCATACATTGTCGTGTTAGTACCGTTGTGAATATAAGTTATATAGTTATATATTATAAGAATATATGTTTTTGGAGTGTATAGCAGTAATTCCTAGAACGCGCATTATAGGCCCGACGCATATTACACATAATCGATTGCCGTTTTGTTCCTATACACGCTATATTAAAAAATTCAAATGCATATGCTCGCTATACATTATGCTCCATCATGCGTGAAGGAAAGGGAGTTGATTGTCAGTAACGGCTTTCCTTAGTAAGACATCATACGTTGAGCGGATGAATTGCAATGAAATAAATGGACAATCGAGCTGGAATTAACGTTAGATTCCTCTTACCTGTGGCCGATGCGTCTGGAGAAGAATAATTCCAATTATTTGACGTCGATCTGCTAGATCCATTTTCTGTTTGTATGACGCAATACACGCCGAAAGCATATTGATTGTTGCATCTCTAAAGCGATCAAATGCACTAGAGTGTTTGTCTTGATCAACATAACAAGATATCTCTGCCGGAGGATTTTCCCCGATGCACAGAGCGCCACATCCGGTTTAGAGTGGAGTGCAACTCGCCCGAAATCCACCATGGCGGCAGTATTGAGGCGTTGAAATATCAGACAGGGTCCTTCAGGATCCCGGAGCCTTCCTGGATGAATTATGAATGCCAATAGCGAATAAAGGAAATAACGACCATAAAAACGAGTAACTCATTGTTGGCGTTATTAGATTAATAACGAGTAAACTCGTTTTTGGCGCAGGATGTGTTAAGAGGTTAACACATTGGTTGCTAGCCGGATATGACGATTTATCGCTTGGATGCCACCACGTTAATCAATGGGAGGACGAGCACATTTGCGAACGCATAAACTATATCTTAAATTATGGCTACAGATGGAGCACTGGAAAATATAACCACTACCGCTGGCACCAAGCTTGGTGACGCCTATGTGAGGCAAGTTGACGGGAGGTGACGCAGCACTGCCTGGTTCAACCAGTAGGGGGAGTCGAGTTACAGGGTGGAGAGAGGGAACTATCGTTCTATGTGTGTGTGTGTGTGTGTGTGTGTGTGTGTGTGTGTGTGTGTGTGTGTGTGTGTGTGTGTGTGTGTGTGCGACACACACTACATGGATATATTATTTTGCAATGTAATGCTTTTCTGTTGATTATTTGACTGTCATTGGTACAGTAATGGTGTGGCATTTTCGATTAACGTGCGTTTTTTATGGATAATCAGCTGAGATGTACAGTATTATTATTTACGTTGAGACAACCCAACATGTTGGCCCCGAAGACCCGCCCCTACTCTGCCTCTGATTCGCAGACTGTGGCTCTAGTTAGGCTCTGGTTGGGGGAAATGTAACTGGACCGTCAATTATTGTGATCAGGCTGTCCTGTGGATTTCAGCTGTCTGTTGCAGTACTGAATTTACTGTTAAGTTAACTTAGGTTAAATGTTAGTTTGTTTACTGCAGTTATGTCAGAACGACAATCAACTAAGGTAACGTTACAGTAGCAACTGCTCAAATAAAGCATATCCACATTGCTGTCAAGTTAACGTTATGGTCCCTCGAAAATTGAATGCGACCTCAAGGCTTTTCAACACTGGCGTAACATTAGCTAACGTTCATTTAGCAGGATGTAATGTGTAACGTTTAATCACCATGAAATGGCCCTGAATACATAAAATTATATATTTCCCAGCTGCTAAATATTGTAAGTGTATGACCAAAAATATATATCACTATGAATTGAAAATGGGGGACCCTGATGTAAACAAGACGAAAGTATTTATCTGGTCTGCATCCCCTTAACAATTGTGTGTATTGAGCTGTACTGTATTGTACCCATTCTGCAATCTGTTAATGACATTTACATATCTGTAGATACTATATCTATATCTGTACATCCCTTACCTACTCGTCCTAGTTACGCTGCTGGCCAGTATGACCACTACCATAGTGTCTTTATCTACGCCCGCTTGCCTCAACGACTACCGCCCTGTAGCCCTCACCTCCATAGCCATGAAGTGCTTTGAGAAGCTAGTGAAGGGCTACATCTGTTCCTCCCTCCCCATCAACCTGGACCCTCTGCAATTTGCATATCGCCCCAACAGGTCCACGGAGGACGCCATAGCCCATGTGCTGCACACAGCAGCATCACATCTGGACAAGAGGCAGGGGAACTATGTGAGAATGCTGTTCATCGACTACAGCTCAGCATTCAATACCATAGTCCCCTCCAAACTCATAGCCAAGCTCAGGGACCTGGGCTTGAACTATGACCTGTGCCAGTGGGTCCTGGACTTCCTGACGGGCAGACCCCAGGTGGTAAGAGCCGGCAACTGCACCTCCTCATCCATCACGCTCAACATAGGGGCCCCCCAGGGCTGTGTTCTGAGCCCCCTCCTCTACTCCCTGTACACACATGACTGCGTAGCACAGCGGAACAACAACACCATCATCAAATTTGCTGATGACACAGTAGTGGTGGGCCTGATCTCTGCCAACGACGAAAGGGCCTACCTGGAAGAGGTAGAGAACCTGTCACAGTGGTGTCAGGAGAACTGCCTCTCCCTGAACGTCAGCAAAACAAAAGAGATGATTGTGGACTTCAGGAGGTCGGGGGTCAAGGACTACAGCCCCCTCAGCATCGACGGGGCACCAGTTGAGAGAGTGAACAGTTTCAAGTACCTCGGAGCCCACATATCCGAGGACTTGACATGGACCACACACATTGACAGTGTTGTGAAGAAGGCACGACAACGCCTCTACTTCCTCAGGCGCCTAAGGAAGTTCCAAGTCAGTCAGAAGATCCTTAGGAACTTCTACTCATGTACAATAGAGAGCATCCTGACCGGCAACATCACCTCCTGGTTTGGGAATAGCACTGCACAAGACCGTAGCAGACTACAAAGAGTGACACGTTCAGCCGAACGCACAATTAGAGGGGGGCTTCCCACCCTCCAGAACATTTACAACAAGCAGTGCAAGGGGAAGGCTAAGAGAATTATTAAGGACTCGAGCCACCCGAACAACTGCCTCTTTGAACTGCTGCCGTCAGGCAAGCGATACCGGAGTCTTATGGCGAGCACAGAAAGACTCAGAAGGAGCTTCTATCCCCAGGCCATCAGGCTGCTAAACGAACAATAATCGCTAAACGAACAATAATCACTATGCAACAACCATCAAATGCACACAGCACACACACCCACACGCACACACTCACTCAATCAAACAACACACTGCAGCACCCACTCTCCACACTTTAGATCACACAAACACACTTACACTTTATATTTATTGATAAAGGATTTGCACTACAACTCGTACACCTACTGTGAACTGTGAATTGTACCTAAACTGCACCTCGTCCATTTATGCCTTGCACTATATAGTATTGTATATTAGTACACTGCACAGTATTGTATATTGTATGGTAACTACGTCTACGAACATTGTACATATGTCTAAACTGAACACTGTGACCTCTTTTTTTACTTCTAATTTTTACTATGTTTTTATTTCATACTTATCTTGTCATGCACAGTCTCTGGAGCGCAACAGTAAGAAGCATTTTGTACAAAAGTATTCTGTACTTCTGTATGACAACTATTAAAGAAACTTGAAACTTATACCTGTATCACTGTACATAATAATACTACAACTCTGTACACTACATACATCTGATTAGCATTATTACTCAGTAGTACTGATTTATATATTTTAAACAATATAATGAATTCAAGTTTTGTTTTATTTGTCACATATAAGGTACATGTACATTACAGTGAAACAATTTTTCTTTTTTGCAGGCATGATGACTGACGACACCACCGTGGTGGGCTGCATCTCAAAAGGCGACGAGACCACGTACCGCGATGAAGTAGAGCAGCTGTCAGCCCTGTGCAAAAATAACAACCTGCAGCTGAATAAGCTAAAGACCCAGGAGATGATCGTGGACTACAGGAGGAAGAAGACCAACATACAGCCCCTGTACATCGACGGGGGATGCGTGGAGAGAGTCTCGGTCATCAAGTTCCTGGGTGTCCACCTGGAGGATGACCTGACCTGGAGTACCAACACCAAGGCGATTGTGAAAAAGGCACAGCAGAGACTCTACTTCCTGAGAATACTGAGAAATTACCACCTCAGACAAGACCTGCTTGTGTCTTTTTACCGCTGCTCCGTGGAAAGCATCCTCACCTACTGCATCAACGTGTGGTTCCTCAGATGCACAGCCGCAGAGAGGAAGGCGCTCCAGAGGGTCGTCAACTCGGCCCCTGAAAATTAACGGCTGCCCTCTCCCCTCACTGGAAGGACTATACAACTCCTGCTGCCTTAAAAAAGCAGTAAAAATACTGAAAGACCCACACCACCCAGGCAACAAACACCTCGTACGGCTGTGCTCGGGCAGGCGTTTCAGCGTCATGCCCACCCGGACTAACAGACTGAAGTTTTTATCCTAGGGCCATATGTGCACTAAACTCAGCTACAATTTAAAACAACAGTCTCCCTTGCACCCCCCCCCCCCCCCACAACATTAAGGGATAGTGCAATTATCTTTTACACCCCCCTGTTTATGTTAATGTTATTTATGCCTTACTCCTGTTTTTATATTTAATACTGTGTTTAGGACTGTGTTTTTATATTTTTACTAGCACCTAGGGCTGCATTTAAAATTTCGTTGTAACAACTGTAACAATGACAATAAAGATCTATTTGATTCTATTCTATTCTATTCTATTCTGACAGCGGCCTGCTCGTGGCTCTCCAGATGGGATGGTGTCTGATGACTGCATCATTGAAATAAAATGTCCCTATAGGCCGTAAAGTGAAGGCTGTATCATTTCACCCCATTCCCACCTATAAATAAATGAGTACTGTACTGGTGTGAGATCTGCATTGGTCGACTATTTCAACTTGTGACTGATGTAATTATTTCTTATGTTGTACCACAGCTGTGTTCTAAGCTTTGCATATCATTTGCCCTCCACTCTGTGTCACTGATCTCTCCACACAATTTCAACCCCCCCCCCACCCCCCTACTGTATACTCGGAGGTGTTATATTTTATATAACATTATTATTATATATACAGAGAAGAAAAATGGTATGTATCTTCTTGTCTAACTCCAGGGTAGATGCCAAATAAGCTAATTTCCCAAAATGTTGGAGTTTTCCTTTAACTATTCCTCTTTTAGCCAACGGCTTAAACAGTAGTTTAAATACTATTACAATGTGCTATTGAAACAACAGGTTGTCACGTGTCACCAATGCCAATAGTTCAAAGAACACCAAAGTCAAACCTACTTTTACCGTACAACCTTGGGGTAGTTTAAGACTGCTCTTAAACTTCATGGGAAATATTCCTTTCCTTGAATCATTTGCTTTTATTAAAACTTCACAAAATGGTGTCTCATTAGCATTCAGCTCTGACTGGTGGTGTATAGTGACATGTGCGTCCTGGTGACATATGCATACTGTGGCCTTCAGACACAATTTCAGGGATAGTGATTACCCTTATTCCATATTTTCGTTAGGTCACCTTATTTCACATTATAGTCAAACGACCTTATTTCACATTATAATCAAGCGCACAGGTTTCAGCATTGAATAAACAAGTCCCAATGTACCTTAATATAATAACATCTTGTATACCCCAGCGGCAGGTACGCGCTGCTAGTATCTGATAACATGGAAAACGCCAGCTTCCCTCACGGCCAATGCATATCACAATGTGCGTGCACATAACATATTTTATATTCTTACTGACGTTGTTAAACATTCAACTAATTTCACAATTCTTGTTACTCATTTCACCTAACGTTATATATTCTAACGATAGTGTTTTCGGTACTTTTCACAGTGTACTGACCTGAAAGACACGTGTTGTTCAGTTTACTCCAGAAACTCCTCTGGCGTGAGACGTGAGAGGGCGGAAACCGCCACCTAGGGGGACCTGGCGCATCACCTGAACTACATAGTTCCGCTCTTAACTTCCTGTCTAATCAATTCTCCATCTCACAGTCAATGTGAACTTGGTTAATTATATTAACGTCTAGCTGGTCATATAAAGTTTGCCATAATTCTTCTAATCATGTAAATTAGATATGTACAATTGCAAAAATTACACAATATTCTGCACATAAATTATTCTTGAGGATACTACATAAGGTAACAAAATCAGCAATATTTTTGTGAGACTAAACTCTCCGCTCTTGGTAGTAAATTGTGTTGATGTTGGTTTTGTTTCATCAACAAATGAGGCAGAACACAGTGAATGTATCCTTTTTTGTTTATTGCACTTTGTTCTTGCTGCAAACAAATAATGAATGTTAATGTTCATGTTCATGCGAGGCTATTTAAAGATGGCAGGTTTAGTGTTTTGTGCAGGACGTCTCCCATGTAGCGCAATGATAACGTAGTGACGATTCTCTCTTCTGACCAATCAGTGGTCTGCAGTGTTTCACGTAACTTTTTTTGGTATCACTTCTACCCGCTTGGAACCTCAACAAAGCAGGTACTAAAAAAGTACCCGGTACCATGTACCATCCGCAAATTTTGGCAATGGAAAACCGAAAAGGCAGAGTAGAGTAGAGTAGGTACTATGCAGTGGAAAAGCGGCATTGATGTGAACCCCTCCTGCTGACTTGCTGTACACAAGCTAAATGACTAAATGTAAATGTTATGTAAATGTATTGTGGTTGCTAACCCTCTCACTGGACTTGCCTCCCTTGTGAGTATTCAGCACTTTTACATTGGAGTTGGCCATTACACATTGGCTAGTATTCAGCAATTTTGTAAATGTCTCCACACTTTGTAAAATAATACATAAGCTATTTGATATTTGACTTGCAACACACGTCCATGTTCATTGTCATGCTCACCCTCATATTGCAGTCTACTTGTGTATTTGAGTAATTGTTAAAGGGGACCTGACCTCATCAAAATTGCTGTCCTGAGCCATTTTGGGACAGCATTAGTATTAACGATAGGTTAATACTAGAGGTTAATACTAGAGGTCTCGTAGTGGTGACCGGAGTGCCGGATGTCCCGCGATGATGTCGGGGAGTTCGTGACCCTCTCTGCGCCGCCCCCTATCTCCCTGTCTCCGGCTGTCCCTGAGCAACGACCGGAGTGTTAAATGTCCCTTGACTAAGACGGGGAGGACGTGACCCTCTTTGCGCTGCCCCTGTGCCTCAAATAGATTGCTATCAGCTCTATCTTTAATCTTTCAAAATGTTCAGTTGCTATCGCTATTTTTTTTTTTTTTTTTTTTATACGTATTTTTATTGCACATTACTTTAGTTACATTCCATATTGATGCACACATGCAATCTTTTTCTTGTTCAAAAACAATTGTCCAGCGGCATATAACAAAAAATATTCAAAGTAAGAATAAACATTCTCTTTCTTTTGGCGGGTCCATACATACATATAAACAGGATAGTTAAATAAGCTAGAGTTTTGCTGGGAAATAAAAAAAAAAGAGACGAAAAAAAATAAAAAATAAAAAACAGAGCATTAGAAAAAGGTCAAAAGCCAAGACACAACAGCGACTATACCTTCAGTTCAGACATTACTGTAATATGAGTGACCTTTTGAACTTATATTTCATTTTATATATCATTAGAAAAAGGCCAAAAGCCAAGACACCACAGAGATTATACCTTCAGACATTGCTGTAATACGAGTAACATTTTGAACTTATATATCCTCTTCATCCTCCCTCAGACCCTTTAAGTAGTCCAACACCGGTCCCCATGTCGTATCAAACACCTTTCTCCGTCCTGTATTTTTAAATCTAAGCCTCTCTAAGTAGAGGGTCTCCCCCAGCTCTCTCATCCACATTTCAAATGAAGGTGCTGCATCCGACTTCCAAAGTCTCAAAATGAGCTTTTTAGCCAACACAGCACCTAGATATATCGGCCTTTTTTCATTTTCAGAGTACTTAGTGACATCGTCACTATATCCCAAAATGGCCACTAAGGGGCAGGGTTCCCACTGTTTATTAAAAACTTTTGAATAAAAGTCAAATATATCAGACCAGAATGTGTGTAAGTTGGGACAAGACCAGAGTTGATGTGTAAGGGTACCATCTTGATTTTTACATTTGTTACACAGTGGTGATACGCTAGGATACATCTTATTCACTTTCACCTTTGAGTAGTGCAACCTGTGTATCACTTTAAATTGAATCAAGTTGATTCTAACATTTACAGAGCACCGGTGAATATTTGTAAGACATGTTTCCCAGAATTCCTCATTGAGGGGTATCCCCAGTTCTGACTCCCACTCAGTCCTATCGCTATTAGCTCTATCTCTAATTTTTCAAAATGTACAGTTGCTATTGCATGCACTCATCTGTGTTCCACTACACACATGAGTGCATGCTTACCAACTGTCCGTCTGCAACACTACTATCACCAACATCTAAGAAGGGAGATCCCCCCTTGAATGGCCCTTCTAAGGTTTCTCTCCTCCACACTGCCTGTGGAGCTTTTTTCCCTATTGTTAGGTTTTAGTGAGTTTTTCCTTACCTTCGCGTGGGGTATGTCTGGGAGTGCTTGCATTCTTTCATTTATTTGCATCCATCTAAAAATGTTTGCACCTTATGGTGTTCTTGTTCTGTTCTTGACTTATTGTTATGTTTTCTTCTTGACTTGTTTAAAGAAGATCTGTACGGCCCATGGGGACATTAACGTGTGTTGTCGGGCCCTATAAATAAATTTGATTTGATTTGATTTGAGTTATGGCTATAACCAAGTTCTGTGAGTAATGGTGACGCTCGGCGTCACTACTGCACTGTACCTCGCTTGTGCACGCGCACTGAATAAAAAATTCCACAATGTACCTTTACATCCCAACATTCGTCTGACCACACCCCTATCAGCTTACCTTCATAAGCAGGTGTGTGGCCACCTACTCGCCTCCTTCCCAAGCTTTCACCACAAGGTGAGATCAAGGGCTGCAGCGGCGTCTGACGCCGAGCATCACCATTACTCACAGAACTTGGTTATAGCCATAACCTATCGTTCTGTTTCGTAATGGATCTCGCTCGGCGTCACTACTGCACAAGGGAGGCCGAGCGAGAGCCATCGCCCGACAAATGTACCCCGCTGAGGCCCCCCACAACCATCAGATCGGGGAGGACCGAGCCCCCCCGACCCCCCCTAATGGAGGGCACCCCCCCTATTGGAGGTTCCCGGGAGGGCGACGGACCCGACCGTGCGAAGAGGCACTCAAGCAACTCAACGCACAGGGTGAGCAGACCGTGGCTTGACCCCACGACTACACACACGCACAACCCGCATGCCACCCGGGAACGAGCGGAAGGAACAACATCGTTACTGCCCCCAGAAATCACGGGGTTAAGAGCAAACCCAACCCCGTGGCAAGGCCGTAGCAGCGGAGCGCGAAGGAAGACCCAGACCCACCGAAGGGACTGGATCCCCTGGAAAACGGGGGCCCGGAGAGGTCAATGACGCCAGGCATCAATACCCCACCAGGCGGTCACTTAGTGACACCGCCCCCCACATCGCCAGCGTATTCGGATAAGGCCCCTCCAGAAGCGGGCCCTTTCCCCCCAATAGCACACCGCCTGGCATACTGACCCTGCAGAACAGGCAGTCAGCATGGCCGTAAGCACTCAAAAGGTTAACCAACGGAAGCAGGCAGCGTACCGGGGAAACCAGACAACAGGCTGTAACCTGAGCCTGGAGCACTGCGGACGAGACAGGCGCCAAAGGAGTCAGCTGAAAACAGCCGCCCCGGCGGAAGGTGCGTATGCTGGCGTTGTTGATCACCATGACAAAGCCTCCTTTAAAAAAAAAAAAACCCCAGAGGGTATGAGGCAGAGAAGGCTGACATGATTGGCAGACATCATGAACGTGCAGGGGCATACTCAACCGGGTAACCCGGGAGGTGACACTGCCCCAACACACCAGGGAACCAACCACCCTGTCGTTACCCTATGCGGTGGTTGTTCCTATAACCCCTCAAGAAAAAACTCCAAAACACACATTATACGGGCATTATACGGCAGTGTTTCAGTTTTCAAAAAAGGGTTATTCCAGGCCTACGGGTCGACGAAACATTACTTCGGACCGGGCCCGGCGGCATGGGAAGCACAGGGTTACCAGAGGAGGTCCAAGACCACCCCAACAGCCCCCTCTTCGCCACGCGTGAGAGAGGAGCGAAAAGAATGGAGAACCAGCCCCAAGCACACCGCACTTGGTATTCCCAGGCGGTCTCCCAACCAAGTACTAACCAGGACCAAACCTGCGTAGCGGCCGAGAGCGAACGAGATCGGGCGTGTACAGGTTTGCATGGCCGTAAGCCATTACGACAGTGCAGAGTACAATATGTACCCAACAAGGGTCTCCATAGCGCCTAACCCTGCGACACCCGGACCGACCTGGCATTTTTCCCCCCGAAAAAAGCACAAGTCCCTCAGGGTACCAGAACAGCAGATCTGCATCCCCGGCGGACAACGGGTTTAACTGATCTGGACCAGCATGACCAGAACCAGTCCCGTGCCCTAACCACGCCGACATGCCTACTCCAGGAGGAGGGGCAGATATGTGTGTTGATCTTAAAACATGAAAAGAAGGCGCCACCCAGGCGGTCGGTGCGAACCGCGCCCGGTGGCCCACCCCAAGGGCGTGAGACCCCTCTACATATGTTCAGATCCATTCCGTCATCATCCCCCAGATATGAACGAGAATCCGTCGATAACCAATAACAGGTCGTCGGAAGAGGAAAAAACCTCCATCCCAGTTGCTTTATAAAAACGCTGTTTTAACCACAAGCAACCAAGGCGTGCTAGTCACCCGCCTGATCTTCAACAGAACACCCCGAGCTAGGACTTAAGCGTGCGTCGGGACACAACCACATCAATGAACAGGCTATTTAGACCTTTCAGTGAATCCCCAAGGCGCCCATGGGAACGACAAGAGGGGTGTGGTGCTTCCTAAATTCCAACTCTTTTTAATAAAAAAGAAGGAAGCACCAACAGCATGAATCCCAGTCTACACAGCCGAGGGTAAAAACTGTTTACATTTTTACATCCAGTCACCCCTTCCACAGAGGATTTAGACCGAAATTCCCCAGAAAGCCTTCCCACGTAAGTCGTAGAATGAAAAAGCCATGGCAACTGCGAGTCACGTGACCAACTGACTCAAGTTACACATAAAATCGAGCGTAGCGGACCCGTAAGTCCTACGCTCTAACCCGACACTTTGACACAACAGATCTCACGTAAATATATAACTCACGGAAGCCATCGTCATAGCAAAGTACGTTCATATGCTATGACGGGGGGAAACCCCACACACAACTCCTGTTTGTAATAGGAGCAGAGTCAGGACAACCCTTCCCCCCCCCAGCCAAGGCGTTTAACGGCTTGGCCCTGACTGGCCCAACAGGAGATGAGAAAACCCCTTTGACCAATCAAGTGGGAAGGAGGGGTTTATTCGGCACCCCCTCCCAAAACCCTTCCCCCTACACACAATAACAATTGTAGTATATGAAACCTTTGGTAGAATGCTAATGAATAGCGCAAGCTAATACAATGCATGCTACCCACAGACTGTGAACAGGGTTTACAACAAAACCAAGTTGTGTGTGTGTGAATCCTACACCCGCATTCCATGTTGTACACAGAAAAAACACTGATAGAGAGTATAACGGCCAGGCCATGGAACGTGTGTATACGAGCATTACTGCAACTAACACAACAGTGTTGTAGTTCAACATTACTTTGTGTGTAAGCAACAGATCATACAACCAGCTTCTACCTGCATGTGGAGCATCAGGCCGAGATAGAAACCCTTCTATAACCGAGTGTATGCTGCAGAGCTTGCTTTAATCTCATAACACGAACGTAACTCATCCATCAATGTATACTAATGCAGATTCACACTTTGCAACCTCATCATATGTTTTCGTGAAAAAACACACAGTTTGTTTAACAAAAAATACAGTCCCCCTTAGAAGGGACTTTTTATTTATGCAAACAAATAATATGAGAGGGCCGGGGAGGGGTAAACAGAGGGAACCGCATGGGAAAATAGTCACTGCCTAGCGGCGTCTGCTGCCTCGAGCCGCTCAGGCTTTGCCACCCCGAGAAGCCCCGGAGGGACGGTAGGTAATCGGTTGCTGGTCTTGTCGATTCCTACCGTCTCATCCGGTCGTAGATGGGCCGGCTGCAGCAGCAGCACCGTCTCTCCTCCTGGCCTTCGTCGACGGGCCAGCAGTGGCAATGGAAGCAGTGGCAGCCACGGCGGAGTTAGCTCGACGACATGGAAGCCGTCTGACTCTACCGGCGATGACGGGAGGTGGAAAATGGGGTTGTAGCACGGATCTCTCCTCTGCCATCTCTCTGCATGTTGAGGTCATCAATTGCAGGGCCTTCCCGAACAGTCCAGCATCGGAGAGGGTGGCCGTCAGAAGAGGAGCCCTCTTCTTCTCCGGTACACGGGCCTGCTCCAGCCAAAGGTGGCGCTGGATCAGAGTCGCCAGGGCGCGCACTTTCCCAGCGGCTATGGCCTGCACCTGAGTCAGATGCAGGACAGCTCCTGCCGCCTGGGTGAGCTGATCATGTTGTACCTCCGACCGCTCCGTGCCGCCCGTCATTATCCCGGATACAAATCTTGCCAGCTGTGCGATATTAGACGCAGCAGCCAGCGATTGTGTACCCGCGATGAACGACTGGTCACTCCAATACGCCAACCGCCTAGCCGATTTTCCTTGGAGAACCGGCTTGCATAACGGCTCCCACACCACATCCGGACAGATGAGAGCGGCCTTCGGCCTATCAAGCCGTGGCACACCCTCTCTCATACCTTCAACCAAAGCCACCACCCCGCGTAACTGGTACGTAGGCGGGAGTGAGGCCCATGATGTGGGACACCACCTGGCCCCGACGAACATAGGCCCCCATTGAGGGGAAAAATGGGTAGACAACGTCCACCCCTCTCACCGGGCGACGCTGCCAGAGATGACCTATTAGATCATCGGGGACAGGAGCAGGCAGTGGCTGCGGCAGCGGCACGCCGTTTGCAGCGGCCGCCACCGCCATAAGCTCGGGGAACAAAGCCCGCAGTTCCCCCTGCAGACTTTCCTCCACCGAACCCGCATCCCTCACATGCAGCAGGCTTCGACTGGTTAAGGAGCCACAGTCTGATGTGGCTGATAGTAGGGCATCCTGCCGATGAGGCCGAGGGGTTTCCCCGACATCCTCGAACAAGGCGCCCCAAGGAGACATATCACCCCCCTCCAGTGTTACCTGGACGGGTGGGATATTCGTCTCTACTGGGCCTTCAAACAAGAACCCGTCCGCCTCTACCATGCAATCCTCTGTTTCCATTGGGCAGCTAGAGACCGACGCATCCTCGCTGGTCTCCAGCAATTCCCCAAACCCAGGCCGTTCGCGTCTGCAGGACACCATCTTGCGACGGGACCGAGCAGACGCAAAAAGTTTGCGTCTCAAATCCTCCGGAACCAACGGAACCGCCGTTCAACAACGGACGATACCCCGGAAACAGAGGAACCAGAGCCAGGACCAGGCCATCGCAGAGGCGACGGCACCGGTGCACTGGCTCCTCGGAGAGGCAAACTACCCATCGGATGCCTACCGGGCGTGGCTGCCGACCACGAACGCGGCAACAGCCCTGTACCAGAACGCACGACGGAGGCGGGAATGGAGAACCGCTGGTGAAGAGTGGTTCTACGACTCTCCGAAGTAGACATTATGACTTAGATTTTTCTCTTGAATATTTATGAGAGAAGAAAAAAATAAGCACAATGTAAACTCGTCTCAACTTTCTTCAACTAGCAACCTCGTCAAGTGGGGATCTACCGAAGGCACTTCCTTGTGGTGAAAGCGAAGAAGGAGGCGAGTAGGTGGCCACACAACTGCTTATGAAGGTAAGCTGATAGGGGTGTGGTCAGACGAATGTTGGGATGTAAAGGTACATTGTGGAATTTTTTATTCAGTGCGCGTGCACGAGCGAGGTACAGTGCAGTAGTGACGCCGAGCGAGATCCATTACGAAACAGAACCAGAGGATGTCCAGTGACTCTAATCATCACTTCAACCCCCCCATGATTTCCCTCCCATCCAGAACAGAACCATTTCAATTATTGGTGATTTAATTTCAGTCTGAGGGTAATAGTTTGGTGGTTCCAAAATGTCCGGGTTCATTGTGTTGGCAAATAGACTATAATCAGTGATATGAGTCACATCATTGTGATTACCAGCAATTGAAAATTTATGTCTTGCTTGATGAAATTGGTTTTACAGACACAAAACACAATATACTGTACTGTGAAGGACAATTCGTTCAGATTCAACGCTACCTCTGGTAGACACTGTGATGATAGGTGTTAGTTTCGTTACACTGAACTGTTAAAAGGTTATGGGATAAGTGCAACATATGAGAACCTCAGGTTAATATTTAAACTGTTAAAAGCAATGTCTGAAGACAAGATGTGTCAAGGTAACCACTTTCCTGACGATTAGATGAATGTCCATGGAGAACCTGCCATCCAGGGAGAACTATGGCTATGTGTTTGTTGACTTGCTACTGCTGCACTGCACAGCTTGTTGGCCCAGAGCCTGAAGACCTGAAGTAACATTTCCACCCATATGTCCTAATCAATAATAAAAACACAACACATATTGACACTGGATGGGTAACATAATTTATGTTTATATTATAATAATACATTTAATCTAATCGAATCTAAAACGTTTTGTGCTCACACCGACCTTAATCTACAATATTCAGAGCTCAGAGCATTTTAATACATGTGACAACAAACCTTTGAATACTGTGTCTATTTCAGTAGTTCATATTGGCAGTTTTGGGTCAGGTGTGGATTACTCTTTTGTCTGGGTGTGGATTTGGTTGGATGGCTAATGGAAAAAAAGCACTACTGTCTACCTAGTCCCTCCTGCTACAAAATGAAGCGGAGGGAGTTCCGAAAATCCCTTTTCTGTGAATTCCCGCAGATGAAATCATGTAGACCCAGGATTTACTGTATATTCAACAGACAAAGCTATCGAGGTCTATGAATGTATTCCCACCATACCTACCCTGTGAATTTACATAATGAGATTCAGCTCTCAGTCTGGAGCCAACAGCACATTTGCAATGTAATCAAAGCAGCCTTTTGATGGGAATTAGCATAATAGGCTTCTTGGACTAATTGTGTTAGTTGTCTTGACATGTCATTGATTATTTAATAACATCAATATTGAGGATTCTCCGGAGCCACTTACTGTAGGGAGAGTGCTGGATCATGGTAATCATAGTCAACAAACTCGCGAGCGATGACAACATTATCTTATTTTCTTCTGAGTCAAGCTAGGCTTTTCATTTTGAGGCTTCACTGAATTTTTTTTTTTTAATACTTTATTTCTCAGCAGGGGGTGTGCGAGCAGTGCGGTCGCACAGGGCCTCGCGGGAAGGGGGGCCTCGCAAAATAATAATATTTTTTTTTTTTTTTTTTTTTTTTATTTTTTTTGCGAGGCCCCCCTTCCCGCGAGGCCCTCTTTCATCACAGACCTAAAATCTAGTTTTGCTTATATGCTTATATATTTCACATTAGACACGTTTGTAGAATGTGTCTGACTTGTTCCTGCCTCTGCGGCTCTGCAGACTGCAGTTTTCCGGTTTCTGCGGCTTTGCTGCTCTACAGATTTTAGGATAGTGTTTCCGGTCTCTTCTCCCGTCCGCCGTAATAGAAGAAGAAGAAGAAGAAGAAGAAGACACACGACACGAGGTAGAGGGATGATCTAATTCAGCGCTATTCAGAGGAGCCAGTGGATGTCTTTTCAAAAGCAGCATGGATCAGAAGAAATTACACCGTCTCCTTCCAACTTTACCATTGGCGCCGCATTGATACTGCGTTATGGTGAGTCAACTATTATTATATTCCCGCCGTGGATCTATCTCTCTCTCTCTCTCTCTGGAGCCAAACTGGTCGACTAGCTAATAGTACTACTAGTAGCTAACGGTGTGTGCCTGGTGTCAGCACCTGGCTGTATGTAGCCGCATAGCTTGCTTCTGCGTTAGCTAATGGTTAGCGATAGCCTGGTTGAGCTAACTGTTAACGTCGAAGCTAAACAGCTAACTCAAGGCTAACTGATAGCATCAAACGAATGTTCCCAGCCGAGCGCAGCCGGCAGTTAACGTCGAAGCTAAACAGCTAACTGGCTAACTGCCGGCTGCGCTCGGCTGGGAACGTTCGTTTGATGCTATCAGTTAGCCTTGAGTTAGCTGTTAGCTTGTGCTACGACCATTGACATTAGCCGTGAGAATAGCAGGGGGTTCTGGCACTCTGACTACGACATCATCTTTGACAGAAGATGTAGTCGGGCCTGCACCATGACAAGGCTCTGGCAGCAGCTTATTTTTGTCCCGACAGCGAGAGGCCTTTCGTCAACGTGGAGACCTGTGTTACGGCCATTCGCCCTGCGTTCCTTGGTGCAGGTAAGATTAATGAAAATGTCATGACATTACCCCACTCTTCCTTCCTTCCCCTCCCGAATGTTTTGTTAATAACGATGTTTTTTTCCAGGCAAAACATATGCTACTTCACAACATTTGGAGATACGACGATGTGCTGTGTGTGAATGTCTTGGTCGTTTGTGTAGCTTGGGTAGCGTTGGGCCGTTGGCCAAAGCTGTGTGTGTCACAGTACCTGGCTAGCCTATTTAGCTGATGTCGGCCATTGGCTCCTTGCTGCTTTGGTTTCTCTATAGACCCTCTTCTCTTTGGATTTAAGTGTTGATCTTTGTCCTTTTTGATCTCTCATACATGCTCTCTCTCTAACACACACACATGCTCTCTCTCTCTCTCTCTCTCTCTCTCTCTCTCTCTCTCTCTCTCTCTCTCTCTCTCTCTCTCATACATGCTCTCTCTCTAACACACCTGCTCTCTCTCTCTCTCTCTCTTTCTAACACACACAGTCTGCCTATGGCGGCCTTTCTCGATGGCTAGGCTGTGCTCGCTGAGTCTGTATAGTCAAGGATAGTTCAGTCACAGTGCTCAGGTATTCTGCCACTGTGTACTCTCTGTTTAGGGCCAAATAGCATTTCAATTTCTTTCCAATGTGTCTCTCTCTCTCTCTCTCTCTGTACACTGTATATTGACTGTAGAACGGGAGCTCTCTCTCGCTCTCTCTTTTGCTATATGTTGACTGTATCATGCCCCGCCTCGGGCAGCGCTATTATTTAAGAATATGTTGACTGTATGGAAAAAAAAATTAAAATAAATTATATATATAATTTTTTCTTTTTCTTTTTTTTTTAAAACCTTTTGGGGGGGGGGGGGGGGGGGGGCAGAACAAAAATAAACAGACATAACAAAAAAGAAAAAAAAAAAAAAAAAAACTGCCAGACAGGAAAATAAAATAACAGTGTGACTTAACTCAAAGCATTAAAGTGTGTTGTATAGCCAGGTGTTACAATGTGCAGGTCAAACGTGATATACAGGGGTGAGTCTCTGCAGAATGCAGTTATTTGTCCTTCAGATAGTCAATGAATGGGCTCCATATGTCCGAAAACCTGTTGTGGTCTTTGGATCTGTAATAGCGGATCCTCTCCATCTGTATGATTGTGATCATTTCATTGAGCCATTTCTGGAAACACGGGGGTGTAGGTGATTTCCAATCGGTTAGAATAATTTTTTTTGCAGCTACCATGCCGAGCATTAGTGTCTGTTGTTCCTCCCTCGTGTACCTTAAGGCAGTCTCTGAACACCCAAAGAGTGCCAACTCTGGATCAGGGGGAATGTCCTTTCCATAGACCCTGGAAAACCACTGGAATATTTCATCCCAGAATTTTTGTAAATGAGGACAGAGCCAAAAGAGATGTGTTAAAGAGCCCTCTGCAACTTTACACCTGTCACATAATGGAGAAAGAGATGGAGAAATTCTGTGTAGTTTGGTCTTTGAATAGTGGAGTCTATGGATGACTTTAAATTTAATCAATTTGTACCTAGCATTGATCAAGCAAGTTTGGATTCTAGTCAAACCTTCATTCCATATGTTCTCAGACACCTCTAGATTCAACTCAGTGGACCAGGCATCTCTCAGATGGTCAGTGGACACAGAGGTGGAAAACAGGGACATAAAGCGAGATATCAGGTGTTTGGAGTCTGGAGGGAGCTTCAGGAGATCATAGAATGGGCAATTCTCTGGCATGGCTTCACTCAATATTTAAATTTGATTTACTGTAAGGTTTACTGAAGCAAAAAAAAAAAAGGACCTATGGTGATGCTGTATTACCGGCATTATAAACAACAGAACATTATAGTTATGTTGTGATTTTACATGTACGTAGCTAAACACAGCTAGATTACTGCATGAGTGGTTGGAAGGTAAATACAAATTGTCAAAAGGGCGATATGGACAATGGAAGGCTGCATTGAAACGGCAGTCCCAAGAGGGCCATCCTGGCCTGACGGCTGGAACAGCGGCTGGGCAGGGATTGGGAACACAGCCCACCAGTTTCCCTGGTCCAGAAACCCCCCAATACCAGAGCCAGAACGAGGCGCAGGGCCCGGTGACGGGGAGTCAGACCGTCGGCGCCGAGATGGAGGAAGGGAGGCAGACCTACAGACAACGGAGAGCGTTTGTAGAAGCGTTCGAAAGACATGAGACAGTTCGTAGAGACCTGATGGAGACACAGCGGGCGATTGATCGAGCCGCGCACGGGATGATAGTACTAGAGCAAGAACTGGCTAAAAAGAATGTACTGCCGAGTGAGGCGATTTGTGATGTAATGCGTTGAGCGTCAGAACTAGGGCGCCGTGATCAAAGAATGCCATGTGCTCCGTTGCCCGGAGGGAACTGGGCCGCAAGGGCATTGTGACAGAGACCGCAGGAGGGATGAGTTTCCAGGCCCCTCCCCAGAACAGGCTTGAAGGACATTGGCTGAAAGGAACAGGTATGTGCCTCTCTCTCCCATACAGCAGGACATGCCAGGAGAAGATCAAAGAGGTGTGGGCCTGTCGGGAATTGTGGGAGACCAGCTGAAAGATTGCTGGAGTTGTGGTGAATTTGGACACCTGGCCAAATCATGTGGAAAAGGGGGGCGGGCCCAAAGATGGACCGTCAGAGGAAAAGGCTGTGGTGGTAATGGCAGAGAGCAAGGACAGAATTTGGGGCCGACAAACCTGCTGAGGGTGGTGCCAGGGCCATCCGATTACAGGCGGGGGGCCACAACCAAGGGAACAAGGACAGACATGCTGGACCTGTGGGGGGTTGGGTCATTATCAAAGGTCGTGTCTGCAGAGGCCACAGACTGAATAGAAAAATATAGATAGATATTAATAAAAAAAAAAAAAAAAATGAGACTGAAAACAAAAATAAAACAGGAATAAAAAATGTGTATAGAAGAGTTATATGGTTAGATTATGTGTGCAAGTTACTAAGTGGGTGTGTGACTAACGTAGGCAAGTGGAATATAAGGCTGAGCCCGAACCCTGTTTTTAGGGTTCGAACGTTCACCAGGGTTATCGAACGAACGTTCGAAACGTTCGTTTTTTTGTAATTTTTTTTATAATTTTTTTTTTATTGCATTTTTTTTTGTATTATAGATCCTACGGAGGGCGGCATTGCATAATCTATTGGTGAAAAAACATGTTGTTTACAGTGGTGGCTGTTCATGTAATTAAACAAAGCACTCAGAAGAAAATAAACAAGCTACTGAGTACTGCATGCATCAAAGTTCCTACTTATGATAAACAATAGCCCTTGCACACCGCAGTCACGTAAGGGGCTTAAAGGCATTCGTTTTGTGGCATTAACGTTAGTGTTACACGTTCAATAACAGGTATTCACTCTTGGTCGACGGGAAGGAGAGAGGCGCGCGCCTCGGCTCCTTCCACCGTCTACCGCCCTGAGCTCACTGCTCGGAACGGGGGACGGCAGAGAGACAGAGAGACACCGGCGCGGGGGTCCCGCCGGGCTCCCAACACGCCTGCCGCCTCGGCCAGAGTTGTTTCCAACGCAACCACCTCCCGCCATGAAGCTTGCGCCCCGTGGCCGAAAAAGGCTGGTATTCACCTATGGAAACCTTGTTACGACTTTTACTTCCTCGGCGGGGAGCTAACGCTACGTTAATGCTTCTCGCAAGCAGGCGGCATTGCCGGAAGTAAAAAAAATTATAAACGCTTGCCGATTGGTGGTAACAGCAGAGGCGGGTGCAAGCGGTGTGACGTAATTGGCAGAATCGTCTGTCATTCAATCAAAATTGTTCTATTGCATTGGTTGAGACTAGAGCTCTGGTTGAGTATCCAGCAACAGCCCGGCAGACCATACTGGTTGAGCCGAGCGACTCGGGGGAGGCGCCGCTTCACATCGCCTCACCGTCGTTGCGCCTGCTTTATTTTTTTTCACCGAACGTTCGAACCCATTAATTAAAGTCCGAATGTCAGCTTAACGAACGAACGTTCGAACGTTCGAACGTTCGGGCTCAGCCTTGTAACTGGCAATTGCATGGTTAAATCATACTAACGACAATGGTGGTTTAAAAAAAAAAGAAGAAAAAAACAGGAAAAATGGAACATTTTAATGTTAGACAGAGTAATGATAGCCCACTTCAGCTAGTGATCAGTAGTAATTATCCATGCTTGATCAATAATTAGATTGGTCAAAGGGTGGACTGCACGATTAAGAAAGAAAAAATGTAATAAAAATGAAATAAGAAGGATGGTATTGATAGATAGACATTAACAATCATGAATATAGATATAGGGTTTTGTTTCTTTTTATTTTCTTTCCTAGTTTTTACACGCAATTTGTGCCTCCGGCTGGAAGTTTTGTTTTTGTTTCTTGGAGTGTGTTACAAGATGACATAATTTTCGTTTATTGTTTTGGCGTTTTTTCTTTGTTTTTGTTTCTTTTCTCTATTTTTTCTTAGGACCTGACGGGCTGGGAGAGATCTCTCACCGGCAGTGATGCCAGTAACGCGTTACTAAGTAACGCGTTATTGTAATCTGATTACTTTTCCCCGAAAATAGTAATCTAACGCGTTAATCTTTAAAAGCCAGTAATCTGATTGCAGTTACTTGTCCAAGTGGCTGTGCATTACTATTTCGTTACTATCTCATCATAAATTCATAATGCAGGCGGAATGCAGTATTTTATTTCGTTTTCGACAGTCAAAAATACATTTTGAGCTGTTTTTCTTATTTGGGAGTGACGTGGTGTGGCAGTGAAAGGGTTAAATACAAGAATGTGTCCCGTGGCGTGACTGGTCCCTCTGTCTGTGAGTGACTCTGCTTTGGTCCAATCACATTCCCCATCCACAGTCTGCGAATCAGAGGCAGAGTAGGGCGGGTCTTCACAGCACGTCATGTGACATATGCGCCAATCGTGTGACAGCAGGGCTCCGTCGTCGGAGAATTCCACCCCAAAGCGCTTGGCAAAATTAAAAGTGAAACCGCAAGATGACTTTTGCGGTTTCTGTTCAGAATTCCACCCCAAAACGCTCGTCTAAACGTAGCCTCAGTCACTACTTCACGGCGGAGGAAACAAAATACTGTCTACCGCTAAAAACAGCACATCCAATTGCATTGAAAGCATCTGGAATCACAACACTAGCCGACGCTTCGACTAGGTACAGGAGGGTTGATGGTGGCAGAGCAAAAGCTCTTATTTGCCAGATTTACAGTTAATTTACATGTTAAAGAGAGACTGATTGTATGTTTATAGAGAGACATTTATAAAAACAATTTAATAGTTACAGTTGATATAATTGAATAGTTCAGCCTGCATTTGTTAGATGTGATACACTGGTTTTGTAAAACCACTGGCTGGCTGCTCTAATGCTTTGAGCATCATAGACTGTTGCTTTACCATACTTGATGGTACAGAAGCTGAAGCACTAGTTTAACTATTTACGTTATGTGCAGAGAAACAAGTTAAAAACAATTTATGCACTTTCAATAAAGCGTTTAAAAAAAACTGTTGGGGGAACGACGACGACTTTGTAACCTAGTTACTTTCAAAGTAACTAAGTTACTCTGATAATCAAGTAATCAGTAAAGTAACTTAGATTACTTTTTAAAGGAGTAATCAGTAATCAGTAATCAGATTACTTTTACAAGTAATCTGTGGCATCACTGCTCACCAGTCAGGGTAGGAGGATGGTGGTGACACAGCAGGACTGGTAGGAAATGTCTATATAATGGGCTGGACACAGGGTGGATGGACTAGAGCTGGTTCATGACTTTGTTTTCCGCTCATTAGGAGTCCAGATGTAGCATCTGGGAGGTTGTGTCACATTTTGTGGTAAGTGTTGGGAAAACGTGGTTCTCTGTACATAGGTAAGCTCTGTAGATTTTGGTCGCCATTGGCCAAATCGTTTTTGTGTAAGGTGTGGACATGTGCAATTGATAATTGGCTTATGGGGGTCTCTGCACCGGCTTGTTGGAAGCTGGCAGAGTGTGTGGAAGATGTGTGTTTAAGGCGACTGTGGTTTGTTGCCATGCGTGTTGGATCTGTTGGTGGATGGGTCTCTTCAGAGCTGGCTGTCCGAACCATGGAACTGTCTGGAAACAAGGTATGATTGTGTAATGATGATGTTCCACTCTCAAGGGTGGAGGAGTGGTATTGTGTTGAACTTTAGACATTTGATCTAATAATATAGTACAGCACAAAAAATTAATGAGAGGAAGGTGATTTTAATTGAATAATAACCTAAGGAGCCGTGGAATATATAGATAAATTATTTGGGAAAACATTTATTGTCAATACCGAACAGTAGAAATGTATCTGAGGGAAAAATGTGATCTTCCAATCAATTGTCTGTTGTATATAACAAATCCAAAAAGCAATAACAGGACAGAGGGAAAATGATTTCCTTCTGTGGAGGCCGGAGCAGTACCAAGGCTGCCCACAACCAAGAAGGAACTGTGGTTAGCACAAAATCCAAAGGAATGTCTGCGACCAAAACAATTTAGCAGTAAAAACCTCAGGAGGTTTGAACAGGGATAACTGGCAGGATGAAAGCTAATGATAATTGAGATCTCAGTGGTCCTTGGAGGGAGAAATTGTATATAGTTTTTTGCTCTCCCTCTTTTCTTAGAAGGTTAATCTTTTTGTGCGATGTATTAATCTTTTTCTTTCAGAGTCAGACACACAAAATAGACACATTGAAGCTAATTACATGGATAAAATAGTCATAAACAAAAAAGCTGATAAATTTGGAAGCAAATTCTTGTATGATTACCTTCCAATAGACATGAAGTCAACTTTAAATAACTGATAAATGTGTGTGACTGGAAGAGTTTAACGAGGGTGGGGGGATGAATGAAAGGATAATTTGTACTGTACGGAAGGAAACTGTTTTTTTAAGTTCTTTGTATTTTTTTTTATTTTTTTGGTGACTTTGCTAAGGTTAAACATATTATGGTATATATAAAGTTAAAAACATGTTTGATTTAGAAATTACTGGCGCTATATGTGGGTTATGAAACCCACAAGGGTGGATCTGTGGTATATTTCTGCATCAACATGTATCTTCTCAGTCTCAAACTGTTATGGGTTATGGAATATTGTTATGAGTTTTGATTTAAGGTCCCCAAGGTCGACCGCTACGGGGAGAACTGAACTGTAAGACTCCAGTGCACACACCCTAGATAGATTCATTCTGTTATTTATATATAACTGCTCTGCTATTCCACCAAAGAGTATTTTAGACACATTTCTTATAGAAGTCACTTTGGCGGTTAAAATAGAGACTCTGGATTCAAGTGAGGCCTCACCTTTCCCTGGAGGGGGGAAGGTGGGGAATCACAAATGAAACCATCCTTAATTTACACATAGGTCTGAGAAGAGTGATTTAATCACTCACACGTCCTTTGCCCCCGCAACTGTAAATACTCTGGGAACAGATTTTAGGCCTTGGGACAAACTAATTTAGCATTTGAATAGTTCCCAGACTTCTACTGAGAGCTAAAAATAGCCTCTGAATAGATAGGGTTGTTTACTAAAGCCAGACCCCCACAATAGGTTGTGAGTTGGGCTACTCAACAGCCGGCTGTAAAAGATAAGAACTGTTTGAGTACATTTACATTTACATTTACATTTAGTCATTTAGCTGACGCTTTTATCCAAAGCGACTTACAAGTTCTGTACGACAAGCCATCAGGAAGAGCACAACTCTATCAGCTGAGTAACAATGTTCATCAAAGTGTTGAGTGCTACAGTGTAGGTTAGTTTATTAGGACAAGTGCATGACAGTATGGTTAGTTAGGGTTAGATTTTTTTTTTTTTTTTTTTATTTTTTTTTAATTCAGATAATGGTTGAAGAAGTGAGTCTTTAGTCGACGGCGAAAGATTGGACGTGTTTCGGCTGTCCTAACTGGGGTGGGTAGTTCATTCCACCATTGTGGGGCAAGGACTGAGAATAGGCGACTTCTCTTTGATGACCCTCCCGGAGCTTGGATAGGAGTAGGTCTGAGGCGGCCAGAAGATGCAGAGCGTAGGGGTCTTGAGGGTGTGTAGAGTAAGAGCCATTCGGGGGTTCTAGAACAAAGGAGCCCTTCATGGTGGGGACAGGAAGGTTTTTAAATAAGCCCTGGTTACATTTAAACACAGAGGAACACCAATTGGTTTATAAGTGTGTAACCACCACCAAAACTAATAGTAATTCAGTATGAAAACTAGTCTCAATAGTTATAAAATAGTGTATTGATTAAGATAAGACTAAACCAGACATTTATCTACCATTGCAAAGTCTAATTAAGCCAGTAATATAGGTAAAATAGAAGATTAAGGTGGCAAAATATGTGTAATTTACTTAGAAAACTAAACTAACTTCCAAGATAAGATTATAGAATGTATAATACAACAGTTTGTTATAAAACCAACAAATAGGTCTATTTGTTATCTGGAAGGCCATAGAATTCAGGAAAGGACTTGAAATTAACTGTCTCAGTTCATTTCCGCCTAGTTATAGTTGAAAGTGGGGGTGCACGTTTTTTTTTTAAATTATATATATATTTTTTTTATATATATATATTTTTTTGGATAGGCAAGGGGTGGTTTGGAGGGGGTCCTGCACGACCCCCTCCATGGCAGATTTTCTTTTAAATGTAATGAACCTGTACGTGCAATTTCCTGCAATATAGAGCCTTCAATCTTGACCAATAAAGCTGCTCTTTTCACTATAAAACTCAGTTTATATTGCAGTATGATAGCCAATTACTATAATAATAATATATTAATATATATATATACTGTATATACACTGTATATTGATTTTTCGCTCATTTATTTTTATTAAATTAATCTCCTTTCAAATAGGCCAAGTTTTTAATAAGAAAGAGAAAAAAGATATATTTCCATTACCTGTAACTCTTGTGTCTCTTTCTCTCCTTCTCTGCCTCCTCCCTGAGTCTGCAGTGCACAGTCATGACATCGATCAAAAAAAAAAAAAAGTAAAAAAAAAAAAATGGAGGTCCCTTGTCACTAAAGGCCCACGGGCCGCGGCCGTTGTTAATCCGGCCCTGCTCGTCTGCCATATAGATAGCGTTAACGTTTGCAAATGAAGTCAATGTCATCCAGCTCACACCACATATCTAGATAACGTTAGCTAGCGGCTAGCACTAAAGCTAACGCCAACCAGAGAGGGAAACATTATTATTATTTATTAGAGGAAACCGTATGACCAGATCCAGATCGCATTTCGGGGCCGCGAAACACTTTTATTGTATTGCATGGCAGAACCGTAGAAGTTCTACTACCACTCAATAGTAAAGACATGTCTAACATAATCCTTTTATTTGAACAACTTACTGGAAAAGCCTGCCTGCCTGCCACCAATATTATGACACACTCTGTGGGCTTTGATATTTACACTCAGCCTACCGGCAGCCAGACTGCAGCGCTGTGCGCAAAGGTCTAAGCGCTGGAGATGGGAGGCACTGGATCAAACCATAATGGGGCAGGGGGGGGGGGGGGGGTTCGCAATCTTTGGAAACTTAAAAACGTGTTATTAAGTGTCATTGCGTATTATTAATTTGATTGAAATTACGTAGTTATGGTTAGATTTATATATTGGGGGGGGGTATATCATATTTTTCATATGATCAAAAAGTGGTGGAGCAAGAGCATACCTTTGCTCCCCCAAGTTCAATAGTGGGAGAACATATGCTCCGAATGCTCTTATGGCCAGGCACCTATGTCTCAGTCCATTAATAACTAATCTATAATTCTTCAGTTAGTAAAAATCAAATATTGTACCTTTAAAACGTTAAACTTTGGACATATAACTCTTTCCCTTAAAATAGACGGGACTGCCCCTTTAAGAATCAAGATGGCCGCCGACCCTAATCCAAAATGGCCGCTATGAGCCTTAGCTAATCAGGACGTAGAGCACCGCCCCCTGACGAAATAGGTCGACGTTCGCTCGGGGGCGGGATTTAGCCTTTAAGAGAGGCTGCATCGAAGGAGACGGAATGAAGCTCTTGAACATTGTATGCACAAGCCGGACAGAGAGAGGACCTGCTTGAAGACGCTGAGGACGAGAACATCAACAACCAACGAGACGCAACACCCAAAGCTACCTTGAAGATTGTTACTCTTAAACTACTTTTTATTAGTCTGATATTAGGAAACCCGTGGCATAGTAGTTTCAAGTTTCTTTAATAGTTGTCATACAGAAGTACAGAATACTTTCATACAAAATGCTTCTTACTGTTACGCTCCAGAGACTGTGCTAGACAAGATAGTATCAAATAATATAGTATAGCATGTAAATTAGAAGTAGAAAATGAGGTCACAGTGTTCAGTATAGACATATGTACAATGTTCGATGCAGAATAGACGTAACTGAGTTACCATATAATATACAATACTATGCATTGTACTAATGTACAATATTATATAGTGCAAAGCAGAAATGCAGAAATGGGATGAGGTACAATTTAGGTACAATTTACAGTAAGGTGTACAAGTTGTAGTGCAATCCTTCATCAATAAATATAAAGTGTGGGGAGTGGGTGCTACAGTGTGTTTGTTTAAAGTGAGTGTGTGCTATAAAGTGTGGGGAGTGGGTGCTACAGTGTGTTTGTTTAAAGTGAGTGTGTGCGTGTGGATGTGTGTGCTATGTGCGTTTGATGGTTGTTGTTGTGTAGTGTTCATTGTTTGTTAAGCAGCCTGATGGCCTGGGGATAGAAGCTTCTTCTGAGTCTTTCTGTGCTCACCTTGAGACTCCGGTATCGCTTGCCTGACCGCAGCAGTTCAAAGAGGCAGTTGTTCGGGTGGCTCGAGTCCTTAATAATTCTCTTAGCCTTCCCCCTGCACCGCTTGTTGTAAATGTTCTGGAGGGTGGGGAGCCCCCCTCCGATTGTGTGTTCGGCTGAACGTGTCACTCTTTGTAGTCTGCTTCGGTCTTGTGCAGTGCTATTCCCAAACCAGGAGGTGATGTTGCCAGTCAGGATGCTCTCTATTGTACATGAGTAGAAGTTCTTAAGGATCTTCTGACTGACTTGGAACTTCCTTAGGCGCCTGAGGAAGTAGAGGCGTTGTCGTGCCTTCTTCACAACACTGTCAATGTGTGTGGTCCATGTCAAGTCCTTGGATATGTAGGCTCCGAGGTACTTAAAGCTGTTGACTCTCTCAACCGGTGCCCCGTCGATGCTGAGGGGGCTGTAGTCCTTGACCCCCGACCTCCTGAAGTCCACAATCATCTCCTTTGTTTTGCTGACGTTCAGGGAGAGGCTGTTTTCCTGGCACCATCCCGCCAGGACCTTGACCTCTTCCAGGTAGGCCCTCTCGTCGTTGGCAGAGATCAGGCCCACCACCACTGTGTCGTCGGCAAATTTGATGATTGTGTTGCTACTCCGCTGAGCCACACAGTCGTGTGTGTACAGGGAGTAGAGGAGGAGACTCAGAACACAGCCCTGGGGGGCCCCTATGTTGAGGGTGATGGATGAGGAGGTGCAGTTGCCTGCTCTCACCACCTGGGGTCTGCCCGTCAGGAAGTCCAAGACCCACTGGCAGAGGTCATAGTTCAAGCCCGGGTACACTCATTAGTGACGTGCACACTTGTGGTGATTCCAGTAATTCAATTTCGATTGTTTGGCCATTTCTTACATCGGATAATTTTGCCCGTACTTTATTGCAATGCACTCGTTTTGGTTGTAGGCTGCCAAACGTGTGTAATTGTATTACCTCGGAGCCTATTACCGGTAGATTTAGTTTGCGTGACAATTCTGTCCTTATAAAGCTACGTTGACTCCCACCGTCCAACAGGCATCTGGTCAATTTACTCCTGGTTGCGTTTTGGCCAACCAACCACACTGTTGCTGTTTGGAGTAAAACATTGCTATTATGGCCTGAATTATATCCGACAGTAGTATCAGTTTGCAGGTTTGTGGGTTGTTGCGCTACGCGCTGTCTTGGTTCATAAGGGCGCATATCATGGGGTTGAGCGCATACTACTTTGTGGTGTCGCCGGCCATACTTCTCGCATGAAACCTGCGCCTTACAAGTTCTGGCCATATGTCCTGTCCCCAAACACACAAAACAACGTCCTTGTCTTTTAAGGAATTCTCTTCTTTGATCGACTGTATTTTCCGTGCAGTGTTTGGATATATGGTTGGCTTTGTTGCAAAATATGCAGTTCTGTGGCGCTCCCGTATATAATGCAGCGGTAGACGCTCTATAGGCTGCGGTAGGCCTATGTCTTTGCTCATAATTTAGTTTGTCAATTTGTGGGTTCAGATCAATCAAGTTTGCCGTTCTTTCTCGGCTTTCAACTTCTCTTTTCAGGAATTTCATTAAGCCATCTACTTCCAACATGTCGTCTTCCTCTCTTTGACGGCTGAACGCGAGCGTTATGCTCTCTGGCACCATTTTCATTAGGATAGGGCAGAGTAAACTACCATACATTTCAGAGACGACTTGAAGCGCTGACAGACTTCTGACTTGTATTTCGATCTCATCATATAGTTTTCGTAGGGCGACTGTGTCGTTTGCACGTTTAACCGGGGTCAAGTTTAATAACTTATTCATATGGGCATTGATTAAAAGATCTTTTCGGCCAAATCTGTTTTCCAACATTTTAATCGCAGCATCATAATTTTCATTGGTTAATGCGAGACCCGTGATTGCGTTTGCAGCCCTTCCCGTGAGATAGGACTTTAAATAATTAAACTTGTCAGCCTTGCTGAGGTCTGGGTTTCTATGAACTGCCATGTCGTACTGGCTCCAGAACGTTTGCCATAGGCTAATTTCTCCGTTAAATTTATCAATGATCAGTCTCGGGAGTTTGACTGCAAAACCATATCCCTTGTTGGAGCACACTGATGAACAGTCATCTTCTTTTCTTCTCATAGCCTTTTTCAATTTGGTTTTACGCACACATATATCCTCTTCATATCGTTGCACACCCTCAAGTTCATCTTCAAAATCCTCTTCCTCAATTCCGTCTTCAATTTCTGTGTTCAAGGCTTTCAATGCAATTTCTTTTTCCACAAGCATGTCCAATATTTCTTCATAATCCACGTCCACATCTTCTAATGACACTCTTGTCTTCTCATCTATCACATTGAGTAATTTTGTTATCGCAGTCCTTACCACCCCTCTTTTCAGAAGTAGTTTCTTTAGTTGTGTCTTGGACATCGCTGCTGTAGGCATGTCTGTACATTCCCTTGATCCTTCTTTGTCTTCAAAGCACTTCTTTTCTTTGTTCTTCCCTGGTTTCGGCACCAGCTTTTGTTACAAAGATGAAAACAGGAATGTCCAGTTGTTGCTTTTCTTTTGAATCAAATCTTAAGGTCCTTTATTTTCTATTAGTTACAAATTCTAATTCAGTTCAGTTCGTTTTCTTTCAATTCAGTTCAGTTCAGTTCAAAGTCTCTTTACATTCTTTCAGTTCAGTTCAGTTCAGTTCAAAGTCTTTTTACATTCTGTGTGCTCGATGAGCACACCACATATATATATATCACAGCTGGTTCCAATATAGCAATCAAAGCAATTCAGCACAGCTGCAGTGTTTAGGCACACATTGGCAGGAGCTGTCCACTCTTGCGTGGTGCTGAAAGACAAATTATGTTAGTTTTGTTTGGCGAACAAACATTGCACTTTCATTGTCATTAAAGAAAATAAAACAAATAAGACAAAACGTTGTCACCAATTAACTATGTGTGTGTATTATATTTTACTTTATGAGTCTGAAATGAAAATGTATATTATCTATATACATACACTATATACATACACGCTCTCCGTTGCGGCCAGTCTGAACTCCAGCGCGTAGTCTCTGACACTGCCACTGTCCTGCCGGAAGGTGCCCAACCGAGCTCCTGGGTCCTGGCCACGGGCTGGGTGGTGGAAAACCCTGCGGAGCTCTGCCACGAAGTCTGGGTAGGAAAAACAGAAATCAGCCCCCATTGCCCAGGAGGCAGTAACCCACTGTGCTGCTCGGCCCGTGAGCAGGTTAGTCATGTAGGCTACTCGGGATCCCTCTGACGAAAAACGGCTGGGTTGATGAAGGAAGACCAACTCACACTGCATGATGAATGTGGCACAATCCTCGAAGTTACCCTCGAACAGACGTGGTTCGGAGAGACGGGGCTCCCGAGGTGCGAGGTCTGCTGCGGGTGGTGAGCTGGCTGAGACTCCTGGGACAGGTGGGCTTAAAAGCAGAGTGTTTAATGCTGTACTGAGAGCCTGAAGCTGGTGCAGAACAACAGCCTGCTGATACCCCTGGGTAGTCTGCTGGGTGGCCAGAGTGTCAATGGCATCCAGAATAAGCTGGACATCGGCCCGGAGGTCCTGTAAAGCAGCCGCAGCCGCACCCAACTGTTGGGTGTGGTCGTTGACCAACTCGATCTGGACCGCCAACGCTGCCCTGACCCTGTCTGTGTCGGCTGAGGTCGTCATGGTCGGGTCGTAATGTTATGGTTTGTAACCGACCTCAAACGCAACGGCACAGACAGGTAGTTCAGAGTTAGCCAAATACTAGGGCGTATTTATTTACAGAGTCAAAAAAAGGGTAAAGTACAATTAACAAACAAACAGGGAGACTGCCTTCAGCAGAGTCATCTGCGGCTCTGCAGAATCCTCCAGGTGATAGCGGTGGGGAAATGGCATGTGACGTTGTAGCGGCTCTGCAGATACTCCCAGCTTTTACTCAAGGTGGAAAATGGAGAGAGAGAGAGGTATCAGAAACAGTCCAACGAAACACAGAGGCAGTGTGGTTCCCTCCTCCCTTAGCTGTGCCCAGAACCAATTGACAGTGACAGTCTTCAGTGTTCCCCACAACACACAATTAGCTGAGTCAGTGCAAACAAAACGAAAATCTTCAGTGTCTCTTCTAAAACACACAATCAGAATAATCCAGAGGGGTAACAAAATCTTCAGTGTCTCTTCTAAAACACACAATCAGAATAATCCAGAGGGGTAACGAAATCTTCAGTGTCTCTTCTAAAACACACAATCAGAATAATCCAGAGGGGTTTGGTTCCACTCACCCAAGCGCAACGCGTAAAGCGGGAAAACGAGGCGCAGCTCCAAACGGGGAACAAGGTTCTCAACAGCGGTTCTCCACAGAAAGGTCCTGGAGAGAAAGTAGACCAGGAACAGCAACGGGGAAAAAGCAGGCAAATGCAGTTGTATTCCAGAACGACCCGACCACGATAGAAGGAAGGTCCAGGTATATAAAGCCCTCTGGGGCGCTAATCACAAACTATGACAGCTGCGTGATGAAAGTGGCAATCGCTCAAAAAGCGTGTGGCGGGGAATGCACCAATCAGCACCGTACCTCAGGAGAGCGTGTGGCGGGGAATGCACCAATCAGCACCGTACCTCAGGAGAGCGTGTGGCGGGGAACGAACCAAACCTCACAAAGATTGAGAAACTACAGAAAAAACCATCGCCAGTCTACCAAGCATACAGTAATATACATAAAAAAAATAGCTCTGACAGGCACCATGTTCTAGTTTAGACCTCCAATTATAAATTTACAAAACAAAAAATGCTTTAAACAGAAATCAGAATGTCAACAGCTCACAGAGTGTTCCTTATCACGCGTCCCCAAGGTCCATGCCGGAGGCGACAGCCAAGCGGAGGCTGCACGGAGGCTGCACGGAGGAGCCTCGAGACAGGGCAACGCTCCCCCGGAATTTCCCTCCTGCAGAGTCCGCTTGGCGGCCGACCTCGACACCCATCGGTTAAAAGAAAATAACATCTCTCGTCGCCATCTGTAATGGGAAATATTAAAGGGACAAACGATGAGCCGTTTACATTAATGATTCTGAGTCATTATTAATAATAGGAAAGTTTATTTCATCCGTTGCCACAAATGAAAGGACAGTCTACAGTCAGAGACAACATGTTAATACAGTAGCGTCTGGCCATAGACTGACCAAGAGCTCTAGTCAGACGTAATTAAATACACAGTTGTCAGACGTAACATAATATATCAGATATGATGACGAAGGTAAACAAAAATGGTTCTCAGTCACTGGAAGCAACAACAACTTTGTTATGACTGGGGAGATGTCAGTACTTTGGAGTCTTCTTAAAGAGACACAAACACATTAACCAGTCAAGCTTTTCACCCTGAAAGTCAAGCTGGATAACATGATATCTCAACACAGATCTATAAGGACATGATAATATATTCCACGACAGAACCTTGCACCTTATTAAACCTTGTCTAAAGATGATCCATGTGCTGCAGAACCTTCCTCTAGATTAGATCAGATTAGATTAGATTAAAATGTATTGTCTTTATACAGCACAAGTACAGTACAATGAAAAGAGGTTTGGCATCCAACCAAAGTGCAAATGTAGCAGTAAAGTGCAACAGTAATATACAATGTACAGGTGATTCAACTGTAAATATACAAATTAGTACTACTGAGTGTAGTGCTAATCAGATGGCACAGTCTCTACAGGAACAGTCTGTGTTCTAATCATGTTGAGCTCAGTTGTAATCCAATCCTACCTAGCTGACCAATACCTGTTCCCTATTTGTGTCAGTCTTGTTTCTCTGATCCTATTTCTGAAGATGCATTTCCATTGGATAATGGTCGAGATATAAGTCACTTGTTACTTTCTGATCCTGGCAGAACCTAGAATGTCTGCCCGTTGAAATTATGACATTTCAACGTATTGTATACTGCCCTGTCAAGGCAGACCGCAGTAACTCAAAAAAAGTCAGAATTGAGTTATGAGTGAAATTGAACTTGTCAATAAATGTTTTATCTTGTGACCAAGTTTCAGATGTTAATGTTGCTCAGTTTTGGAGATATGGGGTTTTAAAAACTGCAGTAACTACAAAATCACACTCAAAAACCAGGCAGACCGCAGTAACTTCCAAACAGTGAAAAATGGCTTTAAAGTGTTTTGACTTGCCATCCAAAATGTGTTATAGGTAGATAGATGATAGTACCCAGATTTAACATGTATTAATGAAGTAATCTTTAGGCATACAAAAATATGACATAATTATTTTAATTAACCCCCAAATAGCAGATACTGCACTCTGCTGCACAGTTCCCTTAAATAATTATACAGGTAATGTACAGGCAAAGTGCAGTATATTCAAATACAATGTTGTTTTCCCTCCAGCTTTCATAACTTAACCTAGCCATTTTGAAAATGAAATTTAACACCTGAATATATTGGAATGATGATGATCCAAATAAAATGGCTAGGTTAAGTTATGAAAGCTGGAGGGAAAACAACATTGTATTTGAAGTTACTGCACTTTGCCTGTACATTACCTGTATAATTATTTAAGGGAACTGTGCAGCAGAGTGCAGTATCTGCTTTTTGGGGGTTAATTAAAATAATTATGTCATATTTTTGTATGCCTAAAGATTACTTCATTAATACATGTTAAATCTGGGTACTATAATCTATCTACCTATAACACATTTTGGATGGCAAGTCAAAAAACTTTAAAGCCATTTTTCTCAGTTTCACTTTTTTGAAGTTACTGCGGTCTGCCTTGACAGGGCAGTATACCTGTCTGTAACTTATGCTGATTCACTTTGAATAAAACCATTGAAAGATGTCAGTTCTACCTTTCATTATTGGATTTGATTGACCATGACAATTTGGATATTGAATATAGTCAGATATACGAGTTAAATTGGGTGAAGGCCAGACTGGATTATTTGACAATTTACAAGTGAGGATTATTTCACAATTTGGATGAAATACCTTACACTACCAATTGTATTACATCTCATAACAATGCACAGCAATATACCTGATGCTTAATGCGTATTGTCAGTCAAAACACTCAGTTACCATTTTGTATTAATTAGCTCCACTCTGTCTGCAGCAGGTCTCTCTGCTCATGTAGCGGCATGTCCGTATCAACAGTCTATGAACGCCACGCAAAGTGGGCGACATGTTGTTGGCACTATTTGGATTAATGGTTAATACAAACCTACAGCAAATGTATATTTGACTAATTACAATTTATAAAATTGTTGCACTGTTTCTCGATACCAGCATTTACAACGGCTTTTGATATTACTGTAAATCATTTGACACCTCTTGCTGACTGTTCATACATTTGTTACAATAAAGATGCAAATAATTGTTATCTCTTGTCCAATCAGAATCATTTTTTTATTACAAAACATTGAGATATCAAACAGAAAAATAAACAGCCTTAACCCTTTGATGCACAACATATATCCACATCTTATTTTACTCACAATAATCCAAACCGGAAGTGGTACATAGTACCAAAACAACCCACAACAGTGTAAATAGCAGAACATACATGAGAATGAATGGCTTCAGTTTCCCTCATGAATATTTGTCATGGAACTTTAGATCAGTTCAACTGACAGTATGGTATGGTATGAATAGTTTGCAACAACAAGAACAAATGCTACTAATTGTGCGAAATGGGCACACAGTGCATCTCTGATGTGGCGACCATGGTTGGCCTGATAGGGGTTCTCTGGCTCGCCAGCCTGTCCAACATCCACACCTTCAAATCTCTCAGTCCAGCCCTGAAACAACGTGCCATTCTGGACTTGATGATATAGAGAGGAGTTGGCCAAAACTCTGGCATCATGGACTTTACCTGGAAAGCCAACATTGATGTCCCAGAATTTCATTTTGTGGTCCACTACACCCTGCATCAGGACCGAGTAGAATCCTTTCCTGTTGTAGTAATCTGCAGGGTCATCAGCTGGTGCCAGGATGCCAATGTGGGCCCCGTCTATTGCCCCTGCAACCTGGGGGAACCCCCATTTATGTCTGTAGCCCTGGACGATCACCCTTAGCTCCGCATCAGATGGGGTCTTGATGTATTGACGTTGCATGACCTGGTTTATGGCTGTCACAACCGCTTGGGTAATGAGACAGGCAGTGGACATGCCAACACCAAACAAGTGAGAGATTGGTTGCCAACCACCACAGACATATTGCCACCCGTAGCTCAACAGGGACAGGGCGTCGGTAGCTGGTATTCTGGAGTGTCAAACTGGGTCACAGGATGTCACACAAGGGCAGGAAGGACACACTTTTCATCCTGAAGTTGAGTTGCCAGTCTCTGTTGTTCCAGTTGTCACTTGTTGCCACCAACTACAGGGACGTGGAATGGTCCACATGCTCCTGTAAAGATAAAGTACATAGTGTCATTGAACTGTTTGTTTATTAATTGATTATTCAATGTGTAAATGTTTATAGTGGACATATTTTAATTAAACGTATATTATATACTTTATATTTCTAAATTGCACTGAATGTTTGTGTAGTTCTCTTTCTTCCAGCATGACTGTCTGTAAAAAAAAATTGATAGGCAATGAATAAAGATAATTTGATTGATTGAAAACTTTATTAACAGATTGTAGAATGGGTACAGTACAGTACAGCTCAATACACACAATTGTTAAGGGGATGCAGATCAGAGAAAGACTTCCGTCTTGTTTACATCAGGGTCCCCCATTTTCAATTCATAATAGTTGCTATATGACAAATGATATATGACAAATATATCAACAAAATAATAATAATTTTGTGTCTTATTACTGGATCTTGTAAACAAGTCACAGTATAATTGTAATGTCATGCTTTTCTAGTGTTTTACCTAGGCTACTCTATCACTGCACAGAAATTTGTCATTTTCTTTTGAAAGTGGTCATCAATGGTTACAGGCAGCCATACTGAAAGAAGTATAATGACACAAACATTCCGTGCAATCTGTTAAATAAAGTTATTTCATTCATTCATTCATTATTTCCATCGTTGTCCCTGGAGTAAACGTTACGTTACCTCGTTCGTCGTCTGTGTAATAACAAAGCCGACACATCGTAGTCCTCCATCGTAGTTTCAATGCATAATCCAGTTGCATTCCAGATCCACCCTGTTGTTGACATGTCCTTAATTCTTTGAAAACATAACGTTACTGAAATTAATAAGGAATGCAATGTTCGCTAGCTTACCAACGTACAGTATTTTCAATCAACTGTAGGCTACTGTAGCTCAGTACTGAGGCGGAAGTGACAATTTTTCAAAGTAAAAGAAAACAGCTTTTTGCGCGACGGATAAATGCAATTTCACGGAGAGAATATGTCTGGTGGCCATATAATACTGTATTATAGCATACTTGAATGAACAATCTCCCTCCCCACTTTACCAGCGTATTTAAAATTCACAATAAAGTCTCTCTCAGTCTCGCGCCATCCCGACGTTGACAGTGGCTCGTCTGTTATCGACACAAAGGCACAGTGATGAATGAGGAAGTCAATAGACCGCCGCTGGTCGACTTTGCGCCTCCTGGCGGCATAAAACAGAACAGCAGCCTGGGTTCCTAATGAATTCCAATGACGTGACATCACCATGCGGCCTTCGCGGCAAAGTGTCCATGAAAACTAAAGGCTTCATCTGTAACTACGACGTGGGTAATCGGGAGTTATTGGCAATCAAATTGGCACTACAGGAGTGGAGACATTGGTTGGAGGGGGCGGCACATCCCTTCATTGTTTGGACTGATCATAAGAACTTGGCTTACATCCAAGGGGCTAAACGCCTTAACTCTCGCCAGGCCAGGTGGGCGTTATTCTTCACTCGATTTCGATTTACCATCTCCTATCGACCCGGTTCCAAAAACGTTAAGCCTGACGCGTTGTCGCACCAATTTGATCCTCCGGGTCGAGAGGAGAGCCCCCATCCCATTATTCCACAGGCCTTGATTTTGGCGCCTGTGTCTTGGGGCATAGATACGGTGGTAAGATCGGCTCTGGCACGGGAGCCTGATCCTGGTGGGGGTCCTCCGGGACGGTTGTATGTGCCCAAGGCTGCACGCTCACGCCTGCTGCAGTGGGCACATACTTCTTCACTCACCGGCCACCCTGGGGCCACTAGAACCCTGGAATTTATCCATAGGAGGTTCTGGTGGTCGACAGTGGAGGGGGATACGCGTTCCTTTGTGGCGGCCTGCCCGGTGTGTGCGCGCAGTAAGACCTCTCGCCATGCACCTGCAGGTCTCCTCCGGCCTCTTCCTATTCCCAAACGTCCCTGGTTGCACATATCCCTGGATTTTATTTCAGGCCTGCCCTTGTCAGATGGGTTCACTGCCATTTTGGTGGTGCTGGACCGTTTCTCCAAGGCGGCTCACTTCATTCCCCTTCCCAAACTTCCCTCGGCCCGAGAGACAGCTGATCTAGTGGTACAGCACTTTCGGGTCCACGGGTTCCCAGTGGATATTGTGTCGGACCGGGGTCCTCAGTTCGCCTCCAGGTTCTGGAAGGCGTTTGCCACCAGCCTCGGCGTCTCCGTCAGCCTGTCGTCTGGGTTTCACCCGCAGTCGAACGGGCAGACGGAGCGCGTCAACCAGGATCTGGAGGGGATCTTGAGGTGTTATGTTGCCGGGTGTCCGGCAACGTGGAGTAGGAGGTTGGCCTGGGCTGAGTACGCGCATAATACCCTGATCCTCTCCTCCTCTACCGGTATGTCTCCATTTCAGTGTCAATATGGTTTTCAACCTCCTCTGTTTCCCGAGCAGGAGCAGGAGGCGGAGGTGCCTTTGGTCCAGGCACATGTGGCTCGCTGTCGCCGGACGTGGAGTCGGGTTCGAACGGCGCTGCAGAAGGCTTCGGTTAAGGCCCAGCATCAGGCTAACCGCAAGCGCCGTCCGGCTCCGGTTTTCTGTCCTGGGCAGCGGGTTTGGCTCTCCACCCGTAATCTCCCTCTCCCTCCAGGAAGCTGGCTCCTCGCTTCATAGGACCCTTTAGAGTGGTTCGTCGGGTGAACCCTGTGGCTTACGGGGTAGAAGAGCGTTCTTGGGTGCCTCAAAGGGATATTTTAGATCCCAGCCTAATCGTTGATTTCCGGCGGCTGCATCCAGAGGCCCCTAGGTGAACGTCGGGTGCCGTTCGTCGGGGGGGAGGTACTGTAATGTTCTGGGTTCTCGGGTCTGGTTGACCTGAGATCACGGCTACCATCCTGTCACTTTCCTCCCATTTGATTGTATTATTGGTTGTCACCTGGGATTGGCTGTCACTCTGTGGAACGTGCGGCGAAACCAAGAGACTGTGGTGACTTGTATTCTCTCCTATTGCTCTCTATTGTATTGTAAATGAAGAAAGGCATTCATATTCCAGCATGCATTAATGACACCAACGGGCAACGGCAAACAGTGGTTAACAGTCTTTATTAGTGTTTTGCGGTGTCCAGGCAGAAATGGTCTTTTAGTAAGTTAATAGATATAATATCCGACATCACCGTGTACTTGTCTGTCAGCCTGTCGTGTATTTCTCCCATAACACGCTTTCGCTCGGTTTAGTAAATTTTCCACATTTCATGGGGGTGTTCATTACCATATATGGTTAATTACGGGCGGTTCTATATGCAAATACTTAAAATCGTGCACGAGCGCGGAGCGTAGAACAAGTGGCATTTATCAACACGGAGTACTTGCCGGTGTGTGTAACGTTCTGCGTTCTCGTGTCTGGTTGACTTGAGATCCCGGCTACCATCCTGTCACCTGTCACTTTCCTCCCCTTTGATTGTATTATTGGTTGTCACCTGGGATTGGCTGTCACTCTGTGGAATGTGTGGAATGTCTGGTATGTTGTCCCTTAAATAACTCCTGTCTTCTCTGTTCCTCGTCGGCTCTTCACACAATCTCCAGAACCAGTATGCGGCAGTACCAAGAGACAAGTGCTGCGGTGACTTGTATTCTCTCCTATTGCTCTCTATTCTTTAGTACTCTTATTTACCTAACTGCTCAATGGTGTGTTCCTAATAAAGAGGATATCCGAATTGTGAAGAGCGAACCTACTCTCCGTCTCCTTATTGCCAACCACTATTGGAACTCTACACTCTTACCGGGTGCCACCATAACAGGTGTGCGTGGGACACGTCTACGCACGTGTGATAAATCCCGATTTTTCTGTGCGTACACACATTCTAAATTCTCTGCTTACGAACGAAAGTAGAACACTTTCTAAGAACTGTTGATAAATGAGGGCCCAGGTGTAATAGCTCTATTGTTCCCCAGTCACCAGCTGCTATGCCGGTGTTTATATGCAAATGCTGGTATCAGCTGACAACATTCCAAGTCTTGCAAACACACACAGAGGTCTCCACCTAATTTTGACCTTTCTTGAGGCTTGGCTGATCAGGTGGTTATAAGACAATTTGGGTTATATCAAGAGATAAACACTGATTGTTAAAAACTGGTAATATGAAGCATTCGTAATACCACATCTGCAAAATTGGTCAAACTTATTGCCAAATCGTTTTGCCAACTTTGGCCCGATCGCTTAGCTCTCAAACTCCATGCAGGGATATCCCATGGACCTGCCCTGCATATTGTAATTCAGATCTATGGTTCATGAGAATAATATTTTTGTGTACCAAGTGTACCAAATGGGGAAGCAGTAATGAGCCGCAAGGAAGTATTTTAGGACCACTTTTATTTCTTTTATATATCAATGACATGAAAACTGCATGTGATTGTAAACTGTTTTTATTTGCGGACGATGCTGCACTCATGGTCTCCCATCAGGACAAAAGAGAAGTAGAGAGGTCACTCAGTCTAGAGCTTGTCAAGATCAGTCATTGGCTGGTCGAAAACAGGTTATCCCTACACCTGGGTAAAACCGAAGCTATCCTTTTTGGCTCGGCCATACGACTTAAGAGGTCTCCTGGGTTCAAGGTAGTGGTAGGAGATATCGAGTTAACAGCAAAGGAGGAAGTCACATACTTAGGATGTATTTTGGACAACACCTTATCAGGGGTGAGCATGGCACAAAAGGTGGTCACAAAGATCAATCAGAGAATAAAATGTCTCTGTAGAGTGTCCACCTATATTAAAAGGTCAGCAATGGAAGTCCTGGCAGGGGCACTGATCCAATGTCATTATGACTATGCATGCTCCTCCTGGTACACTGGCATCACAGTAGCACTGAAAGGTAGGCTACAGACAGCTCAGAACAAATTAGTTAGAATGATTTTAAAACTCCATCCCAGGACTCACCTTACACAGACACATTTTAACAGCCTCAAATGGCTCAGGGTTGAGGAGAGGGTGTCTCAAATAAAACTCAACATAACACATAGGATACTCGGGAATACTGTCCCTCAGTACCTCAGTGGATATTTTAACATGGTAAGGGATGTACACGGACACGCCACCAGGGGGAGCCCTACAGACATCGTCCCAGTGAGATGCAATAGGAAAATAGGCCAAAACGCATTCCTATATTCAGCAGCAGTACAATGGAATAGCCTACAGTACCAATGGAGTTGAAGACCATAAGCTCCTTCTCCACTTTTAAATGAGCTATAAAGAGGTGGATCATAAGTAGCAGAAGCTGGGAGTAGTGAACAAAGGGTTTTAATATGTGTTGTTCCTTTTTTATTCTTTTATTGTCTATAAAATGGAATATTATTGTATGTATTTTTTTTGTTATTATACCACACATCCTGACATACAGACACTACAAACACCCACGTCCACACACCAGTACATAAATCCACTGACACCAATGATGAAGGACCACAATGGAAACAAGCCTATGGCTTTATTGTGTTTTATGAAATCCTATTGGTAAATGGAGAAAATGTATACCTGTTTTCATATTGTGATCCAATGTATATGTGTGATTTTCCATTCTAAACCAATAAACGATTCAATCAATCAATCAATCAATCAATCCGTAGACCAATATATGGAGTTATTGGCCAAAATACAGGGGCAATATAATTACAATATGTTTCCCTGCTTTGCAGTGGAACCCTAAATAGAATGCCAGTGAGGAGGGAGGGAGGGAGGGAGGGAGGGAGGGAGGGAGGGAGGGAGGGAGGGAGGGAGGGAGAGAGCGAGAGAGAGAGAGAGAGAGAGAGAGAGAGAGAGAGAGAGAGAGAGAGAGAGAGAGAGAGAGAGAGAGAGAGCAATGACAGGGATTTTATTTTTATTTAAGACCCTGTGTTCTTTAAATAATTGTGGGCACGTTGTGTTCTACCAACATGCTCTGTCACTTAGCCAGCAGATAACTGATGTTCCATTCCCCTCATAGCCAGAAACCATCAGTCTGGGACATCTGCTTGTGTCTCTGCTGTCGTCTCTCAAGTAAATTACAGCTCAGAGGTTCCAGGGAACTTGACACTCTTCTTCTAACCCCCCAGCCACCCCCCCCCCCCTCAGCCCACCACCATTTTGCTTTATTTGTCCTTCATCTCTATGTTTTCTCCATCATCTTATTCACATGGGACTAGGGCTGGGAGGTATACCAAATATGAAGGCATACCATCATGGATCTATGCTACATATCTATGCTATATCCTAGATACATATTGTAAATATATATATATATACATACTGTATATTTGTAAGTTAAATCAAATAATTGTTCCTCGCAGCAGTATCAAAATGTTTTTTTAATGAAATGGCACCATTACGTCGTATGAAGACATACACAGATATATGACAGTCCATCAATGATGCGGGCGGAGGAACAGCAGGGAGCGCCTCCTAACGCCTTGCGGCCGGTATTGCACATCATTGGAAACCCTCTGGCTTGGGCTGTACGCTGATCTAAGAAGTCCGGTCCAGGTTTTCCTTCTCGGGCATGAGTAACGTTTATAACACATGGATTGTGGGACACTTGAGTTCACTCGGTTCATGTGTTTTGGTGGATAGCGTTGGACACACGACCACGATCAATATTTGGAATGGCGATCAGATAATTTGATTATTCTTTTTGCAGTACATCATAGACGAGGTAAGGACTATTATGTTATCAATCTTGCGTTGATCCGATGATTTTGTGTGTCTGTAATGTACTGTGTAATGTAGGGCTGCAACGATTAGTAGACATAATCGACGACATCGATTATAAAAAATCGTTGACGAGAAATTGTTGCGTCGATTAGTCATTACATTTTTTTTTTTTTTTTTTTTTTTTGTGCACTACCTATCTTTGTGAGAGTGGCTTCTCAGGGTTCCAGACAACATCATAACATGATGATCCCATAGCAAATTTTGGACATTGAAAACATTGTTCCCCTGCAGGAGATGATGATCAGACTAGACACACAATACATTACACACGCACTCCTCTCACTCACACACAGCGATCAGAGTAAGACACACACATACACACTCCTCTCACTCACACACAGCGATCAGAGTAAGACACACACACATACACACTCCTCTCACTCACACACAGCGATCAGAGTAAGACACATACACAAATTACACAGTACACACCTCTCACTCACGCAGCGATCAGAGTAAGACACACACACAAATTACACAGTACACACACTCCTCTCACTCACACAGCGATCAGAGTAAGACACACACACATACACACACATACGGACTCCTCTCACACACAGCAAACAAAAGACCTAGAAGTCTGTCTGATCTGACTCATCCCCCTCTCCCCTTACAGCTGTTCCACGTCACCCTCCTGGTCCTGGACCAAGTTACAGCCCCATCAGCCGCGGTGCTGGGGGCAGATGCTGCTAGTTATTTCTTTTTTATTATTCTTTTTTTAGTTATTTAAAGTACACTTCCACTTTAATTTGTATTATTTAATTTATTTATCTTATTATGAGTGATTGCTGTATTGTTCTTCAAATACATTTTCATTTAAGATCCAAATTCAAATGTTTCATGAGTCATTATTTTAATTTGCTATGGGATCATCATGTTATGATGTTGTTGTTTGGTCCTGACAAGAGTCTCAATGTCTGGGGTGATGGTAGACAAGCAACTCTGAGGTCATGCTCAATGTCCAATCTGTTCCTCTTCAGCTGGACCAGAGCTGAGAAGCCACTTTCACAAAGATAGGTGTTACGTTCTGGACACCGACCTCGGTCGGTGACCACCCACATTCCTGGCATATGTCACTGGGCTTGTCACCTGTCATTTCCCTGTCAATTAGTGCTGTCACTTAGGGGTGGTTCCTGATTGGCTGTCACGGGGGTGTGTGTGGAATGTTGGTATTTGGTGTCTATGTAACATACCTCTCTTCTGCTTGTCCATTGTCAGGTCTTCACTAATTGCGTTCGGGGATAACGCGGACGGTTCTACTCTGGACCTCCAATAAGCTCCCATTTACCTTATTTTCCACTTGTGCTATTAGCACTTGTTCTCTCTTAGAATTTACTCTGTGTTCTTACTATTAAAGTCGAACCTGTTCAAGAGTAAACACTCTCTGTCTCTGTGATTGCCTTCACCCATTGGAATTCACCTACCTGCATTCTGACAGAAGACCTGACCATCAGAATTCCATGGAGGCCATCATGGAGATGCTCCGGACGCAGGGAGCAGCCCAGACACGGATGGAGGAACATCAGCAGCTGGTCAGCGCCGAGTTAATCCGACTCAATGGGGTCGTCGGATCATCCCAAGCGGTGGCGCAGTCGGCGTTGGCCACAGCCCGACAAGCCCAAGAAGGAGTGGCTGGTGTTCAGTCGGCGGCGGGAGAAGCAGCGCTCCACGCAGAGGAGAGTCGGGGGGTGTTCGGGGTCCAGGAGCGGTCCCGCGAACCACATCTGCAGGCGCCCGCTCGCTATGACGGATCACCGGATGGTTGTCGGGAATTCATCACCCAGTGTCTACTCGTTTTCCGGCTGCAACCACGATCATTTCCATCGGAGACAGCGCAGGTAGCGTATATTATCACACATGCTCACCGGTCAAGCTCTCTCCTGGGCTACGGCGGATTTAGAGGCAGGGGCGATAATCTGCGACAGTCTGGACGCCTTTACCCGGGAATTGAGAAGAGTATTCGATACTTCCCGGGTACTCTCGATCTTCGAGGCTGGTGGTCGTCTTCTCGACTGCCGGCAGGGCCTCCGCACGGTCGCAGCTTATGCTATACATTTGCGGATCTTGGCTCGGGAGACAGCTTGGGCGGAGAACGTCTGCGTGGTTCTGTTCGTCAGGGGACTCTCAGCGCGGATGCGAGATGCGCTCTCCGCGCGTGAGATCCCCGAGCAGCTGGAAGTGCTGATCAACACCACCATCAAGATGGACAATCGGCACCGGGAGAGGGAGAAGGAGCATGTCAACAACACGCAGCCCCAGGTATGTTTTCCTTCTTCTCCTGGTGTTGATAATTCCATGCATTACACGAGTGGGCCACTGGGTGATGAATCCATGCAGCTTGGAGCGCTGTCGCTCTCGGACGACGAGAGGCAGCGCTTCATCAAAGAGCGACGCTGCTTCCGGTGCGGCCGCACCGGTCACCGCTTCGGCAGCTGTCGGGTCCAGGCTGTATCGGCTCGGTGCCAATCGGGGATGGAAGGTGCGCCGTCGGGCTTCGAAAAGGCGCCAGCAGGTGGGCTCATTCCTGCCAAAACCACGGATTCTCGTACATTTTTTGAGGTGGCGATCAACTGTGGGGGTGACATTAGGGGAACTAAGGCTCTCATTGACTCAGGGGCGGCGGGCAATTTTATTCACGTGGGATTGGTGAAGGAGTGGGGAACCCCAGTGGAGGATTTAGGGGTTCCCTTACCAGTTTATGCCCTGGACGGTCGGCCTCTGGGCAGTGGGAGCGTCACCCAGCGCACAGTTCCCTTACACATCCGGGTGGAGGGTGGGGAGTGGGAATGGGTTACATTTTTTGTCATCTTTTCCCCCTATTCTGTCATGGTGTTGGGTCATCCCTGGTTGTCGTCATGTGTTCGTGTCATTAATTGGAGCACGGGCGAACTCTCAACGGCGGCCGACGTCAAGTCGATCGTCAGCGGGAGTTTGCCCAAACCCTTGTCTCCCCCCCCCTCTTCTCTTTTGTCTCCTCCCTCTTTCTCCAGGATGGTGGGGAGCGTGGCAGATTCTGATCTACCCTCTAATCCCGATTTAATAGGGGTGCCTGAGATCTATTGGGACCTGGCGGACGTTTTTAGCAAGACGCATGCTAAAGCACTTCCGCCTCATAGATCATACGACTGTCCCATTAATCTTCTACCCGGTACCTCCCCGCCTTGCGGGCGAATGTTCTCTCTCTCACGCCCCGAAACCTTGGCCATGAACACCTACATTTAAGCTTGCGGGGCACATACGCCCTTCCACTTCCCCTGCCGGCGCTGGCTTCTTCTTTGTTGATAAGAAGGATGGGGATCAGCGCCCATGCATTGATTATAGGGGATTGAATGACGTTTCCATCAAGAACCGATATCCTTTACCCCTCATGGACACGGCCTTTGAGTGCTTACAGGGGGCACAGGTCTTTTCTAAACTTGACTTACGTAATGCATACAACCTGGTCAGGATTAGAGAGGGAGACGAGTGGAAGACTGCATTTAACACACCCAATGGGCACTATGAGTATTTGGTCATGCCCTTTGGTTTGGCTAATGCTCCGGCAGTCTTCCAAGCCCTGGTTAACGACGTGCTGCGAGACTTGATTGGGGTGTCGGTGTTTGTCTACTTAGATGATATCCTGATTTTTTCTCGTGATATGGTGCAACACCAAATGCACGTTCGGGAGGTGCTAGACCGTCTCCTCAAGCATCAACTATTCGTTAAGGCTGAGAAGTGTGTGTTTCACACGGACACCGTGTCCTTCCTGGGCTTTGTGTTGACGAAGGGCGATCTGCGCATGGATCCAGCCAAGGTGAGTGCAGTTTTGGACTGGCCACGGCCTTCGTCGCTCAAGGGGTTACAACGGTTTTTGGGCTTTGCAAATTTTTACAGGCGCTTTATTCGCAATTTTAGCGCCTTAGCCAATCCCTTAACAGCTCTCACTAAGGCCTCTCTCCCTGGCTTTGAATGGTCGCCTAGGGCTGAGTCGGCCTTCTGCGATCTTAAACGTCGTTTTACATCCGCTCCTGTATTGATCCGCCATGACGCGGAGGTTCCGTTCATTGTGGAGGTGGATGCCTCTGACGTCGCGTTGGGGGGGGTGCTCTCTCAGAGATGCTTAAAGGATGGGAAAGTGCACCTGTGTGCTTTTTTTTCTCGCCGTCTGTCACCAGCCGAGCGTAATTACGACGTGGGTAATCGGGAGTTATTGGCGATCAAATTGGCACTGGAGGAGTGGAGACATTGGTTAGAGGGGGCGGCACATCCTTTCATTATTTGGACTGATCATAAGAACTTGGCTTACATCCAAGGGGCTAAACGCCTTAACGCTCGCCAGGCCAGGTGGACGTTGTTCTTCACACGATTTTGATATACCATCTCCTATAGACCCGGCTCCAAGAATATCAAACCTGACGCGTTGTCGCGCCAGTTTGATCTTCCTGGTCGGGAGGAGCAGCCCCATCCCATTATTCCACCGGCCTTGATTTTGGCACCCGTGTCTTGGGGCATAGAGAAGGTGGTAAGGTCGGCGCTAACGCGGGAGCCCGATCCTGGTGGGGGTCCTCCGGGACGGTCGTATGTTCCCAAGGTGGCGCGCTCACGCTTGCTACAGTGGGCACATGCGTCATCCCTCACCAGCCACCCAGGGGCAACCAGGACCCTGGAATTTATCCGTAGGAGGTTCTGGTGGCCGACAGTGGAGGGGGATACGCGTTCCTTTGTGGCGGCCTGTCCGGTGTGCGCACGTAGTAAGACCTCTCGACGGGCACCGGCGGGTCTCCTCCGACCACTTCCTATTCCTAAACGACCCTGGTCACACATATCTCTGGACTTTATTTCTGGTCTTCCCCTTTCGGACGGATTCACCACCATCTTGGTGGTGGTGGATCGGTTCTCTAAGGCGGCTCACTTTGTCCCTCTCCCCAAGCTTCCTTCGGCCCGGGAGACTGCTGATTTAATTATACAGCATGTCTTTCGGGTCCACGGGCTGCCAGTAGATATCGTGTCGGACCGGGGTCCTCAGTTCGCCTCCAGGTTCTGGAAGGCGTTTGCCGCCGGCCTCGGCGCCTCTGTCAGTCTGTCGTCTGGGTTCCATCCACAGTCGAACGGGCAGACGGAGAGGGTCAACCAGGATTTGGAGGGGGTCTTGAGATGTTACGTTGCCGGTAGTCCGGCAACGTGGAGTAGGAGGTTGGCTTGGGCTGAGTACGCGCATAATACCCTTCTCTCCTCTTCTACCGGTATGTCTCCCTTTCAGTGCCAGTATGGTTTTCAACCTCCTCTGTTTCCCGAGCAGGAGCAGGAGGCGGAGGTGCCCTCGGCCCAGGCACATGTGGCTCGCTGTCGCAGGACGTGGAAACAGGTTCGGAAGGCGCTACAGAAGGTTTCGGTTAGTACCCAACGGCAGGCTAACCGTAAGCGTCGTCCGGCTCCAGTTTACCGTCCAGGGCAGCGGGTTTGGCTTTCCACCCGGGATCTCCCTCTCCGGGTGGAATCTAAGAAGCTGGCTCCTCGCTTTATAGGACCATTTAAAGTGATTCATCGGGTTAATCCAGTGGCTTACAAGCTACGACTTCCGAGCTCTATGAGGGTTCATCCGACGTTTCATGTGTCCCTGTTTAAGCCATTCCTCTCATCGCCCTTGGCCCCGCCACTGCCTGTGGTTCCTCCGCCCCGGTTTATTGGCGGTCAACCCATTTACACGGTGCGGAGGATACTGGGTTGTAGGCGGAGGGGTAGGGGGTTTCAGTTCTTGGTGGATTGGGAGGGGTACGGGATAGAAGAGCGTTCTTGGGTGCCTCAAAGGGATATTTTAGATCCCAGCCTGATCGTTGATTTCCGGCGGCTGAATCCCGAGGCTCCTAGGTGAACGTCTGGTGCCGTTCGTCGGGGGAGGGTACTGTTACGTTCTGGATACCGACCTCGGTCGGTGACCACCCACATTCCTGGCTTATGTCACTGGGCTTGTCACCTGTCATTTCCCTGTCAATTAGTGCTGTCACTTAGGGGTGGTTCCTGATTGGCTGTCACGGGGGTGTGTGTGGAATGTTGGTATTTGGTGTCTATGTAACATACCTCTCTTCTGCTTGTCCATTGTCAGGTCTTCACTAATTGCGTTCGGGGATAACGCGGACGGTTCTACTCTGGACCTCCAATAAGCTCCCATTTACCTTATTTTCCACTTGTGCTATTAGCACTTGTTCTCTCTTAGAATTTACTCTGTGTTCTTACTATTAAAGTCGAACCTGTTCAAGAGTAAACACTCTCTGTCTCTGTGATTGCCTTCACCCATTGGAATTCACCTACCTGCATTCTGACAGATAGGTAGTTTAAAAAAAAATAAAAAATTATATTATATATATATAATATATATATTATATATTATATATTATATCCTTTTTTTTTGTTTTTTTTTGTTTACATAATTGGTTTTCGATTAGTCGACTAATCGAAAAAATAATCGACAGATTAGTCGACTACCAAATTAGTCATTAGTTGCAGCCCTAGTGTAATGTATGCTGTTGGTGGCGCTCAAAGCATAGAACCCCCCCCCCCCCCTTTCGTGCATGCATGATGAAACATAATACAGATAATCTAGCGTTGATTTCAGAATGATTCTTGAGAAATGGCACGATTTATAATGAAATACAGTAAAGCGCTGTTTGCCAGAGTTTCCTGGGATTACACAGGATCACTCTAAAACTATACTCATATTCACCATGGTATAAATGGAAATGTATGGATGAAAAAAGTATCTGTTTTTTGCATGTTGACCGGAAGAAACTCACTTACAATCGACGTTGTTATTAGATCCATAGCTATAATATTTAATATAGGTTTAGCACTGCAAACACAGGAACTTATCCCCATTGAACAGAGCGCTGGCACACAACGGCCCAACGCCCATAGCGACCTCTGGCGCTGAACCTGTTAAGCATCTCTGAGAGAGCACCCCCCCCCCTCCCACCGCGACATCAGAGGCATCCACTTCTACCAAAAATGTAACCTCAGAATCTGGGTGGACTAAGACAGGGGTGGAGGTGAATCTGTGTTTAAGGTCGCGGAGGCGTTCTCTGCCCGAGGTGACCAGTCAAAACCTGGCAGAGAAGCCTTAGTAAGGGCCGTTAAGGGAGCAGCTAGGGCACTACAGTTACGTATAAACCGCCTGTAAAAGTTGGCAAACCCTAAGAAGCGTTGCAACTGTTTAAGCGAAGAGGGGCGAGGCCAGTCTAACACTGCACTCACCTTGGCCGGCTCCATGCGTAAATCGCCCCTGGTCAACACAAATGCCAAAAAGACACCGTATCAGTATGAAAAACAGATTTGTCTGCAACCTGTTAAGCTTTTCTTTATCATAAATCGATCAATAGAGACCGTATTAGATCCCCAATTATCATATCATGGGGTATCATTGAAAAGCCACACTCATTGGCTACAACCCTGTGCAAAGGTTTTCGAGATCGCCAAATGATTGACGGAGCTAGAGCCCCGGGAGTCGGGGGTGGTAATGTGTACTTTTGCGTACTTTGGTGCACGCCTCACATATCGGCATGTAATTCGAGAACCGCTGAATGGATTTTGTCACCTGAAAGGGCAATCGACTGGCAACAAATAGGGCTTTAATTCTATCTATATATTGTATTAAAAGAAATGCACACCCGAGCCACTAGAGGTCGGCAAAGAATCGTCCACATGTGGGCACTTGGATGGTAAGAGGTCAATGTTTTTAAATATATTTGTTTGTAGCCAAGAGTAAAGACCATAACCCTATCAAAAACAGTAGTCAAAGTGTATTTTTTCATTTTTACTGATGTTTTATATGTTTTATCGGAAATACAAATTTATCGGAAAATGCTAATTATCGTAAAAAAACGCAAGAAATTCAACCCTGCCATTGGAAAGAGGAGCATTTTCCCTATCCATAGATGTATGATTTGGCCATAATAAGGTCAAGGTCAAGTTCAAGGTCAAATATGAATTTATAATTAATCTATTATCATTAATTACTGTATCTACAAATCCTTCTGTTTAATCATTGTCCCGTGGTTCATTTGCTTAGATTTTTTGTACACATGATCTCAATAAGGTGGTGAATGAGCTCAGTGAGCATTTATCAGAAAATTTATAAATCATAATTAAACATAATTAATTTATTCATTACAATTTACTCAGCCTAGTAACAGACACAATATTTATGACACTGGAAATACATACCCCCAGGTCCCTAGATGTTCCTAGATACCAAGAACATGCAAATTGACCTTGCAGAAGTGGAGCAATCTTCCATTTACTTAGGCATGTACCTTTAGGCGAAAACGGTCTACAGATAAGCTGATGTTGGAGGAGACGCTGGAGAACCTGACGAACATGCTGTTGGTGTTGTGACATATCCTTGGAAAAAATAAGGAACGAAGACAGACACCCCTGTTCGGATCTTTCAAAATATTTCTATTTGAATCCCTCCGAAAGGGCTGACAGGCACCACACAATGGATGACTCAATGGTTAGTCATTAGAGTTTGTTTATTTTAACAAACTAGTTGAAATGTTTTTTCCATAATACAACTCCTTATAATTCCCACAGTTGACCATAGCTTGTATATAGCTTTACCATAGGTCAAAAACCTGTGAAACAGAACAAAATGCAGTGCATACACATTAATTACTGCAACGCACTGCTCGCTGGCCTCCCGGCCACTGCCACTAAGCCTCTTCAACTCATTCAGAACGCAGCGGCCCGCCTGATCTCAAACCTACCGAAGTCGGCCCATGTCACCCCACTTCTTAGGGACCTGCACTGGCTCCCCATTGCTGCACGAATCCGCTTCAAGGCCCTCGACCTAGCATACCGTGCGGCAAAGGGAACTGCTCCCGCCTACCTCCGGTCAATGGTCTCTAACTACACACCCTCAAGACCCCTACGCTCTGCATCTTCTGGCCGCCTCAGACCTACTCCTATCCAAGCTCCGGGAGGGTCATCAAAGAGAAGTCGCCTATTCTCAATCCTTGCCCCACAATGGTGGAATGAACTACCGACCCCAGTTAGGACAGCCGAAACACGTCCAATCTTTCGCCGTCGACTAAAGACGCACTTCTTCAACCATTATCTGAATAAAAAAAAAGAAAAGAAAAAAAAAATTATCTAACCCTAACTAACCATACTGTCATGCACTTGTCCTAATAAACTAACCTACACTGTAGCACTCAACACTTTGATGAACATTGTTACTCAGCTGCTAGAGTTGTGCCCTTCCTGATGGCTTGTCGTACAGAACTTGTAAGTCGCTTTGGATAAAAGCGTCAGCTAAATGACTAAATGTAAATGTAAAATGTAAATTAAGCATAATATTTATATACACTATATATTAATATTAATACCAACACCAATCAATCAATTAATTAATTAATATTAATATTAATATCAATATACATATTAATATACATACACTATTCATTTCATTTACACTATACACTTTATCAAACCAGCATGTCACGTCTCCTTTAACTGTGGGTGAAAAGGAGGGAGAACTACAATGACTACATTAACCAGAATGCCTGGCAATGTTTACTTCCTCCTCCGTAGCATACGAGCGTCTCAGACACAGCGCGAACCCACACACAACGGACAAGATAGCAGTTCTCATTCATCAAAGCACACACACACCAAAGTTCCACCACATGAATCTCACCGTGACAAATCAGCAGAGCCACAGAGGCACTAGATCAGCCGTGCGCCATCAGCAAAGTACGCTAGCCTAGCCACAAGCTAGCGGCAACATTCATTCATTTAGCCAGCACCACTAACACAGTGCACATGCAAATATTATCTGCAGGCTGCATTAGCAGCCAGCAGCCAACGTGATACATTACATTGTGTTTATATGTGACATAGCCAAGTTAACAACATTTCAATCCCTTAATCAAGTCCACTTACCAATGGGCGATGTGATCCTGTCAGTGCTATATTGAGAATGACAATCGCCAGCCACCATTTAAAAGGCACCTGCGCCAACTGCGCATGCTCACAAGCACAAACACCTGTTAACTTATTTAGACCCCTTTACATAGATCTGATCCTTATATTAAATAAACCAAAAGGCTTGACACATCCCACTTGGCCGACTGATACAATCCAAGGAGGCCACTATAAATACAAGTCACTAGAGTGTTAATGGGCATCTCAGCCTTAAATCAAACTGTTGTAAGTATCTACATTAAAGTGCTTTTAATTAAAGTGTCCTTCAAAGGTAAGTGGGACATTGTGAACACAACTCGCATCATGAACACAAAGGAGGTGGGCCCCACCAACTTTCCTCCTACTGAGTGTAGGTTTGCCCTTGAACAACTCAGTTGCCTCCCATGGTTACCAGCTAACTAAACAAAAAGAGAGTCACAAAGTCTTTTGGGTACCCAATGGTGAGGACTTCTTCTGCTGGTCTTCAACCGGAATCAGGACCACCAGCCTCCGCACATTCCTGCGAAGGACGATGGTTGTGGGCAGGGTAGAGTCATTTCCCCGGGGCCTGGATACATGGGGGGCAGGAAACCCTATGCAGGTTGTGATGTCCGCGTCACGGACCACCCCCTTCTTGTCTGGATACGTGAAGACGATCCGGCTGAGCCGGAACTGTCCTCTTAAGGCATTCTGGTCTGCAATCCAGACCACATCTCCAACCTTGACACTCCTCTCTGCTCGGTGCCACTTATGGCGGATGAACAAGTTTGGACCTGCCAGTTCGCTCCATTTCGACCAGAACTTGTCCACCCCAGCCTGGACAGCCCTCAGCCTGCGCCACGGATGAGTTTCCACACCACCCCTTGCATGTCTCCTCCTTGTCCGGTGCGCTTCAGGATAAGGGAGTTAGGAGTTAGGTACTCGACTGTGTCCTCTTGCTCCTGTGCCTTGGCGTCGATGGGTCGTTCGTTGGTTAAGTTGGCTGCAGAGTAGAGGAGGGTCTGGAACTCCCCCCAGGTGTAGCAACCGGTGGTTCCGTCGAGGCTGTTGAGAGCTCTTTTTATGAGCTTAACAGCTGCCTCTGCTGCTCCGTTCCTGTGGGGCGAATCCGCAGGATGGAAGTCCCACTGCCACTCAGTACCATTCTTGGCGGCTGCGTTCTCGACCGATGCCTTCTGCACACATGCTAGGTGCCTGTGCAACTCTCTCAAGGCAGGCTTGGCGCCCACAAAGTTTGAGCCTCTGTCCGACCATAACCTCCTGGGATGCCCCCTTAGAGCAGTGAATCGGGAGTAGGCCTGAAGAAAGCTCTCCGAAGACTGGTCGTCGACAAGGTCAGCGTGGATGGCCCTGGAAGCCATGCAGCAATACACGACTCCCCATACCTTCTTTCTGGTTCTTTTCTTGACGGCGTCCCTCACCTCAAAGGGGCCGAAAAGGTCCAGTGTGGTATGCTCAAATGGGTTTGCCTTGCTGGTACGCTCCGGAGGGAGGTTTCCCATCACTTGCCGGCATAGCTTGGCTCTCTGCTTCCTGCAAGGGACGCACTCGTTGACCACCCTTTTGACAGTTCTCTGACCTTGTACTACCCAAGCCTTTCTTCTTGTGTGCAGCAGTGTGGCTGCAATGCCTTCATGATTGGCCTCATGAACTTCTCTAGCCAGCAAGGTCCCCAGCCATGATTTGTAAGGGATTAATGGTACAGCTGTTCCGTCTTCACTCCACGATTGGACTCTACCGCCGCAAAGCAAGAGTCCTGCGTTGTCATCTCTGGTCACAACAAGGCGGTTCAGGGTTGTGTCCTGAAAGTTTACGCCGTCTTGGGCTGCAAGGGTCAAGTCTTGGAAGGCCACCGTTCTCTCTCTTGCAGAGAGCTCTGGTCCCCTTGCCTCCCACTTTGCTGAATCTGAGGCTTGGTATTTAGCGCTCTGCCAGGATTCCGCAGCTCGTCGGACCCAGGTGACAGTTCCACCTAGCTTTGTCAAGCTACTGAACCGTTTGGGCTCGACAAGGCTTACGAGAGCAACACCCCAGGATTTTCTATTTGGCTTTTCTGCTGCTGGAGGTGGACCTTGGTCTTTCGGCGGTGGTTGCAGCGCAGAGTCTCTCAAGTATGTACCAACATCAGTATTGCTGGGGCCTGAGAGCTTTTGTGACTGAGCCCTAGTGACTACAGCTGAGAACGCCTTTCTCTGTAGTCTTTTGACGTCATCAGCGACGCTGGTCACAATTTCACTGGGCATCTTGACGGGCCACTCAGCTTCAGGCCATCTCAGGAACTCTGGGCCTCGTTGCCACTCTGACTCATTATCAAGCTCCTCAGGAGTTGCTCCCCTTGTGAGGATGTCCGATACATTGAGGTTTCCATCAACCCACCTCCAGTCTTCTACTGGTCCAGCCATTTGGATCTCTCCAATGCGGTTGGCAAAGAAGGTCTGGTAGCCATAACTGTCCTTCTGGATCGCTCCCAGAATTGTTTGGCTATCCATGAAGTGGACCCAGCGTGCAACCTTGATGCGGCAGTGCTTCTCAAAGTATCTCTTTAGACGGACCGCAAAGACAGCGCCGCATAATTCTGCTTTAATTACGTCCCCTTTCTGGTCGAGAGGAGTAAGTTTGGCCTTTGATTCAACCAACTTCACGACGACCCCATCTTGCGTCTCCCAACGGAGGTAGAGCACGGCACCGTAGGACGCCTCGCTCCCATCAGAAAACGTTACGCCCAATGGGCAGCCTATGGCTCCTCGAGGTGTGAGGCTTCTCTCAAACCTGACTTGGCCCAGTCTCACATACTCCTCGAAGAGTGTTATGGAAACCTCCCAGAGTTTGGACGAGAGTGGGTCATCCCAAGTGTCTTTGGTCTGATTCCCTATGCCTGCCTCTTGGTAGGAGCTTCTCACAAGCATTACTCCGTTTTGCTTTACGGGCGTGGCAAGACCAATGGGGTCGTAGAATCCAGCGACCTGGCTTAGCAGTACTCGACGGGTCAAGGGGTTTGGAGTGTTACTTCTCACTTACTCTTGGTGCAGATCGAGTCCAGTCCTCATCCTGCCTCGTTTTCTCGGGAAATTGATGGACGTCATTATGCAAAGCTTGTCAGTCTCTGGTTCGTAGCCAACTCCCAGTGCTTTGCTTTCTTCATCCCGCATCTGGTTGGGTAACACCAGAGTCTTGGGTGCAGACATAGTTGTCTTTGGGTTGCTGGAGCTGTCCGCAGTTCCAGAACTCCCACTTTGGGCTGACAAGACCCACGGTTTAAGGGAGAAGCCTACAGTTTCAAGATCTTTTCGACTCCTTCTGTGATCTTCTCCAGTTCTTTTAAGTCATCGTGGGACGTCAGGATGTCATCTACGTAGCTGTCTTCTACCAGAACCCGGCGCTCTTCTACCATGGATGCGAACTGGGGCAGATTTGCCGTTTCCCTCATGGCGACCTGAGCGATGCAGCCAGCAGGTTTATCTCCGATGTTGACTCTGACAATGACTGTCATGTAGAAAGGTCTAAGGACCACACAGAATAACAACTGGAGCCGGCTGCACATGAGCAAAAAACAGCCTCCCTCAGTAAATGCTTTCAAAACAGTCCCGGGCAGGTAGGTAATAATAGACACAAGACGTTGTTCCGAAAATAGTAAATTATATTTATTATGCAGGGTAGGGAGTGAAACCTCCACTGATCTCTGAATAGGTAACAAAGGGAAAAAACAACCCACAAACAATTAACAAACAGGGAGAGGGATAATGGGAGAACACACAAGGTAAGGATAAACTAAATAAGCGCCCACAGGCACTAACCAACCAGCCAGAACGTACCAAAGGTACAAGTCCACACAAAGTGGCAATGGCATACAGTTTACAAATACAGATATATATACAGTTCCACTTGAATGGAACAATAGCAAAAGGGCAGTAAAGTATCAGTCCACACTCAGTGGAAACAGGCACAAAGGCCAACAAGAGGATACCCAGTTAGAGAAGTGGCACATAGGCCAACAATATATATATATACTAAGACACCGTACTAGGTCCACCAAAAAGGGGTAAATAAGCACAACAATATCAAAGGTACTAGTCCACACTCAGTGGAAACAAAGGCCAACACAAGATCAAACCACACAACAGTTGGTAAACAATGGCAACCCCACTCCACTCTGGTCACTGGCAATTGACAGAATGAGGCGCCCAGACGTGTGTGTGCCGTCAGGTATTTGTCTACCCGTCCCTCTCGAGGTGATTGCCATCAGCTGTCATTCATTAGGCAATCAGCACTCTTCAGTGTAGGGACGGGCGGCACCTGACAGGAAGAGGAAAAAGAGACAGCATTAGCTCTCATGCTCACACACACACACATCACATACAAAACACAACACATTAAATATACTAACCTGATGTTCAGATGGTGTCATAAATACAGTAATAATGGTAATGACCAACCCACGTACCCAGGTACGTCACAACGACGAAGACTTCGATTTCGTCCTCTGGGTTGTCTCTCCAGAGGAATCAATGGAGTTGGACTTCTTTGTCTTTTAGCCACACAGAGTTGTAAATTTTTCTCACGTCACCTAGGGCGGTGAACATCCCAGTCCTGAATCTCAGAAGGACTCCTCTGATCAGATTGAGGACGTCTGGTCCCTTGTACAAGAGGTCGTTTAAACTCGCCCCCCGGAATTCTTGGCTACTGTTCCAAACAATTCTCACAGGGGTAGTTGATGAGTGAGGATTTGGCGCGACCAGATGACTGATGTACCACTTTGGTCCCTTCCAGATGTCGTCTTCCTCTTTGGTGAGTTTAGCGGCAGCTCCCCTTGAGACCATCTCGTGGATCTGCTCTCTGTATGCAGCCTTCCACTCTGGCTCCCTTTCAAGGCGTTTCTCAGTGTTCCGGAAAGTCGCCTCCACAGCACGTCCGTTGTCTGGCAGCGTCGCGGGGTCTCCTCTCCATGGGTAAGCCGCGTCCCAGTGGGGGGATTTGCTGTGCTTGTCAGATTGTACGTAGGTGAGACATCCTTTGATCTTTTCAAGGTCTCTTTCCTCTCCTAGGGTCATTTCTTTCCCTCCAGGGGGACATCTACCGCACTTGCAGCCGCCACATTGAGGATCGCCGACGCGCCGACGCTGTCCCACCATTTGATGACTTCTTTGTTGGCAGACGCAGTACTTCGGAAGAGTACTTCTTGATCTTCAACCTGGGCTTTACTTGATCCTGCTGGACCCACAAGGATCTCTCGGTATGCCTTTGAAGTTGTTCTCATTGACCGTGCAAAGTGGATTTCAGACCTATGCACCGCTAGGTCCACTGCCTCAAAGAGGTCGGGATGAGCTCCACCAACAGTCTTTCCCAGGGGACCGTCCCAGAGGACGAGGTCTCCCTCCACTCTGATTGGCTGTGGGACTAGGCGACCCTCCCTGTGACTGATGAGTAGGTCGATCTTCTCAGGGCGGACCAACTCTTTGACTGCAACGTCTGGGAAGGACTTTTGGAGTTGCTGGGGCGTGACTGCCTGGTTCACCTTTGCAATGTTTTCCAAGCCGTAACAAAGGAGTTTGTGCTCCGCCACTGTTCCTTTGGGGGTTTTTACTCTCAATCTTAAAGGGGAACTCCAACATTTTGGGAAATTAGCTTATTTAACATCTTCCCTGGAGTTAGACAAGAATATACATACTTTTTTGTCTCTGTGCATGCATTTTAGCTTTGGGAATAGACGCTCCGTTAGCATAGCTTAGATTCATCACTGGAAGTGAGGCAGGACAGTAGCCTTACAGTGCCTTATAGTGTATTGCAAGGTCTGACATTGACCAAATTTGATATGCATGACCTTGGTGGGCTCTAGGTCAACTCCTGAAAAGGGGGTCAATGTCAGACCTTGCAATCAAAAGTTAGGGGGCGCACTGAAATTATGGCAAGGGTTATTAGCCCCCTAACTTTTGATTGCAAAGTCTGACATTGACCCCCTTTTCAGGAGTTGACCTAGAGCCCACCAAGGTCATGCATATCAAGTTTGGTCAATGTCAGACCTTGCAATACACTGTAAGGCACTGTAAGGCTACTGTCCTGCCTCACTTCCAGTGATGAAGCTAAGCTATGCTAACGGAGCGTCTATTCCCAAAGCTAAAATGCACGCACAGAGACAAAAAAGGTATGTCTCTTCTTGTCTAACTCCAGGGAAGATGTTAAATAAGCTAATTTCCCAAAATGTTGGAGTTCCCCTTTAAGGAATACCTTTTGGTAGCAACTGTTTTCTCCATCCCTCCAACTCCTTGGACAATCAGTTTGATGTCTTCGCCATTTAGTTTCAGACGATCAGCAGCTTCGTTCGAGATGTTTCTATTCTTACCTCCATCTCGAAAATCATGGAGAAAATAGTCTACGAACAGGTCGAAAAGTACCTGGCGGAAAAAAATCTAATCTACGAATTCCAATCTGGCTTCAGAACGTCCCACTCCACTGACACATGCCTCCTCTATTTGAACGACCACATCAAACAAGAGGTGGACACGGGCAAATACTGCGGCATGGTCATGCTGGACCTACAAAAGGCCTTCGACACTGTCAATCACTCCATTCTAATGGACAAGCTAAAAGCAATTGGTTTTGATAGCTTATCAGTGAGCTGGATGCAATCCTACCTGGAGGGGAGAGAACAGATGGTAGAGGTAAACGGTACTCTCTATCCCCCCCCCCCTCACAGTGAGCTGTGGTGTTCCACAAGGAAGCATACTAGGACTGCTACTCTTCCTAATTTATGCAAATGACATGTCGTCAGCCTGTGACTGCAACTTGTTCCTGTTTGCGGACGACTCAGCCCTGCTGGTCTCTGACAAGAACAAGTTGCAGGTTGAAAAAACCCTCAGCTCGGAACTAGGCAAAATCTGCATATGGCTCGCTGATAACAAACTATCATTACACATGGGCAAAACAGAGTCCATTCTCTTCGGTTCAAATAACAAACTCAGCAAGACCGACGGCTTCTCAGTTACAGTGGGTGACAATATTGTCACAAGGAAAGACGAAATTACCTACCTGGGTTCCATCCTAGAGGCAAATCTTTCCTGTGACAAAATGGCATCCAATGTAATAAAAAAAAGTCAACCAACGAACTAGATTCTTGTACCGGATCTCCTCTCTGGTAAACAAGAATACCCTGAAGACTCTGGCAGGAGCACTCATTCAAGGGTACTATGACTATGCGTGCACCTCATGGTACCAAAGCACCTCAAAGGCGCTTAAAAAACAAAATTACAAACATCACAAAACAAACTGGTCAGACTACTACTTGACCTGAACCCCAGAACCCACCTCACCCCTGCCCACTTTGACAACCTAGGATGGCTTAGAGTAGACAACAGAGTACAGCAACTTGCAATGGGCCTGGTCTACAAGATACACTATACGACCGGGGTGCCCATGTACATGTCAAAATACTTCCCAAAGGTCAGTGAATACCACAACCACTACACCAGAGGAAGCTCAACAAATCATGTTAAACCCAGATTCGGCTCAAACAAGGGACTAAACACGTTTCGCAATTATGCCACAACAATGTGGAATGCCCTACCCAAAGCTGTAAAGGAATGTGAATCCCTGCCCACATTCAAAACCGCTCTTAAAGAGCACCTACGGGAGGCTGCAATTCGAAACTGGCCACCGTAAATGCCCAAAACCCCCACCACCTCCTAATAGACAGTCTCCTCCCCACCGCATGTATATATTCCCTCCCCGCCGTATGTATATTTCTCTCCCACCCACCCACCCCCTCCTAATGTACAGTCCCCTCCCCATCATATGTATATACTCTGTCAGGATCTAGGGGTAACAGTACTGTATATTTGAATACCGTTTATGTCACAAATGTATCAGTACTAAATACCTATATGTCCCTATGCCATAAATGTCATGTATGTTGTGTATGTCATAAATGTCTATATGAATTGAAAATGGGGGACCCTGATGGAAACAAGACAAACGTCTTTCTCAGGTCTGCATCCCCTTAACAATTGTATGTATTGAGCCGTACTGTATTGTACCCATTCTGCAATCTGTTAAATTCATTCATTCATTCATTCATTCATTCATTCATTCATTCATTCATTCATTCATTCATTCATTCATTCATTCATTCATTCATTCATTCATTCATGCATTCATTCATTCATTCATTCATTCATTCATGTAGTTTGTATCTGAAGCTAGGTCGATCAAAGTGCCGACTAGCTGACCCGAGTTTGTCGTCACCTCGAGTAGCATCATTACCACTTGATATTCTTTTGGCTCACCGCTGGTGCTGGTGCACACTGTTGTTGATGTTCTGTTTGAGAACGCTTCCTTGAACTCTGCTTTTAATTCAGGGGAGAGTTTGGCAAGGAGCTTCTCTTGTTTATTGGTCAGTCCAAGTCCCCTCCTCTCTACTTTTGAATAGCTCTGCTCCTTCTGCTCTCCACTCTTTTCCATCTTCTTGGTCGGTGGCATCAGACAGAGCAAGTAGTTATGGTCTGAGGACCTCCCTTTCCGACAGTCATACTTTGCACAGAGGAATTTCTGGGTGCAACTGCTGTCTTCACCATGGAGGCACAAGCACTTGAAGCATGCTCCAGATTTCTTTAACTGAGCCTTCTTGCTGGACAGGCTTAGTCTCTTGAAAACCTTGCAGGAAAACAGTCTACCTGCATGCTCTTCGTCCCCACACGCTATGCATGAGCTTGATTGAGAGCCCTTTTGGGTGTTTCCCGCTGTGGCTTTGGTGAATGCCCTCCTTTCTCTACCTCGGTCGTTGGCTCTCTCAGGATAGTCTGCTGGACTGGGCTGCAGCTGATCCAACTCCTCAAGGATGTCCTCTTGTCTCTTCAAGTACTGCAGTAGGCAATCAAAGTGAGTCTGTGGTGAAAAGCCGCTTACAGGGTCAAGTCTATGCATAAACCACTTTTCTTTCAGGGTGTCAGGCAGCTTACTCTCGATGGAATGAGCCACCACCCGATTCTTCACGGCATCTTCCTCCCCCAGGACATGGAGATCACAAAGAGCTCTTTCCACAGCCTGAATTAGTTTGATGGTCTTTCTTGGTTGGTTTCCCTTGACGAGGGAAAGTCCATGAACCTCTTTTAAGATGAGCAGCACTATCTTCGGCTTGTTTCCGTACTTGTTGTCCAGTTGCCTGAATATGTCCTTGGCGGATCCGTAGCCGGACAGCACAAGGTCCCTCTTGACTTTCTCATCTAGGCTCCCTAGGAGATGGAATTTCCTGATGTTTTCCAACCCATGTGGGTTTCCCAGCTGCTGCAGGTCCTCCCATTCAGCTTTCCAACGGTAGTAAGCTCTCATGTTACCAGAAAACATGGGCAGGCATGCTCGCTCTAGAGTGATCTGGGGCCTGAAGTTTTAAGCACCAGGGTATGTGCTGGAACCACCTGGTGGTGCGTGGAAGGTGCCATGTGATGTGCTTGTGGCATTTTGAAGTGCAACATCGTTGAGATCAGGGGCCATGCTGGGTAAGCTAGGCTGGACGATGCGTCCAGGGGTCTGAGAGTCTATGGGGAAGACCAGGTTTGCTTATCGTCATGCTCTTTGTGTTCAGGCTTTGCGTGTTCTTGCTCATCGTCGTCGCCAGGCTGGTCGCAGCCTCGCCACGACCATTCATCCCACAGTTTATCATGTCGTTGCTTTAGCTCCTTGCTAAGGTCCCTTGACTCTTTTAAATTTGTTATTGGAATCAGGTCTGTCCACTCATGCACAGCTCTGTAGATCTCACCAATCTTCCGTTCCAGGTCTGTATTCCCCAGTTCGCGCTCCCTCCTAGTCATCTTCTTATGGTCGGTTGCCTCGGCCTGGTCCAATGCTGCTTCAGCCCCTTCAGCGAGGGTGACAATTGTCTGTTCAGCAAACCTGGCCCAAACGTAATTTTCGACGATGACCTTGATTCCATCAAACGTACGGTCGCACTCCGCCGTTTTCTCGTGGACTTGCACCGCATTTTTTGTGGTCTCTTCATTGCTCTCTTCTTTCAGGGCCGTGCTGTACTCAAACCCTGCTTCTTCGACTCTGGTATGATCCATCTTGAAGCTCAACCATGCACCTCTCAGTTCACTTTCTCCTAGTACATGAGCCCTGGAGGTGAGATGGTTGGCTTTTTTGGAAAAAGCAGTCTGGGCTGCTGAACGCCTCTGCTTCAGCTTCTCCAGCTCCTCCTCTGTCGCTGCCATCTTGCTAACTTTTCCTTCTTCGACCGTTGTTGACTTATGAGCTTTTCTCCCAACTGGGCTTAATAGTCTCATTTTCCGACTGTTCCCTTTTATTGGTTTTAGCTCTTTGTCTTCGGCTAGCTGATTTAGCAGATGTACAGGGGGCAGTATGGATGGGCTGTTAGCTAACAGTCAGATGGGTTAAGCAGTCTCTTTAATAAATTATTTTGGTCCTTGCTTCAAGGTCATCCGGCCTACTCTCTTGAAAGCCGGGCCTTGGTTTTTGACTGTTCGGATCTTTCAAAAATGTTCTATTTGAATCCCTCCGAAAGGGCTGACAGGCACCACACAATGGATGATTCAATGGTTAGTCATTAGAGCTTGTTTATTTTAACAAACTAGTTGAAATGTTTTTTCCACAATACAACTCCTTATAATTCCCACAGTTGACCATAGCTTGTATATAGCTTTACCATAGGTCAAAAACCTGTGAAACAGAACAAAATGCAGTGCATACACATTAATTAAGCATAATATTAATATACACTATATATGAATATTAATACCAACACCAATCAATCAATTAATTAATCAATATTAATATCAATATACATATTAATATACATACACTATTCATTTCATTTACACTATACACCAGGGGTCTCAAACTCGCGGCCCGCGGGCCAATTGCAGCCCGCTGGATGATATTTTGCGGCCACCTACTTGACATCAAAGTTTAGTGTTAGTGCGGCCCACGCGCAACTGTTTGCCGCGTCGTTGTGCGACTTGGATGTTTTATTTATTTTATCACTTGTAGGCTATCATAGCACAGGCTAATGGCAGCAACGTTATGTTAGTGACTTGGTTGAAACGTGATTCCAGAGTGATACCAAGTGGAAGGAAAATATATCCAGTGCGTATGGCAGGGATCCTCAAAATTCTCCGCTCATCTCCTCTGCAAGCACTGCTCCACTGTCTGTGTCTGTCTACTCTGGTCCAATCACATTCAGCGTCCCGACAGCGTTTCTCCCCCCCCCCACCCACAGTCTGCGAATCAGAGCAGAGTAGGGCGGGTCTTCACAGAATGCGTGTTGTCTTTCAGCGGGTCCCAGTCAGAGCGAGTTGACAGCGCATCTACAGTAGTAGTCTAATCTGCAGGTACTGTAGCTAGTAACCTCATTCCCAGTTTTATCCCTGTGAGATAAATGTAGCTAGTAGCCTAGTTTCGCCAGCAGGCAGTTAGTAGAAAAATGTGGCATGTTCAAAGAAAGTAAAAGAAAAGTCGACAGTGAAAATCACTGCAATTCAAAGGTGCATGGACTGAAAAATATGCATGCTTCCTCCCAGCACCAAGAAACGATAGCTTTATATGTGACATAGCCAAGTTAACAACGTTTCAATCCCTTAATCAAGTCCACTTACCAATGGGCGATGTGATCCTGTCAGTGCTATATTGAGAATGACAATCGCCAGCCACCATTTAAAAGGCAGCTGCGCCAACTGCTCATGCTCACAAGCACAAACACCTGTTAACTTATTTAGACCCCTTTACATAGATTTGATCCTTATATTAAATAAACCAAAAGTCTTGACAACCCCTATCAAGTCTAACAGCACGTCATTCACCAGCGCCTGGAAGACTGCAGGTGCATTAGCCAAGCCAAAGGGCATGAACAGGTACTCATAGTGACCATTGGGTGTGTTAATGGCAGTCTTCCACTCATCACCCACTCTAATCCTGATTAAATTATATGTGTTCCGTAAATCCAGTTATATAGTCGTACTGGCGAATCGCGTCTTGCTCTTCGCCATCGAGATGTACCTCATCTCCAGTACCTACTGTACTTCATAAACGAACAAACAAATACACCCAGCACCTGACCAGGCCCCGCCCCAGTGGCTTACTACAAGACACCGGGCGTGGTCACCACTCGCCCTTCCTCTATTTCGTTTCCATCATGGCGCCTGCTTTGCACCCTGTGTAACTAGCGTTATGAAAAGTATAGAGAAATTGTGCAATGTTGAGTATTCGCCGGAGGGTTGCCAACCCCTGGAATCATCTCTGCATGTTCCAATGGCACGTCGGGTCTGTCCTGGTGTTTCCTCGTCTTGTGGCAGCAGATCGAGGGACAGCGTACAATGCTTAGCTATCGAGCTAGCTCGTACACAGGTAGGCTCTGTGCCATCAGGCATTAACGCTGGTGTTAGTAATGCTGCTTGTTGTTCTGTTAGACAACGAGTTGTGTGTCGGCACCAGGGGCAGGATGTCTGGGTGAACGTCCCTCTGCGGGGTCCCTCTGCGGGGTCCCTCAGCGGGGTCCCTCAGCGGGGTCCCCATGGGCAGCAGGCGTTCACACGTCACAGTCTTCACCGACGCCTCCCTCACGGGATGGGGGGGGGACGTGTCGGACCGACGCAGTAGGGGGCAGCTGGACGATCCATGCTGCCCGGTCTGCCCTGCACATCAATGTGTCGGAATTGACGGCAGTCCTCCTGGTCCTCAGGCGGCTCGCCCACTTGGTGGTAGGCGAGCACGTTTTGGTCAGGACGGACAGTATGACAGCAGCAGCGTATATCAACAGACAGGGTGGAGTACGCTCCATCCGTCTACACCGGGCGGCGGTCGACCTCTGGCTATGGGCGTCTCGCAATCTGCGCAGTCTGAGGGCGCTCCACATCCCTGGCAAGGAGAAGGTGGGCGCAGATGTGATGTCGCGGGCGGTAATCACGACGAGTGGGAACTACGTCAGGACATAGTCAGGCAGATCTGGGATCGCTTCGGGGAAGCTTCAGTGCATCTGTTTGCGAGCAGACAGTCTCACAAGTGCCCCTTGTGGTTCTCGGTCAGTCGGGGGGACGTTCCTCCCTTGGGGGTGGATTCCTTCTCGATGTATCCATGGCCGCCCGGGCTTCTGTACCCCTTCCCCCCCTCACACCTCATAGGTCAGTTGTTGGAGCGGGTACGGCGGGAGCACAGGACCTTGATCCTGGTTGCGCCGGACCGGGGCATGGCTGCGTGGTTCCTGGTCCTGATCCAGCTCTTGGTAACCCCGCCGTGGCCTGTTCCTTGGTCATCGCGGGCCCTCTCTCAAGCGGACGGGCCGCTTTGGCGGCCCCCTGTGCTGGGCCAACCTCTGATGGTTTGGCTGGTGAGAGGGTGAGTCTGGAGAGGATGGACCCTTCTGTGGTTGACACCATCAGGAATGCGCATGCTCCCTCCACTATCACGCTTTACGCGGGTAGGTGGCGTGTGTTCCAAGAGTGGTGTAAGGTGGGGGGCCGGGACCCGGTGTCCTGCCCCCTGGACGCTGTCCTTACCTTCCTTCAGTCTATCCTTGATAGACTGTCGGCTTCGACGGTGAGGGTATATGCTGCGGCTATATCCTCTTGTCATGAGGGGTTTGAGGGCGTTGTGTTGTTCAGCCACCCTCTTGTGAAGCGTTTCCTGCTTGGCGCTCTGCGCCTTAAGCCAGTGAAACGTTCTCTGGCTCCGAGTTGGGATCTTCAATTGGTCCTCGGTCGGTTGTCCGAGGCTCCGTTTGAGCCTCTTGAGCAGGCGCCTTTGGAACAGCTGTCGTTCAAGACTGCGTTCTTGCTGGACATCACCTCCGCTAAGCGCGTGGGTGAGCTCTGTGCTCTCTCTGTGCGGCCTGAGTGTCTGTCTATTCGTTTCGATAGCGGTGCCACTCTGAGGTCTAATCCAGTCTTTGTGCCAAAATATATCCGGAGCTCTTTCCGCTCCAGGGATATTATGGTTCAGGCGTTTCATCCGCCTCCTCAGGCGAGCCTTCACCTGTCATGTCCGGTCCGGGCTTTGGGGATTTACCTCAACCGTACTCAGGGCCTCAGGGCTACCGATCAGCTTTTTATCTGTTACGGTGGCTCTCGCGCTGGTAAGGCACTGTCAAAACAGCGCCTGTCCCATTGGTTGTGCGAGCGCATTGCCCTTTGCTACACGTTGGCTGGTCTGGCCCCCCCCTGGGGGTGTCAGGGCGCACTCCACTCGTGGGGTGGCGGCCTCTGCCGCCCTGTTAGGGGGGGCCTCGGTGGAGGACATCTGTGCTGCGGCCTCATGGTCCTCCCCGGGTCCCTTCGTAAGGTTTTACCTCATGGACATGACCGGGGGTTCTGTCTCCCAGGCGGTTCTGAGGTCTGGTACCTCCCCTGCTTCCCACCTTTCGGTGGGTTAGCTGGGATGTGTGGGTGTGGACCACAAGGTGTTGTGTCACACGTGGTCCCGCCTGTGCTGTGCGTTTAGAGGTTTTTAGTTCCCTCTTTTTCGCACTTGGGTGGAGTTGACTGCCGCCCCCTCTTCACTAGGAAGGAGGGGTGACAGGACTCCCCTCCCCCCTGATGTGGGCTTACGGGTCCTCAGGGGGTGCATTTTTTCGGTCCTCGTGTCTGCTCTGTCCCCATATCTCGATGGCGAAGAGCAAGACGCGATTCGCCAGTACGACTATATAACGATAGGTTATGTATATAACCTAGTTATATGAGTACTGGCTGAGCGTCTTGCTCTTAGCGCGCCCTGAGGTCCCTTGGGGGGGGGGGGTTTCTGATGGAAACTCTTTCCGAGGAAGGGCGAGTGGTGACCACGCCCGGTATCTTGTAGTAAGCCACTGGGGCGGGGCCTGGTCAGGTGCTGGGTGCATTTGTTTGTTCGTTTATGAAGTACAGTAGGTACTGCAGATGAGGTACATCTCGATGGCGAAGAGCAAGACGCTCAGCCAGTACTCATATAACTAGGTTATATACATAACCTATCATTTAGAGAACACTTGAGCCCCCTGCAGAGACTCAAAGTCGGTGTCCATGAGGGGGAGAGGGTAACGGTTCTTGACGGAGACGTTGTTTAACCCACGATAGTCTATGCAGGGACGCTGTCCTCTGTCCTTCTTAGCTACAAATAAGAAGCCTACTCCAGCGGGTGAGGTGGAAGGGCGTATATGACCCGCGGCTAGTGCTTCATCAATGTATCTATTCATAGACACCTCGAGGTGGAGAGGTACCTGGCAGTAAGTCAATAGTGCAATCATACAACCTATGGGGAGGCAGTCCTTTAGCACGAGCTTTGCTAAAAACCCCCCCTAGGTCCCAATACACACTGGGCACCCCCGTCAGGTCGGGCTGGGAAGGGACGAGGAGCCTGCAGACCCAACTGCTAGCTTGGGATGAGAGGAAAATGGGAGTAATGTGGGTGAACCTTTGATGGAGACTGGCAGGACGCCCTTCTCCAGCGAAAGCCTACCTGTCGACCAGTTAATATTAGGGTTATTAGTAACTAACCAAGGATGATCTAATACAACTGGGCATGCTGGTGAAGTAACAATAAAAAAATCTAACGACTCCCACTGTCCTCCTGCTACCTGCAGATGCACTAGCGCTATGCGATGCATAATTGTACCAGGATTCAATAACCCCAGAGGGTAAGTCCCCACCCACTACCACCCCTCCCAATAACGGGCTGCCCTGTTTCCCGAGGTCCTAGGACAGGTGGCGTAACGTGACCGCTACGTCAGCAACGGAAGCAGCGTCTCCTCCAGATGTCGACGCTGGAGAGGTGTGCTGCGCCCATCTGCATCGGCGATGTTGTCCTCCGGGAGCCAGTCAGCTGTCTCACGGCCGGGAGAGAGCCAGAGAGGTGCACGTGGTAACGAGTCCCTCTCTCGTGCTTGCTCTTGGCGACAGTTGTCCACTCTGACTGCGTACTGAGTACTCTGGAAGCTCCCGGAGAGCCAGCTCGTCCTTCATCCTCTCCGAGATCCCCTGAGCAAAGAGGACGACCAAGGACCGCTCCTCCCAACCCGCCTCTCTGACCACAGTGCGAAACTCAATTGCGTAATCAGCCACCGAGTGGTTCCCCTGCCGACATGCCGTGAGCCATCGACCGGCCTTGTGCATTGAAATTACCCGGGAGGTGTTGAAGATCTTGCGTAGTTCCCGGGTAAAGGTGGTAAGGCTGGTGCAGGTTGGCGACTCGCTCTCCCATTCCGCCATGGCCCAGTAAAGGGCGCGAACCGTCAGTAGGGTGATAATGTATGCCACCCGGGATAGCTCGGTGGGAAACGTCAGAGGCTGCAGATTAAAGATGAGCGAGCACTGGGTAATGAACTCTCTGGACCCCCACTGTAGCGCTCTGGAGGAGGAAGTCGATGCTCCCGAGCCACCTTCTGGGTCGGAGGAGACGCCACTCCTGCTGCTGTCGCCGCCGCTGCTGACGCCTGGTCGGGCCGGGCGTTCAAGAGGTCGGTGACGAGGGTTCCCAGTCGCCGGATCTCGCCAGTGCCGCATGCTGGCAAAAACAAGCACTGAACAGGGAAAACAAATGGGAGAAAGCAAGTCCCCAAAACGGGATAAGTTAAAAGTAACACGGCGATCGATGGTGCTGCAGGTATACTTTCAATGATTATTTCGGACGACATCAAAGCAAATGGCAAATATACTTATTCCCCATGGCAGGAGCAGTAAGTCACAACTCACAAAGGTGTACTCACGGGAAGGTGCTGTGAACAACTGACAATCTGAGTAGTAAACAAGGAGGACATATAAAGCAAAGTCAACTATACACACCAGGTACCAATTAGTAATCAGTCCTACGCTCCTCCGTGTTGATAAATACTATTGATTCTTACCGTCAATGCTCGTGCATGATTATCCATATATGGTAATGAAACACCCCCCATGGGATGTGAAATAATGGACTGACCCGAGCGAACTCTGAGAAACTCAACGAGCGAGATTGTTCAGGGAGGTGCTGTCGAACCAAGAAGACACAACCAGTGTTATGGGAGAAATAAAAGGCTGGCGGACTTGTACACCGTGATGTCAGATATCAACGACTCCCTAAGACCATTGCTGCAATTCTGCCTGGACAGCTCAAAATACTAATAAAGACCGTTCGTTAACCACTGTTTGGCGTTGGTGTGTCATTCTAACCATGCTGGAATATGAATGCCTGTATAACTGTATTAGTTTTGTTCGATTGGCTACCGGGTATAATATGATTTGTACTAGAGGCATACAATCTATTTTGTTGTCCGTATTAGGTAGCCTATATGAATTACATATAACAACAGCCATAGCCTACATTATGCAACAGTAACTTGCGCATATATAATATATCATATCATATTCCTATAGGCTATGTCTCCCAGGAATCGTGGGGCTCTGGGGAATAAAGGTTGGGAACCCCTGCTATAGCCATTATCCTTTATATTGTTATAGGCTATTTTATTTACAGTTTACTCTATCAGCCTACCCAGCATGTAATACGTTCTTTGTTAGAACTCAACTCGTTATTGTTTTGCGCATGGATTGCAGAAGTGTGGGAATGTTTTGATTTATGTTTGGAAGGCTTTGACATTGTGGGACGGGGTGGGTGGAGTTTCGAAGTTATGTAAGCAGAATACAAGTCATATCACCCACACGATATATGCTACCTGTATCCAGAGCATGTATGCTTTTCATTCATTTAAGACACATTTATTGCAAGGGTTTTGTCATACACATAAACTCAACAAATAACATCTGTTCTCATTGCAATGCGTTTTTTATTCTTTCTTATACAGTAGGAAGGGGGAAGAACACTATATTGTGCGTGTTCATATGACTTGTATTCTGCTTACAGCTTCAGGGTTCCACTTGTTTTGTTTAACGTTATGGCAAAGCCTTTTGAATGTGGTCGGGGCGTTCCCGTGTTTCTGCGGTCTGTGCGCAAAATAATAACGAGGTGAGTTAAGCGGAGCGCAGTCAGTACACCCGTATAATCCAATAACGCTATATATAAACCATGCTGCATTCATTCGGAGAGAAATACCTATTATTCCAAATGCTATTTATAGGGTTTTGACCATAATTACACTACTGTTGCTATTTTACAATGAACTATAATGAATTACGGGCCATACAGAACACACCAGTGTTGAAACTAATGCACGGAAGCTTATTTCCGCATTGCAATATTCATATTCTACCACCGGGCGCCAGGTACGCATGCTCCGAGCTGTGCGTAAATATACGCACAAAGTCAAGCACAAGTTCAAATTGCTAAGTCCCACACTTTGCTTAGACATGATCGTACGCACGGGTTACGCACATATCTGTGCGTACGCAACGTTGATAAATGAGGGCCCAGGGCTTTTGCTCCCAGGTGAGAGCAAAACCCCAAACGTTACAACCTATCTGTACTCTGTGACAGGAAGATGATGATTTGTATTTTCTAGGGCTGACCCCTATTAGTCGATTAGTCGACTAATCGGTCAAAAAGAGCCGTAGTCGACTAACCAACCTCTTAGTCGAAAAATTATAACATTTACATTTTTTATCATTCTTTCCAAAAGAAAAGAGGCCTAGAAGCGTGGCTAACGCTAATGGCATGCATACCAGAGGCTAACTGCCTACGAAAACAGGCACATAGGCACTGAAAGAGGATTTCACCCATCTAATGAACACACTAGACTAGACAAATATCAAGATGTATCCATCAGTGGACCAATTGCATGCTTTTGCAGAGGACAAGAAGCCTTCAGTCGACTCCTTCAGACATTAAGCACCCCCCACAGCCCAAATGGAATGATACATTTTTTTTTAAATATATATATATTTTTTTAATATTATACCTTTTTTTTGTCAACCAATAGTCGACTAACGGCACATTTTGGCCAATCATAGTCGACCATCCAAATCCTTAGTCGGGGACAGCCCTAGTATTTTCTTTGAACCCTCAGGGACTGGACAACATAACACTCAGAATGCAACCACGTATACCATAGTGACAGACCACTGTACACCTCAAATCCAAAGTCTAATAGAAAATTGTCACTGCCAAAATCAAAGACTGTTGAATGATTGTGCATATTGTATTGTGTGTGATGACTGAATAAAACTACGACTACTACTACTACTACTACTACTACTACTACTACTACTACTACTACTACTACTACTACTACTACTACTACTACTACTACTACTTTGTTAGCAGGAAAAAATAAATAATTTCATGAATGACCATGAAGGGTAGCAGACTTCATTGATTGCAAAGGGTTTCAAACCAAATATTAAATGTGACACCATATTAATTTGACCAGCAAATCGAATGGCCACAGTTTTCATACCCAATGAGGCTGAAATTTGGCATTTTGGCGAAATTTTGGGATTTGCGCTTCTTTAAATGTATGTTAATTTATGGGAGAAAGTGAACTAGTTTCACTGGACTCAGACTTACTCAGACTGCCCACGGAAGACAGTGGATGAACCCCACGACATCAGACGACCAGATCTGTGCATTCGGCTACATTCGCCTAGTCAAATCCTTTCATCCAGAATGTCCCTGGAGCATCTCCCAGATTCTCCCACGGTAAGACAGTGGAGTGCAATAATTAGTCTAAGCAGATATGCAAGGACTAAACACCAGATATTCTAGTATTCATACTTCATACTTTTATTTGTATGTCTCAATTCAACTTAGTGCCCAGAGGAAGCGGGAAAGTAAGAACTCATTTGGCACCACATTCATGTTGCACCGTGCCTCAGAGCCTACAGTGTGCTTCTAGGATCTGGAAGGTGGTTGCGACGAGATGGTAACCGTCTCCTTGCTGTCAAACGAGCCATATGCAGGTGCGTCTACATCATCACAAGCATCCTCTCCCTCCTTGCGCTGCCCTCCCTCTCTAGATGAGTGAAAGCGCCTCATTTACCCAAGGCTTCAAAGGCACTGCCGAACACCATCACCCCACCCCCTGTATGACTTGGTTCCAGGGGAAGTCTGTATTCCCCTTTGAATTCCAACCGACAGGCTTTGATGGCCTCTTTGCATCTAACATGAGTCAACCCCCATTCCAATGAGGAAGATACGCATGCAGCACCCAGTGAGGATAATAATGCAGTGAGAACTCCAGGACAGTGTTGTAACACGTTTCTTTCTATCAATCAAACTAAAAACTAGGTGGTGGGAAATTACCTACAATTAGGTACATTATAAAGTGGGACAGACATAAATGTCAATTCCAAAAAGAAATGTCCAAACAGGCCTGTCAGTGTGAGGAAAACTATTATGTTATGTATAATACATGGCTACATAAATATATATGACTGAATTCATTATGGAACATGAATTGGATGACACTGTTAAATAACTACAGTATTAAAGGAACATGCCAACATTATGGGAAATGCGCTTCAACAGAGTCAGCCAAGAAGATTTTATTTATTTTATTTATTTGTTTATTTAGACGGGACGGAGCATATTACTGGACACTACAAATAAATGCAGTGTAAATACACCGGATTTAGCAAGGATGCTAATTTTCATCCGCAGTCCTTACACAAAGCATAAAAACAAAACATGCAGGCAGTGAAGCATAACATGCTATGAGACAAGGCATAAAAACATACAAATGTAGAAGGGTGGATTATCCCTACTTTATGAGAGTGGATATGAACCGTCACCAGGTAGTGGGAGCACAGCAGATCTGGGTCCAGCTGAGCCCCCGACTGTAGTGTAAGAGTATTAGAATTGGGATTTAGCAGAGGGATGGATGGGGCCTAGGGTTTACTAACCTAGGGGTTCTACGCTGGTCCTTCTTGCCCTCCCGGGCGACCGTAGTATTTCCTCAAACACCCGCATCCCCCTTATTACGTCCCACACCCTCTCACACCCGGTGGCAGTGATGGTAAATAATATAATTTCTCCCCAAAGCAGTACCTTTCCTTGTTGACTGGTGAAGACCTGTACAGAGCACCTGCCCCAATTGCACATAGACCGTAGGGAAAAAGGGGTTAAGCAGTAATACACATTCACAGTAATTGACACACACACAATGATCCCATTTCTACGCCTCTCCTTTTATATAAAGCGGGCATGCATTCAATACATGGCACAATTCATGGCACTTGGATCTTACACTCCACGGTAATGACACAGGTCCCTGTAAGGGTTAATATTATTTTCATTCACCCGTAGGGAGAGAGAGGGTAATGGCGAGCTCCGCGAGCTATTCAATGGGAAAAATTATCAATATACCTTAGTGCTGTCTGCACAACTTAATCACACAACACATGTAACCAGAAAATTAAGTGGGCCCACAGTTGAAACAAAAAGCCTATCTAAGCCGGCATTACCTAAAACAACAAACGTGGGGGCGCCCCTAGTCACTGGTGCACGTGCCAGCTCAATGTATTTATTCTCTACGCCCTTAGAGGGCATGCTCTCGAAAAGGAGAATGTTCGCCGATAATGTTCCAGAGCGCTTGGAGCGCTAACAGTACCTGGTGTGAGTGTACCAACCGAGTGCTGGCCTGCTCCCGCAACGCGTGTCTGTAACGCAAGGTGGCCGTCGAACGGCCCCGTGGTTGTCACCTGTGAGAGCAAGGGGGCTGGCTGGGCTGACATTAGGCAGGCAAATAGCTGGAGAATGCTGGAGGCGGGTGCGGTCCAGCTCCGTCTGCTGCGGTGTCTGCTGCGGAGCTGGAAGACGGTGGAGCGACGCGTGAGCTAACTGGGCTAACAGGCCTATACTTGAAGCTAAGCTGTGGTCAGTGCGACCCCCTAGTCTTTCGCCTATACATTCCTAAACGCAGCGCGTGGAATATCCACAGTACAGTCCGGCAGTCGAACGTCTTCTTCTTGGTTCAAACGTACCCTAAGCACTATACTGGGAAGCTAAACTTTCGCATACGACGTTACTATCCCACCCCGTGGCAGGACTCGTATTTCGTGTGTCTTTATTATCAGGAGCTCTTGGTCCACACTTCTGCTCGCTTCAATGGAAAACGACAGTAGAGTACAAGGAATTAGAGTTAGACACATTGAATTACGGTTGGACATATTCACGTGTCTACACATACAGAAAAAAATACAAGGTATAAAGGGTGCACTACAATACTATTTGACTACATGGTCACAGGTTTGGTTGTCGAGTCAAACATTTTTTAGATTGAATTTAAAAGATGGAAATTATGTACAATCTTGTATGGTCAGTGGTAGATCATTCCAGATTAAACAGCCCTGGACTGATAGGGTGTTTTTAGCAAAGGCGGTTTGCCGTCCGGGCACTTCACAATCCCCTCTAGTGGTTGCTCTAGTGCTGATTCCTCTATCGGGCTTCCTTTCTATGAATTCCCTCAGAGGGGGCGGGCACAGACCATGTAGGGTCTTGTAAATAACAATAGCCTGTTTAAAAAAATAATAATTGGCAAAACTCAAAAGAAATTACCTCTGAAGAATGTGACAGTGGTGATATGAGTGAGGTTTCTTATCGAATACTTTAAGTGCACTCTTGTATAGCTGTTCTATGGGTTTGAGGATCGTCACACCTGTGCAAGACCAGTTTGTGAAGCAGTACTCAATGTGTGATAGAATCATACAGATACAGCACTGACTGTCAGGAAGGGTCTAATATGTTTGAAGTTTTGAAGGTTGAATTTGATTGTGTTTGTAACTTTCTTCACATGTTTTTTGAAGGTTAAGATTGAGTCTAGCATGACCCAGAGATACTTGAACTCTGACACAAGTTCAAGTTCCTCCCGCCAGAAACACATTTGAGGACTCTAATACAACAGATTTTTTTGAAAAAGCCATGCAGACTGTCTTTTTTGCATTCAGGAGCAGACATGAGTCTATGAGCCAGTCCTGAACACTGGTCAAGACAGAGGTTAAGACCATTGATACCTCTGCATAGCTTTTGCCATGGGTAAATATAACAGCATCATCTGCATACATGTGGACATGTACATTGTTACACACATCAGGTAGATCATTTATAAACAGTGAAAACAGAATTGGTCCTAGTATTGATCCCTGGGGGACACCAACCGAGCAAGTGTGGTAAGGAGACTTGATACCGTTAACACTTACACACTGTTCCCTGTTGGATAAATATGAGCTAAACCACTGGATAGCCTGTGGGGAAAATTTTAAATGTGATAATTTGGCTAGGAGGACCTGGTGACTGACTGAGTCAAAGGCTTTTTTGAAGTCCAGAAACACTGCCATTGCGCAGGGGGCTTTGTCCAAAGCACACTTCACCCTTTCAGTGAAAAGGCAGTTTGCCGACTCAGTGGAGTGGAAGACCCGGAACCCAAACTGCATAGGATGTAGTGGGGTGTGACCTTTGTCTAGATGTTTAATAATGGACTTAACAATCCACTTTTCAGCCACTTTTGAGATCATTGGTAAGATGCTTATGGGTCTATAATTTGATATGTCCGTTTTGCTGCCAGATTGGTGTTATTACTGCAACCTTCCACTGAGATGGGACAGTACATTGTCTAATGGACAAATTAACCAGGTGTGTAATAGGTGTCACCAGGGAGTCAGCATTTGTTTTTAGAAAGTTTGTATCAAGCCCATGAGCATCCTTGGCCTTGGATGCTTTCAGTGATATAATAGTATTTGCCACCTCGGTTTCAGTGATTTCTTCCAAATTAAAGATGGGGAGGTCATTTTGGACAGGGCGTGGTACAAACTTGGAGGGTTTAAACAGCTGTGTGATTTCATTAACAGAGTCTAGAAAGAACGTACTTAGGTTACTAGCAAGAGTGCAGGGATCTTTCACCAGGACATTGTCTATCTTTAGTTCTAAATTGTTGTTATTCTGCTTATGGTATTTCCCTGTCATTTTGTTTATGTACTCCCAGACTTTTTTGCCGTTTCCTTTAGCATTCTCTATTATGTAGACCAGGGGTCAGCAACCTTTTTGACATGGAGTGTCTGTTTGAAATATAGTTGTAACTAGTGTGCCTCAACAATATTCCATGCATCGTAAATTTTTTTCTCATAATCAGGTATTTTTAATGATCATTTTTACATTATTACATCATTATTGTTATTGTTATTATTAACAATATTATTATGATGGTTGTATCAACCCTAAATCTGAGTTGGGGGGGGGGGGGGGTGCAATGCAGACAAACAGCTGCATACAGTGCGACCATTTCACTCACATTTGCCCATTCATTTTTGGACACATCACACACCATCGGTGTGTGTACTGTACGTGTGCTGTCATAGCTCCACCTACAGGCCTAATGGAGAACACCATGATAACACCAGGATGTGAATGGAGGGTGAATGTGAGGTATATCGTGTAAATAAGTTTTGATTGATCGCAAGACTACACTGTAAAAAAAATTACAGAACTTAAAAATATTGAGTTCAGTTACTCTGCATTAAGGTTTTCAGTTTTCAATCCATAATAAGTTAACAGAAAAATAAGTACACAACCACATTATTTCAACCTAATGAAACTATGTTTATTGTCATTGTTTTAAGAACACAAGTTGACTTGGTAATACTCACATTTTGAGTAGTAAAAAAAATGGCTTTTAACATGTGCAATGTTCAATGAAATAGAAAAATAAATAATAAAATTAGTTGATTAATCCCACTGGTCACAATGGTGACCGTAATAATGTTTTTGTTATAAGGCTCTGCAAATGTTATTGAATGATGTAGCAATGTATTTCCAGCTAAATTGAAATAATAAACAAATAAAGGGTCTCAATTAAATATGTGGTAGTAAAAAGAACCTGTGGGAGGATTTCAACAAGATAAATGCGACAACAATGCAAAATATTTCACTATAAGATTTCATAAAAAAATAAAAAAAATGTATATATATATATATATATATATTTTTACTGTTGCCCCCTGTGCCTATGCAAATGCCCCCGCATGCCTATGCAGGCACGCGTGCCTAGGGTTGCCTACCCCTGATGTGGACAGATTATTATACAGTAAAAGGAATACAGTACAAATATACAGAAGTCTACAGTAAGTGTAATATTGCACAGTGTTGTGCATTTATAATCAGTAGCTTAGGCTACATAGTAGGCTAATAACAGCCTATTCTAGTCTAGCAGGTGCTGGTATAGACTAGTAATGTTGATTTTCAGTCATCTATGACATTTTTGGCTAGATATACCGTATACTAGTCAAAAAATTTCATTATATGTCATATATGTTGTTACGAAGGATCAGATTAAACCGAATATATATATTTATTACTTGATATATATTGCATAGTATTTGTATATCGTCTGATATCCCTTGTGTATTCTTTGTACATATACACGGAATATCCCTTTTACCTAGTACAGACCATAATATTTCGTTCTCCTATTGGATAGCGATCCACTAGGCGCCACTGCCATACCCCCAAGGTCTAGTTCAAAGTCACCGCCAAAGACATGCCTGGACATGACCGGCTCTGCGCAAGAATACGAGACAGAAATAAGGCTGGTACTAGATTGTTCACCTGACGTATAAATACGGTGCAGGTGAATACAGAAGTACTGTTACCCAATAAGTTGAAGCCTCACACCACGATACAACGTGCTGTGAAGTGGGCCCGTTTTGCCCCAGAATAGAGCCTTGAGACCGCGTGCGAATTGATAGCTGAAGTGTCAGAGTTTGACGCTGTATCGTCGAGTTCGACCTATTCTATTATTTCAGTAATAGTCTATTTATGTATAGTGTATCGTGCGGCTACCGTTCTACAGTGACCAGCATTACCAACGCTTCCTCGTACCTAGCTAGTGTGCTTATCCAGGCTGGGCGGCTTAACCTGGTGCCGTCATCCGAGGAGCCCTAGACGAGGACCGTGTGGATATGTACACTGGATAACCTACCCGACGACTACAGAGCCCTTTTCGGCTGGATTATATTTGCTTTGGTCCTGTATCTGATGGAGCGGAGAATCGTCTACACCCACAACTGTGTGGGATTTACCCTGTGAGGAGCATCGTCGAGCCCGCCTCTAGGACGCCTGAGGCTGGCTAGCTTTCTTCCATGCTGCACCGCATACCGGAGAATAGCTGCTGCTTTCGTCTGCCGATCAAGGGAGTAATGTACCGTCTCCCGTAGCTGGAGCTTATTGATTCCCCGGTGATCCAGACTTTGCATTCGAACATTCCTCCCCCCTGCTGGCCTACAACCGGAGGGACCCTACTAGTATCTCCCGCTGCCCTACTAGTGTACCATAGATATAATTCCTATGATACAGGTGGTATTCATTATCTCCTGCGTAATATTCTAATGGACTTACGCTCTTGACCTATTCACGCACATTCTTTGCCTTACAAGCGCGACTCTAAGTAAAGTAATGTAATATAATATTATTGCTGCTAATAAATATTCTTCTAAACGAGTACTTGTGTGAAACCGTGTTATTGTGGACGTGTTCATCTCATATACCTGTGTACTGTATGGCCAGTAGTAATGTACATAAGACAGTAGTGGTTTAATGATACCATACTTATTTAATACAGTCAGGGAATTGTACCCCTCAGTTACAATTGGTCCTTCGAGCCGGAGGGTAATTAGCGTAATATTAATATAATATTAATATTAACATGGCCAATGATGAACACTCCACAAACGGTTCTCCTAAGCTAGATTGCCCGACGCGCAGACGACAGCCACCTTCTTACCTAGAGGACTACGCTGTCAGTCTACTACCTAGCTTTATACAGACGTTAAACGTGGAAAAAGCGGATAGTAAAAGTATGTCAAACCCTACCGACCAGGCGACCCCGCCAGTAGAGACCCTAGTGGGTTCTAACGTAACTGACCAAGCTCACGGGGGGGACCAGGAGGGACCTGACATGACTTTACCCCCCGCCGACGCCAACGAGGTAGTCCCCGGAGAGCTCCAGGATAAAGAAAGCCCTCCAGGGACGGAACCCGACCCACTACCAGAAGAGACGCACACCCAGGAGATAGACCTCCTCGGAGCGCGACAGGAGAACGGATCTCCAACGAGCACTGCCAGAAGCCGATCACCTCCGCCTGTGTCTTCCCCCAGCGAAACGGACAAGATGCTGGCGCAGGCACTCATCGCCACCCTGGCAGCCTCCACCGAGCGCGAACGAGCTGCAGACCAACGAGAGCGCCTTCACGCGCAACTCCAAGCGCAAGCCCTCAGTGAACGCGAACATTCTGCAACCGAGCGAGAGCGCTTCCAGGCGCAACAAAGGAGTGAAGACGACCGCATAAGACTGGAGACCAGACGCCTTCAGACGGAAGAGAACATTGAGAGAAGCCGCGCCAATGCGCAGCACGCCGCCGCCAATGCACAGCGCGACGCCGCAAATGCACAGCTCCACGCCGCCCATGCCAGCGCCAATGCACAGCGCGACGCCGCCAATGCACAGCGCGCCGCCGCAAATGCACAGCTCCACGCCGCCCATGCCAGCGCCAATGCACAGCGCGACGCCGCCAATGCCCAGCGCGAAGCAGTGCGCGATGCCGCCCATGCCCAGCGCGAGGCAGAGCGCGACCGGCTGCAGGCGCAGATGATGGACAAATTGATTGCCATGGCGACACCCCCTCTCTCCGCACGGAGCTCCCGGAGATCATCACGACAAGGGTCTAGGACACATTCCCCTACCCGACCAAGCGACCCGGGACCCCGCCAACAGGAGGATCGTGTCCACGTCTCCGAACCCCCTCCCCGGCCGGTCCATACGAGACCCAGCAACCGGGAAGAACCGGACCACGCCGAGAGACTGAACAGAAGACTCCAGGACCTAGCAGAGGAAGAGGAGGAGGAAGAGGAGGAATGTCAAGCCGACCAGCAGCAACGTACTCTGGACCAGGAGGCCCAGTACAGCCCCGACCAGCAGCAACATACTCTGGACCAGGAGGCCCAGTACAGCCCTGACCAGCAGCAACGTACTCTGGACCAGGAGGCCCAGTACAGCCCAGACGTCAGCCCCGAGGCACTGCGCTACAAACCCCCGACTCAACTCACGGGTGAGTTTGACGCACCGTCAGCACCGAGGAACAGCACCTGGGTACCCGACCTTCGGTACCCACCAAGTACCAGCCCAAGACGACACGCATGGGGAGACTCGCCCAGGAGGCCTCTCCCCCAACGCTCACCGATGTGCCAGCCATCCATGGCATCGTACCTTGGCACACCGACGTTCCCGGACTTCACACACGAGAACAGAGCACAGTACACAGAGCTACGAATGTGCTTAGAGACAATGATGTCCGATGTACCAGATGAAACGTACAAGTATGCTATCCTACTCAAGCACCTGAAGGTGCCCAGAGCGCACAATATAGCGCTGGCATATTCCAACTCTACTACCCCATACACCGCGGCTCTAGTAGCCCTCGACCAACGTTATGGACGCATATGGGACTACGTGATACAGGAGATAAGAGACATTGACCGTCTCCCCCCAGCCAGAGACAACAGAGCACTGGATGACCTCTCTATCAAGGTACAGTCCCTGGTAGGGATGCTGGGGTCCCAAAAGGAAAAGGGGATATACGAACTGTACGCTAACTCTAATGTAGAGAGGATGTTAGAGAAGCTCCCTCCCGCCCGACAAGAGCGTTTTCGGCGGCAGAGAGACCACCGCGACCCCAGCGGTCCAGAGGCATCCCTCCTAGACTTGTCTGATTTCCTCGCCAGGGAGGTCAGCAGCCTACGACTGGACACGTTCGTATGGAGTGGACCAAGCCCAAGACCAGGACCTCGGGGATCAAACCGCCGGTCGGTGACCGTTATGCACCAAGCCGAATCAGTACCGCAGCACAAGAACCACAACACCCCCTCGACGAAAGAGGAGTGGAAGATTGAATGCCAGTACTGTGAAGGAGAACATCGGCTGTATCAATGCGACACTTTCGGGAAGCTGACCACGGATGAGGTGAGTCAGTGGATCAAGGACCACCGCCGCTGCTTCCGCTGCGCGCGCAGCCACATGGCAGCTGAGTGCCGCTTGAAGAAGAAGTGTAGCAGGTGCGGCGGCGCCCACTTGGAGGTCCTGCATGACATCAACAGGCGTCCGCCAGGACAACAAAGTGGGCCCGTCACGGTAATGTACCAGGCCGAGGCGGTGGCACCAGTACCAAAGATCCACCAGACCGCTCCCTACTGTCCCGACTGCTACAGCAGACACTGGGAGTCACGGTGCTACTCGGACGACCGCGAGTCGGCACCACTCCAGAAGATCCAAAGCAACCGACTAACAGGAGTGCTCCACATTGACCAGCATAGCGGGACCCCCCGAGTGCTCATCAAAGTGGTCAGAGTGCTCCTGAGCTACGAGGACAAGGTCCTGGACACTTACGCCGTCCTGGACGATGGGTCTGAAAAGACTCTCCTCCTCGCTTCCGCCGCAGCCCAGTTGGGCCTGCGGGGTGCCAAAGGTACCATGACCATACGCACCATCAGAAGGGACCAGAACACCATAAAAGGTGAAAAGGTCTCCTTCAAGATAGCAGCGGTGGACCAGCCCGAGAAGCAGTATAGTATTACCAACGTCTTCACCAGCCACGACATAGGCCTATCACAGTACACCTACCCCATCCCACAGCTGATGGCGAAGTATGTGCACCTACGTCAACTACCTATACCGCTTATCGACGGCGCCACACCGACCCTGCTCATCGGCTCCGACCACACGGACCTCATTCTCCCAATTGAGGCGGCCCACATCGGACCCAAAGGATGCCCAGTCGCGGTTCAGACCCGACTGGGGTGGACGCTCCAGGGCCCCCTCTACGGACTTGACAGTCAACCCACGTCTACACGCTGCCTACACACAAAGGCGAGCGACACCGGCCACTCCCTCGTACAGCCCGTTGAGAGGCTATTGACATTAAGCGAGAGGCCTGTGAGAGAACCGTGGGCACAAGAGGGAGTTCGGAACTCCACCCCCCTCAGCTGCGCTCCAGATGTAGCTGACCTCGAACCCAGCACCCCAAGCGACTCCTTGATGGGGCGGCGGAACCGGCCCCTCCTCAAACGGGGTACAGAGCAAACAAGAGAAACAGACGGAGGGGGTGGAGGCGCAGCCAAGCACAGATCAAAGCAGTCTCAGGCCCGCTTCCTCCTAACCCCCCTACTATCCCTTCCAGCCCGTCAGAAGCGGGTCAAGGACGGGGACAACTTAAAAGTGGACACAGTCGTCGTGATCATAGACCAGTCACTACCCCGAGCTGCGTGGCCGGCCGGCCACGTAAGCAAAGTGATCACTGGTGCCGACGGAAAGGTCAGAGCGGCAGAAGTGCTCGTCCAGGGGCGGACATACACCCGACCCGTGGCGAGGCTGATAGAGTTGCCAAGGCTCCCCGACTCTCCTAATGACGACCATGACCCACTGACTTTGTGAATTGCCCTACCCTCACAACAGACATTGAGTAGTGGACAGTGCGGTTAATCTGTCTCTGCTTATCTAAATAGGTGCGGACTAATTAGGAGGCGGCTGTTACGAAGGATCAGATTAAACCGAATATATATATTTATTACTTGATATATATTGCATAGTATTTGTATATCGTCTGATATCCCTTGTGTATTCTTTGTACATATACACGGAATATCCCTTTTACCTAGTACAGACCATAATATTTCGTTCTCCTATTGGATAGCGATCCACTAGGCGCCACTGCCATACCCCCAAGGTCTAGTTCAAAGTCACCGCCAAAGACATGCCTGGACATGACCGGCTCTGCGCAAGAATACGAGACAGAAATAAGGCTGGTACTAGATTGTTCACCTGACGTATAAATACGGCGCAGGTGAATACAGAAGTACTGTTACCCAATAAGTTGAAGCCTCACACCACGATACAACGTGCTGTGAAGTGGGCCCGTTTTGCCCCAGAATAGAGCCTTGAGACCGCGTGCGAATTGATAGCTGAAGTGTCAGAGTTTGACGCTGTATCGTCGAGTTCGACCTATTCTATTATTTCAGTAATAGTCTATTTATGTATAGTGTATCGTGCGGCTACCGTTCTACAGTGACCAGCATTACCAACGCTTCCTCGTACCTAGCTAGTGTGCTTATCCAGGCTGGGTGGCTTAACCTGGTGCCATCATCCGAGGAGCCCTAGACGAGGACCGTGTGGATATGTACACTGGATAACCTACCCGACGACTACAGAGCCCTTTTCGGCTGGATTATATTTGCTTTGGTCCTGTATCTGATGGAGCGGAGAATCGTCTACACCCACAACTGTGTGGGAGTTACCCTGTGAGGGGCATCGTGGAGCCCGCCTCTAGGACGCCTGAGGCTGGCTAGCTTTCTTCCATGCTGCACCGCATACCGGAGAATAGCTGCTGCTTTCGTCTGCCGATCAAGGGAGTAATGTACCGTCTCCCGTAGCTGGAGCTTATTGATTCCCCGGTGATCCAGACTTTGCATTCGAACATTCCTCCCCCCTGCTGGCCTACAACCGGAGGGACCCTACTAGTATCTCCCGCTGCCCTACTAGTGTACCATAGATATAATTCCTATGATACAGGTGGTATTCATTATCTCCTGCGTAATATTCTAATGGACTTACGCTCTTGACCTATTCACGCACATTATTCGCCTTACAAGCGCGACTCTAAGTAAAGTAATGTAACATAATATTATTGCTGCTAATAAATATTCTTCTAAACGAGTACTTGTGTGAAACCGTGTTATTGTGGACGTGTTCATCTCATATACCTGTGTACTGTATGGCCAGTAGTAATGTACATAAGACAGTAGTGGTTTAATGATACCATACTTATTTAATACAGTCAGGGAATTGTACCCCTCAGTTACATATGTCATATATTATACGTCTATACCAGCACCTGCTAGACTAGAATAGGCTGTTATTAGCCTACTATGTAGCCTAAGCTACTGATTATAAATGCACAACACTGTGCAATATTACACTTACTGTAAACTTCTGTATATTTGTACTGTATTCCTTTTACTGTATATTTAATTCTATCTTATCATTCTCACAATACAACACCCCCTCTAATGCCCCTCTAATGGAACATTCCAGGTGGATGTGCGTTGCGTCACACTCCGTGGCCAATCTGCGCATGTGCATGGGGAAATCGATGCTTAAAAACGATCTTTTTCGCTGCCAATTTAGTTTTGACCGATTAGGAATGTCTCGCGCTGTGTTCAGGAGACTCAGGCGCATACACGTCTATTCGATCATGTCTCTAGCACCCCCACAGCCGTATCTGCAATCACTTAATGTCAAGGCTCTCATCCACATTCATTCATTTGACCCCCCCGCAATCTCCTCCCCGATTTCAGAATCCCGGAAGTGTTGCGGTGGTCTATAGCGGCTCATTTTCATTTAAAGAGACAAGAGCCAAAACTGCCTAGTAACTAGGTGCTTTTTGACCATAAAAACATCAAAATGTTTGTAAATAGACCAGGGGTCAGCAACCTTTACTATCAAAAGAGCCACTTTTCCCTCATCCCACAAAATAAAATGCTCAGGGAGCCGCACAACCTATTTACCCTTAAAATGAAGATAACACAGCATAATGTTTTATATATCCCCAAGCATACCCCACATTTAGCATAAAACGCCTGACAATTGCATACCCAATTGCGAATTTGCGATTTATTATACATTATACAACGGCATGCAAATTTCTCGATTCTGATTGTCCATTTACACGTCTTTATTGGCAACAATCCACGGTCCTGGGCTCAGGACCCGCCCACAACCGAATCACATATCACTCCCCGGCTCACTCCGGGAGAAAACAAGATCGCGGACAACAAATGGTTATGTTGAAAGCACCATAACGACTAAATATGAAGCGATTCTGTCAAGGGGAATGTGTTAGTCCTTTAAACAATGTTGGATGATGTAATTGATGGGTCTTGAGTCAATCTAGAACAAAAGAAAAATCGCGGATTGATTGATTGATTAATTGATTGATTTAAATTTCTTCCTTCCTACTTTCTACTGACTGCAGCGTTCTCTCTCACACTGTCCGACGCTGGCGTACCCACAAACACACACACACACATACACACACACACACACACACACACACACACACATACACACACACACGCACGCACACACACACACACACTGTGACACACACACACACACACGCACACACACACACACACGCACACACACACACACACACACACACACTCCTGTCTGCAACAGTGGGGGAGTCAGACTGAGAGAGAAGCAGCGCTGTTTTAAGTGAGCATGGTCTATTGAATTGATTGATTGGTTGATTGCTAATTTTATTACTGTACCCCTGGTTTCCAACTGGTTAAGTTTAGGCTAAAAGAAATAAATAAAAAAATAGGGCGAAGAAAACGTTTTTTTCCTATAGGGCAAAGAAAACGTTTTAATTTGTTTTACCTACTTTATATAGAAGCATCTAAGAATGAAGTTCTATGGAAAGTAGGTCTGCATTCCCTTAACAATTGTGTGTATTGAGCCGTACTGTATTGTACCCATTCTGCATCTGGTAATAACATTTTCAATCAATCATTCCAATAATACACAGTTGGATGTGTTAGTTGGTTGGATGCACTTCAAGCTGCTTCCACATGAGGCAACTTCTCTCAATCATTCCAATAATACACAGTTGGATGTGTTAGTTTGGTTGGATGCACTTCAAGCTGCTTCCACATGGAGGCAACTTGTCTTTTTTGTAGTTGTGGGAACTACTTTTTCTGGCGGATGGTTTTTTCAATAAATCTTCGATTAATGTGTGTTTATTGTATAGAAATAAGGTTGGATGAATCTGGCAGTTGTATAAAAGCTTTATACCACTTGTAGTCGTGATTTGTGACCAATAAACCATGCCTAGGGGGGTCTAACGACCCTCGGCTGCGCCTCGGGCCTAACGACCACCCCTAGGCATGGTTTATTGGTCACAAACCACTCCTGCGCGTGATGTAATGCTTAATTATACTTATAGCACAGTTTGTTGCATTAATGGGATTATAAAGCAACAAAAAGAAAATGTTTGACTTTTTATTGCTGTTTTTACCTGTTATAACAAAGGAAAACCTCAAACTCTTATGAAGAGGAGAAAAAATACTGGCTGTGTAGACCTATTTTTAAATAAAACACAGAAGAGGAGACAAAACACTGGTGTCTGTAGACCGCCTTTGAAATAAAACCCTGAACTATTCAGGTATATTTGAGTCCTTCCCTTATTTGTGGAACATTTATAAAATAAAAAGTAGTCAATTTTGAAAAAAGACTACCATGTGTAGACCTACTTTGAAATAAAACACAGTAAAGGAGAAAAAACACTGGCATCTGTAGACCTACTTTGAAATAAAACCCTGAACTATGCAGCTCTATTAGAGTCCTGTCCTTCCAGGGCGTCCATTTGGTATGGCAAGGTATGGCACTCGCCATACCTTGGCAAATAAAAATGCTAAAAAAAAAAAAAAAAAAAATGTTCAACTATTCGGTACAGCCCTAGCATGTTTTGATATTGTCAATTATCTCACTTTTACTAGGTGACTTTTACTGTGACTAACTGAAATATGCCAAAAAAAAGAAAAATGGACATAGGGAGTTTTTTTTATCAAAGGGCAGCAGAGACAAGTGATACAGGGACACAGGTAAGGTCTGGCTTAGTGATTAACATAGTGCAGTTCAGCATTCAGTAACCCACACTTTTTGTGAATGTGTTTTTGATACTACATTCTGTTGAACACACCTCAAAACGTACCTAAGGAAAATTGGCTCAATTGCAAGAAAAGTAATAGACAGTTATGATATTAAATTCTGCATAATTCATATGCAAAATATTGTGGTTCCCTGCTTTAGTCTGTTGACACATTTCTATACTAAAAATGCTTGTGTAGTCCTGTGTCATACCTAAATTTCATATAACTGAATTGTATAGAAACAACTCACCAAAAGTGACTATTGCACAACTGATTTGACAACAATTATTATTATTAAATAATTTTTTTATGCCAGGGAGCCGCAGCTGATTGGCTAAAGAGCTGCATGCGGCCTCGGAGCCGCAGGTTGCCGACCCCTGAAATAGACCATGAAAACGGCCACAATACGGCTCTTGATCGCCTCTTTCATTTTGACAGAGTAACTTTGAAGCTGTCTTTATCTAAGCGATGACCAAGACAGATTTAGGATTCCCGGTTCTCCCTCTGTGATAATTCCCACCCTGTGGAGTTTCCTGCTTACAGGGATCTCTGCAAAGCCAAGTGCTGTACAAAAAAAAGAAAGAGGAAGATTATCTGCTACACCAGTTCCAGTACATCTGCTTTGTTCTGCAAACACAAGCCTGGCTCTCTCCACTGTCATCTCCTGTAAAACAGACGAAGAATCCAGATGGGAATACTATAAGAAGAGCACAGAGCCGACCTGTGTTCGTTTTATCATCCTCCTGAATGTATTATTCAGCATTCAATGGATGATAAACTCTTTTTGTGTGTGATGCACAGTGATCAGTATTGACGTTTATTGATGATGTTCTACCTTGGTTGGATAACAGCTTCATATAATGTTATCAGGGAGTGCAAAAGGCAGACATGCCGGGTTTTGTTTTATTCAATTGCAAAAGGTTAAGAATATTTTAGAAGTTGAATTTGATTTAATTCAAAGGTAACTCAAAGGTTTTTATTTCTGTGGCAAAAAACAGGTGGCTTTGGCTTTCTGCTAACTAGAAAATAGCAAACCATGACACTGTCTACTTCCAGATGAAAGAAATGTTATATAGTTTAGACGGAAACCAACAGTGCTATGTTTATTTTGCTAAGTGGAAAGCCGGCTATTCTCAGTCCTTGCTCCACAATGGTGGAACAAACTTCCCACCAGGACAGCCGAAACCCAACCAATTTTCCGCCGTCAATAAAAACACATTTCTTCAATCTATATCTGAAATTAAAAAAATATATAATAATAAGATTAGTACTGTATTTTACTATTATGCACTTTGATACAGAACTTGTAAGTCACTTTGGATAAAAGTGTCAGCTACAGTAGATGATTCAATTTAAATGTACTAAGAGTAATGTAAAAGTACAGCCAATCCAGGGACTTGTTTCAATGTTTTCTTCCTATGTACCCTACAACCTCAACATTGAATCCAACACAGACATACAGTACAGTACAGTGCTATGACAGCTCAAGATCCATTTATTAGCTGCAAGAGATCATCAAATCGTTAAGCAGATGAGAAAACAAACATATTGAAATTAAACAGATACATAGAAAACCCTAACGATTATAGGTCTGAATCTCGGGAGAGTACCACTACCACAGTAGCTACTGTAAACAGATGCTTGGGCAGCTAGATCAAATGCTACTGTTTCATTTCATATCAAACCTTTATTTAAACTCAAAAGGCAACTGAGGTTTCCCTAATTTACAGTCACGGCGAGCGTACATACAGAAATAAGCAAAAATAAAAGAAACTCACACAGCATATACAATCAAACAAGAAGCAAGCATATCAAATTGTGAGGTTTTGCCCGCTGCTCACTACCTTTTCTCTGTCTTCTTTAAGCCTACTGTTAGGAATTCCCTACTCACTCTCTCTAGCCCCCACCCTCTCGTTCCTTACCCTTAGTGGCCACACCTGTTTGATATTCTATTATCTCTCGCACCTGTGATGGCAGGCTAATTAGTCCCCCTGTGGGCTTTAAATACCAGGGCGCTTCCCCTCGTTTTGGCGTGGGGTCGTGTTGTATTCATGCCGAGTCATATTCTCTAACATCTAGACTCTTTCGGGAGATCCTCTGGTCTACCAATGCTGTAAGATGGATCTCTCCAGCCTTGAGATGTTTGCTCCAGCCTTCGTCTGCTGTCGCCGTAGCCTGTGGAGGAGACTGTTCTGCGCTCCCTGTAACTTCCATGGGAGGCACCCCAGCGTTCCACTGCAGACCCCAGCGCAGCTGTTCGTCCTGACGCACATCTAGACCAACGCGCATCTCCCGGACCCTCGAGCTTGGCACGCTCTCCAGTCACCAGCGCGCAACGCGCATCTTCAAGGGCCTTGGCCACCTGTCGCCGTTTGCCTGGAGGGAGACATTGTACTGCGCTCTCTAATTCTCTACGGGAGGTATTCCAGTGTTCCACTCCAGACCAGCGCGCCAGATGCGCTCAAGCCTTCGCCACCTGCCGCCGTTTGCCTGGAGGGAGACACTGTACTGCGCTCTCTAATCCTCTACGGGAGGTATTCCAGTGTTCCACTTCAGACCTTCGAGCTTGGCACGCTCCTCCGTACCAGCGCACAGACGCGCATCTTCCAGACCTTCGAGCTTGGCACGCTCCTCCGTACCAGCGCACTGACGCGCATCTTCCAGACCTTCGAGCTTGGCACGCTCCTCCGTACCAGCGCACAGACGCGCATCTTCCAGACCTTCGAGCTTGGCACGCTCTCCAGACCTCAGCGCGCCGACGCGCATCTTCCAGACCTTCGTGCTTGGCACACTCCTCCTCGCAGACGCACCCCGAGGCGTCTCTCTGTTCCGACGCGCACACCAAGGTGTGGCGCGCACTCTGTTCCTCGGCTCCGACAGCGGCTACCCGGTGGACGACGCCCTCGCCACCGCCACTGTTCCGACGCGCACACCAAGGTGTGGCGCGCACTCTGTTCCTCGGCTCCGACAGCGGCTACCCGGTGGACGACGCCCTCGCCACCGCCACTGTTCCGACGCGCACACCAAGGTGTGGCGCGCACTCTGTTCCTCGGCTCCGACAGCGGCTACCCGGTGGACGACATCCTCGTCACCGCCGCTGTTCCAGCACCCTGTTCCTCGGCTCCGACAGCGGCTACCCGGTGGACGACATCCTCGCCACCGCCGCTGTTCCAGCACCCTGTTCCTCGGCTCCGACAGCGGCTACCCGGTGGACGACATCCTCGCCACCGCCACTGTTCCAGCACTCTGTTCCTCGGCTCGGACAGCCAGCCACCCGGTGGCGATGCCCTCGCCCCGCTGCTGTCCCTTACCTTTACGCATACGCCTGGGTGAGTTTTGATTGTGATGTCACTCACTCAGCGTAGTGCCCTTGCCCCCGTTCCCACTGCTGTCCCTGTACCTTTACGCATACGCCTGGGTGAGTTTTGATTGTGATGTCACTCACTCAGCGTAGTGCCCTTGCCCCCGTTCCCACTGCTGTCCCTGTACCTTTACGCATACGCCTGGGTGAGTTTTGATTGTGATGTCACTCACTCAGCGTAGTGCCCTTGCCCCCGTTCCCGCTGCTGCCCCTGTACCTTTTCGCATACGCCTGGGTGAGTTTTGATTGTGATGTCACTCACTCAGCGTAATGCCCCTTGCCCCCTTCCCGCTGCGTTTCCTGTACCATTACGCATACGCCTGGGTGAGTTTAGATTGTGATGTCACTCTCCCAGCGTATTGCCTCCTTTGGTTCTCTCTTAGTTAATTGTTTGGACATTTCATCTCCCACTCTGTTTTGTTCTCTCGTGGATATTATTTTGGACATTCCATCTCCCACTGTGTGTTTGTTCACACGAAGATAGTATTTACTTTGTTACTTTGTTGTTTGGACTGTTCTGCATCTGCTCTGTTTTTTCCCTTTGAATATTAACCCTCTCCTCTGTTCTGCAGAGCGGCCCAGATGTTTTCCCACCAGTCCCCAGTTCCTCCCTGTCCCCAGCCCGCCTCCGCGGGCCTCTGTTCCCTCTGTCACCAGAACCTGGCCCTCTGTTCCCCAGAACCTGTTCCCTATGTTTCCTAGTCCCTAGTCCTCTATCCCTAGCTCTCCTAGTCCCTAGTCCTCTGTCCCAAGGCGTTCCCTTAACCTTCCCAAGGCGTTCCCTTAACCTTCCCAAGGCGTTCCCTTAACCTTCCCAAGGCGTTCCCTTAACCTTCCCTTAGGCGTTCCCTTTACCTTCCCATAGTGTTCCCTTTTCCTGCCCGCCTCTTAAAGGCACTTTACCTTCCCCTCTTGTGTTATTCCAGTGTTTTGTGTTTTCTCCCTTAAAGGGACAGTGCCCTTTTTCCCTGTTCTAAATAAATATCTGTTTCTTGGCAAACCATCATACCTGTCTTGTGTTGTGCGATTGGGGTCGGTTACAAACCATAACAGTACGACCCCACCAAGTCTACGACCCCAGCCAGCACAGACTGTGTATGTTGAGTTTGCCTTTTTTTTCTTGTTCCCTCTAGCTCCCCTGTTAGCCCTGTTAGCTTCCCTGTTTGCCCAGTTTAGCTTCCTTGTTAGTCCTGTTTAGCTCCCTTGTTAGCCTGTTACTCCCCTGTTTAGCTTGTTAGTCTCCCCGGTTAGCTCCCCTGTTTGCTTCCCGTTTTGCCCTGTTTGACCCCACTGTAGCTAGCCATGCCCTGGCAGCTAACCCAGTCCCTCAGCAGAGCCCCTGTCTGCTAGCTTAGCCCCGGCTGCTAGCACAGCCTCTATGTTTATGCAGCCCTTGCTGCTGGCATAGGCCCTGTAGCTAGCCATGCCCTGGCGGCTAACCCAGTTCCCTCTGCATGGTCCCAGTCTGCTAGCTTGGCCCCGGCTGTTAGCACAGCCTCTATGTTAATGCAGCCTTGCAGCTAGCATAGGTCCTGTAGCTAGCCAGGCCCAAGCAGCTAACCCGGTCCCTCTGCATGGCCTCCACTTTTTTGTGTAGTATTCCCACAGCTAGGACTGTCCTTCCAGCTAGCTTGTTTTCTCATGCTGGTCCAGCCCTGTCTGCCAGCCTAGCTCCGGCAGCTAGCGCAGCCTCTATGTTGATGTAGCAGTACAGCTAGCATAGGCCCTGTAGCTATCAGTGCCCTGGCAGCTAACCTTCCCTCTGCTAGCCCTTTCCCGGTGCTACCATGGTTACCCCCTTGCTACCCTGCTTGCCCCTCAGTTCCTCTAGACCAGTTCTCTAGACCAGTTCCCTAAACCAGTTCTCTAGACCAGTTCTCTTGCCCAGTTCGCTAGACTAGTTCTCTAGACCCAGTTCCTCTAGACCAGTTGCCCCTCTGCTACCCTAGTTACCCCTCGGCGACCCTGTTTCTTTTGCTAGCCCCACTCTTGTGGTGGCTTCCCCTGCTGGCTTGGCCAGTACCTCTTGTTTTGCCCCCTGCCACTCTGTCTGTATTTGTTTTGGGTCGCCGGGTGGCTCCCGTTGAGGGGGGGGTACTGTGAGGTTTTGCCCGCTGCTCACTACCTTTTCTCTGTCTTCTTTAAGCCTACTGTTAGGAATTCCCTACTCACTCTCTCTAGCCCCCACCCTCTCGTTCCTTACCCTTAGTGGCCACACCTGTTTGATATTCTATTATCTCTCGCACCTGTGATGGCAGGCTAATTAGTCCCCCTGTGGGCTTTAAATACCAGGGCGCTTCCCCTCGTTTTGGCGTGGGGTCGTGTTGTATTCATGCCGAGTCATATTCTCTAACATCTAGACTCTTTCGGGAGATCCTCTGGTCTACCAATGCTGTAAGATCGATCTCTCCAGCCTTGAGATGTTTGCTCCAGCCTTCGTCTGCTGTCGCCGTAGCCTGTGGAGGAGACTGTTCTGCGCTCCCTGTAACTTCCATGGGAGGCACCCCAGCGTTCCACTGCAGACCCCAGCGCAGCTGTTCGTCCTGACGCACATCTAGACCAACGCGCATCTCCCGGACCCTCGAGCTTGGCACGCTCTCCAGTCACCAGCGCGCAACGCGCATCTTCAAGGGCCTTGGCCACCTGTCGCCGTTTGCCTGGAGGGAGACATTGTACTGCGCTCTCTAATTCTCTACGGGAGGTATTCCAGTGTTCCACTCCAGACCAGCGCGCCAGATGCGCTCAAGCCTTCGCCACCTGCCGCCGTTTGCCTGGAGGGAGACACTGTACTGCGCTCTCTAATCCTCTACGGGAGGTATTCCAGTGTTCCACTTCAGACCTTCGAGCTTGGCACGCTCCTCCGTACCAGCGCACAGACGCGCATCTTCCAGACCTTCGAGCTTGGCACGCTCCTCCGTACCAGCGCACTGACGCGCATCTTCCAGACCTTCGAGCTTGGCACGCTCCTCCGTACCAGCGCACAGACGCGCATCTTCCAGACCTTCGAGCTTGGCACGCTCTCCAGACCTCAGCGCGCCGACGCGCATCTTCCAGACCTTCGTGCTTGGCACACTCCTCCTCGCAGACGCACCCCGAGGCGTCTCTCTGTTCCGACGCGCACACCAAGGTGTGGCGCGCACTCTGTTCCTCGGCTCCGACAGCGGCTACCCGGTGGACGACGCCCTCGCCACCGCCACTGTTCCGACGCGCACACCAAGGTGTGGCGCGCACTCTGTTCCTCGGCTCCGACAGCGGCTACCCGGTGGACGACGCCCTCGCCACCGCCACTGTTCCGACGCGCACACCAAGGTGTGGCGCGCACTCTGTTCCTCGGCTCCGACAGCGGCTACCCGGTGGACGACATCCTCGTCACCGCCGCTGTTCCAGCACCCTGTTCCTCGGTTCCGACAGCGGCTACCCGGTGGACGACATCCTCGCCACCGCCGCTGTTCCAGCACCCTGTTCCTCGGCTCCGACAGCGGCTACCCGGTGGACGACATCCTCGCCACCGCCACTGTTCCAGCACTCTGTTCCTCGGCTCGGACAGCCAGCCACCCGGTGGCGATGCCCTCGCCCCGCTGCTGTCCCTTACCTTTACGCATACGCCTGGGTGAGTTTTGATTGTGATGTCACTCACTCAGCGTAGTGCCCTTGCCCCCGTTCCCACTGCTGTCCCTGTACCTTTACGCATACGCCTGGGTGAGTTTTGATTGTGATGTCACTCACTCAGCGTAGTGCCCTTGCCCCCGTTCCCACTGCTGTCCCTGTACCTTTACGCATACGCCTGGGTGAGTTTTGATTGTGATGTCACTCACTCAGCGTAGTGCCCTTGCCCCCGTTCCCGCTGCTGCCCCTGTACCTTTTCGCATACGCCTGGGTGAGTTTTGATTGTGATGTCACTCACTCAGCGTAATGCCCCTTGCCCCCTTCCCGCTGCGTTTCCTGTACCATTACGCATACGCCTGGGTGAGTTTAGATTGTGATGTCACTCTCCCAGCGTATTGCCTCCTTTGGTTCTCTCTTAGTTAATTGTTTGGACATTTCATCTCCCACTCTGTTTTGTTCTCTCGTGGATATTATTTTGGACATTCCATCTCCCACTGTGTGTTTGTTCACACGAAGATAGTATTTACTTTGTTACTTTGTTGTTTGGACTGTTCTGCATCTGCTCTGTTTTTTCCCTTTGAATATTAACCCTCTCCTCTGTTCTGCAGAGCGGCCCAGATGTTTTCCCACCAGTCCCCAGTTCCTCCCTGTCCCCAGCCCGCCTCCGCGGGCCTCTGTTCCCTCTGTCACCAGAACCTGGCCCTCTGTTCCCCAGAACCTGTTCCCTATGTTTCCTAGTCCCTAGTCCTCTATCCCTAGCTCTCCTAGTCCCTAGTCCTCTGTCCCAAGGCGTTCCCTTAACCTTCCCAAGGCGTTCCCTTAACCTTCCCAAGGCGTTCCCTTAACCTTCCCAAGGCGTTCCCTTAACCTTCCCTTAGGCGTTCCCTTTACCTTCCCATAGTGTTCCCTTTTCCTGCCCGCCTCTTAAAGGCACTTTACCTTCCCCTCTTGTGTTATTCCAGTGTTTTGTGTTTTCTCCCTTAAAGGGACAGTGCCCTTTTTCCCTGTTCTAAATAAATATCTGTTTCTTGGCAAACCATCATACCTGTCTTGTGTTGTGCGATTGGGGTCGGTTACAAACCATAACACAAATCAATTAAAACATGTACAACTTGATTGACAAAGGTTGGAGATCAAGGTTTTAAACTCTGCAACAGAGCGGATAATCTCAAGCTTTAAGGACTGTTGGAGTTCATTCCATGAGCTAGCGCAGGGGTTCCCAAACTTTTTCAGCTCGAGACCCAAAAGATAAATTTGGTGTTTCCCCGGGACCCAAACTTACAAAAATACATCATGAATTGCCATAACATACATTTATAAACTACTGATAAAGAACACAACAAACCATGAATTTAAAATGTATATGAAATCGTGCGGCTGATTGGCGCAGTGGGCAAGGATCTATTCTGGGCTTGGTTTTTGAAAGGGCTATTCTGAGGTCATGCTGAGCATTTAGTCTGTTTCTGTATTTGTTTTTCGGTATGCTAGAGTAGAAAACTCAGATTCACATAAGTATGTGGTGCCAAACTGAATCAACACATCTATAGCTTTTTTATAAATGAAAGAAAATGCAACTTATTTGTTTTAAATTAAATTCAAAATTTTTTTTATTGGCGACCCATTTTGGGTTGCGACCCTAAGTTTGGGAAACGCTGAGCTAGAGGCATCATAGCAAAATGCAGATTTACCCTATTTTGAGCTAACTCTGGGAACCTTAACACATCCGGGGCCATCCACGTATATATACGTAATTGGGAGCCAGCGCTTGACGGCCAATCACACATACGTGTTTAACTCGTTATTTCTTTTATTCGCTATTGCCATTCATAATTCATCGAGGCACCTTGTGCATACTGTTCTGAGTCTGTCTGCGATTGTAACTCAGGGGTTTAAATACTCCGTCGAGGTAACCTGTTACAACGATACATCTGCAAGGCTGCCCCCCCCCCTCCATATGCAATGCTGGAGAACGTGGCACGGACCTCCGCGCCCGCCCAGTTCTTCAAATGGAATTTTTTGGAATTAATTGGAATAATTTTTTCATTACATCAGAGACCAGGTAAGGACTCTATAATGTCCAATCTGGCGTTGATCTGATATTTCTTTCTCCCGCGATTGATGCTGTCTGTGTGTGCTGTGTGTAGCCGTTTACCACTGGCTGCGGTGGGGGGGGGGGGGGTGGGAAGGATAATAACGATAATCTAGCGTGGATTTCAGGATGATTAGATAATCAGGCAAAAAATGACAACGTGTTTAGTGGATTCCACTAAAACGCTATTATCGCGTCTTTTCCTGGGATTACTAAGAATCACCAAAACTATACTCATATTCATATATGTTGACTGGAAGCAACTCACTGACAATCGACGGGTGTATTAGACCCATAGCTATAATATAAGATATATTTTAAGCACTTGCAAGTGAACAAAGCGCCCCATTGACTTACAGCACTAGCGTTCTATATAGAAGGTAAACAGCGACCCCTGGCTGTGAATGTGTTAAGGACCAGCTAGTTACCAGTGTTGGGCAAGTTACTTTAAAAAAGTTATTAGTTACTTCTTCCAAAAGGTAACCAAATTAGTTACTCAGTTACAAATTATAAAAGTAACTAGTTACTTCAGTAAGTTGCTTTCTCTGATCACCTGAAGACTGTGCTATTAAACCAGGAAGTGCAGCACTATTATGACAAGGCTGTCAGCAGTAGAGCCTCCACTACTGTACTGTACTACTTGCTTGTGTTGTTCGTTGGATTTGTTTTGTATTATTTGGGCTCGCCATACCTGTGTCTCGTTGACTGACTCGCTTGTGTTGTTTGTTGCGTGTCCGACTATGCGTGCTTTCGAACACCCGCCCAACTCTACCTCTGATTGGCTTACCATGGAATTTTACTCAACCTCAGCCAATCGTCAGCATTTATGCGCTTGTCTCCTGCACTGCCCACTAACCAAGGAAGAACAGTTAAACAGCTTCAATTAGTAACGTGTCGCATTTTTTGGCAGTAACGGTAACAGCGTTATTAAGATTGGAAGAGTAATCTATTAGTTTACTCGTTACTGAAAAAAGTAACGCCATTATTTATAACGCCGTTATCAGGGCCGCCTCAGGGGGTGTGCGAGCAGTGCGGTCGCACAGGGCCTCGCGGGAAGGGAAGCCTCGCAAAAAATATATATATATATTTTTTTTTGCGAGGTCTCCCTTCCCGCGAGGCCCTTTTTCATCACAGACCTAAAATCTAGTTTTGCTTACATGCTTATATATTTCACATTAGACACGTTTGTAGAATAGTGTTCCGGGCTCAGCGGCTCTTCTGCTCTGCAGATATACTATTGGTTTCATTCAATTACTTTTGTGCAAAGCATCGTTGGAGGAGCACTAGGGGGAGCCGAGCTGGTTGGCGTCGGTCTGGTAGTCGGTAGAGAGATGTTGTTAGAGCCAGTATTTTGATTTTCATAAGAAAGCCACTTAATTGTGACGTCTGTAGTCAATGCACTACAAAGGACTACAAATCCCACAGCGCCTTGCGCTAAAGTCGCAATGAAGGCAACCTGTTGAGAGACGCGGTCGGGAAACAGTTTTTAACCGTTTCATATCGTTTCATACTTTTTCCTACCTTTTCATAACGTACCTTTTCGTATTATACGTACATACAACTTGTACAAATACCCTTTAAGTTATATAAGCATTACCAAGAAAGAAAGAATACCTAAGTTGTTTGTTATTTACTTTGAGTTTTGCATATTTTCTTTTGAATATTGTAAAGGCCTATTTTCTTTGTTGCATGTGCAAATGTTTGGTACTTTATTTTGAGCAAACACATCGCAACATCATGGAAACCATCGGAGGCCAAGCAACACTTCGAACTGTGAGTAATCTAAGGAAAGAAACGAGTTAGAACTGTCTGTTTAAAGCGTCTAGTGGCTTGATGGAAGGACTGATTGATTGATTGATTGACAATGGAAGGAAGCCACGACAGATGTGAAGAAGACCGGATCCACGAGGGGAGGGGGTACAGCCAGGTATAGGGTCTATTCAGTGCTATCCACAGGACCGAGTGGATGTCTTTTGAAAAGCAGCATCGCAGCAGAAGAAATAACACTGTGTGCCATAAGCTTGTTATCAATACCAAGTATGATTAGGTTATGCCAAGACGAAGAGGATGTTCGGCAGATGGACTGAAGATGAAAGTTGTTGCGTGTTAGAACCTTCAGTCAGGCTATAGCTGTGTCGGCTAGTAGCAATAAGCTAAAGGCAGGGACAGGTAACTAGCGTTAGCTAATGCTAGCTAGCTAACGTTAGCTAACGCTAGTTAACTGTCCCTGCCTTTAGCTAACGTTAACGTTAGCGTTAGCTAACGCTAGTTACCTGTCCCTGCCTTTAGCTAATTGCTAATTGCTATGTTATCGAGTGCTAACGTGTGGCAGATAAACTAGGACTCCCAAGTTCATCCCAACGGGGGGACAATATCATGGATGCGACTGGTGATCTTTTTCATCTCCACGGTAGGAAAATGCGTCGACGTCGTCTCCTTCCAACTTTGCCATTGATTCTGCGTTAGGGTGAGTTTTTCATGCAATCTATTATGTTCCCGCCGTGGTCTCTGTCTCTGTCTCTCTCTCTGTCTCTCTCTCTCTCTGTCTCTCTCTCTCTCTCTTCTGTTGTGCTGCACCCGCCGTGGTGTGTGTCTCTCTCTCTCTCCATCTCTCTCTCTCCATCTCTGTCTCTCTCTCTCTTATGTTGTGCTGCCCCTGCCATGGTGTGTCTCTCTCCATCTCTCTCTCTCTCTATCTCTCTCTCTCTCTCTCTCTCTCTCTCTCTCTCTCTCTCTCTCTCTCTCTCTCTCTCTCTCTCTCTCTCTCTCTCTCTCTCTCTCTTGCTATATGTTGACAGTTGACTGTATCATGCCCAGCCTCGGGCAGCGCTATTATTTAAGAATATGTTGACTGTATCTATTAGTTTACTCGTTACTGAAAAAAGTAACGCCATTATTTATAACACCGTTATCAGGGCCGCCTCAGGGGGTGTGCGAGCAGTGCGGTCGCACAGGGCCTCGCGGGAAGGGAAGCCTCGCAAAAAATATATATATATATATATATTTTTTTGCGAGGTCTCCCTTCCCGCGAGGCCCTTTTTCATCACAGACCTAAAATCTAGTTTTGCTTACATGCTTATATATTTCACATTAGACACGTTTGTAGAATAGTGTTCCGGGCTCAGCGGCTCTTCTGCTCTGCAGATATACTATTGGTTTCATTCAATTACTTTTGTGCAAAGCATCGTTGGAGGAGCACTAGGGGGAGCCGAGCTGGTTGGCGTCGGTCTGGTAGTCGGTAGAGAGATGTTGTTAGAGCCAGTATTTTGATTTTCATAAGAAAGCCACTTAATTGTGACGTCTGTAGTCAATGCACTACAAAGGACTACAAATCCCACAGCGCCTTGCGCTAAAGTCGCAATGAAGGCAACCTGTTGAGAGACGCGGTCGGGAAACAGTTTTTAACCGTTTCATATCGTTTCATACTTTTTCCTACCTTTTCATAACGTACCTTTTCGTATTATACGTACATACAACTTGTACAAATACCCTTTAAGTTATATAAGCATTACCAAGAAAGAAAGAATACCTAAGTTGTTTGTTATTTACTTTGAGTTTTGCATATTTTCTTTTGAATATTGTAAAGGCCTATTTTCTTTGTTGCATGTGCAAATGTTTGGTACTTTATTTTGAGCAAACACATCGCAACATCATGGAAACCATCGGAGGCCAAGCAACACTTCGAACTGTGAGTAATCTAAGGAAAGAAACGAGTTAGAACTGTCTGTTTAAAGCGTCTAGTGGCTTGATGGAAGGACTGATTGATTGATTGATTGACAATGGAAGGAAGCCACGACAGATGTGAAGAAGACCGGATCCACGAGGGGAGGGGGTACAGCCAGGTATAGGGTCTATTCAGTGCTATCCACAGGGCCGAGTGGATGTCTTTTGAAAAGCAGCATCGCAGCAGAAGAAATAACACTGTGTGCCATAAGCTTGTTATCAATACCAAGTATGATTAGGTTATGCCAAAACGAAGAGGATGTTCGGCAGATGGACTGAAGATGAAAGTTGTTGCGTGTTAGAACCTTCAGTCAGGCTATAGCTATGTCGGCTAGTAGCAATAAGCTAAAGGCAGGGACAGGTAACTAGTGTTAGCTAATGCTAGCTAGCTAACGTTAGCTAACGCTAGTTAACTGTCCCTGCCTTTAGCTAACGTTAACGTTAGCGTTAGCTAACGCTAGTTACCTGTCCCTGCCTTTAGCTAATTGCTAATTGCTATGTTATCGAGTGCTAACGTGTGGCAGATAAACTAGGACTCCCAAGTTCATCCCAACGGGGGGACAATATCATGGATGCAGTGATCTTTTTCATCTCCACGGTAGGAAAATGCGTCGACGTCGTCTCCTTCCAACTTTGCCATTGATTCTGCGTTAGGGTGAGTTTTTCATGCAATCTATTATGTTCCCGCCGTGGTCTCTGTCTCTGTCTCTCTCTCTGTCTCTCTCTCTCTCTGTCTCTCTCTCTCTCTCTCTTCTGTTGTGCTGCACCCGCCGTGGTGTGTGTCTCTCTCTCTCTCTCCATCTCTCTCTCTCCATCTCTGTCTCTCTCTCTCTTATGTTGTGCTGCCCCTGCCATGGTGTGTCTCTCTCCATCTCTCTCTCTCTATCTCTCTCTCTCTCTCTCTCTCTCTCTCTCTCTCTCTCTCTCTCTCTCTCTCTCTCTCTCTCTCTCTCTCTCTCTCTCTATCTCTCTCTCTCTCTCTCTCTCTCTCTCTCTCTCTCTCTCTCTCTCTCTCTCTCTCTCTCTTGCTATATGTTGACAGTTGACTGTATCATGCCCAGCCTCGGGCAGCGCTATTATTTAAGAATATGTCGACTGTATGCCCAGCCACGGGCAGCGCTATTATTTAAGAATATGTTGACTGTATGAAAAAAAAGTGTATAATTTTTTTTTATTAGGCTATATTAATTTCATTTTTTTGTACCTTTAGGGGGGGGGGGGGGGGGGGGCTCACGTTTAAATCTTGCACAGGGCCTCGCATTTCTCCCAGGCGGCCCTGGCCGTTATTCATATCACTGCTAGTTACTAGAACGGGTTCCATAGGTTCCAAAATTCCATTCCAATAATGATGCGGGATGGTGCCAGGAGAACAGCCTCTCCCTGAACGTCAGCAAAACAAAGGAGATGATTGTGGACTTTAGGAGGTCGGGGGTCAAGGACTACAGCCCCCTCAGCATCGACGGGGCACCGGTTGAGAGAGTGAACAGTTTTAAGTATCTCGGAACCCACATATCAGAGGACTTGACATGGACCACACACATTGACAGTGTTGTGAAGAAGGCACGAGAACGCCTCTACTTCCTCAGGCGCCTAAGGAAGTTCCAAGTCAGTCAGAAGATCCTTAAGAACTTCTACTCATGTACAATAGAGAGCATCCTGACTGGCAACATCACCTCCTGGTTTGGGAATAGCACTGCACAAGACCGAAGCAGACTACAAAGACTGACACGTTCAGCCGAACACACAATTACAACAAGCGGTGCAGGGGTAAGGCTAAGAGAATCATCAAGGACTCCAGCCACCCGAACAACTGCCTCTTTGAACTGCTGCGGTCAGGCAAGCGATACCGGAGTCTCAAGGCGAGCACAGAAAGACTCAGAAGAAGCTTCTATCCCCAGGCCATCAGGCTGCTCAACGAACAATAAACACTATACAACAACCATCAAATGCACACAGCACACACATCCACACGCACACGCTCACTTTAAACAAACAACACACTGCAGCACCCATTCTCCACACTTTAGATCACCTAAACACACTTTATATTTATTGATAAAGGATTTGCACTACAACTCGCACACCTCACTGTAAATTGTACCTAAATTGTACCTCATCCCATTTCTGCTTTGCACTATATAATATTGTATATTAGTACACTGCATAGTATATTGTATATTATATGGTAACTCAGTTACTTCTATTCTGCATCGAACATTGTACATATGTCTATATTGAACACTGTGACCTCATTTTTTACTTCTAATTTACATGCTATACTATTTTATTTCACACTTATCTTGTCTAGCACAGTCTCTGGAGCGTAACAGTAAGAAGCATTTTGTATAAAAGTATTCTGTACTTCTGTATGACAACTATTAAAGAAACTTGAAACTTGAAACTATGCAGTGTAATTACTAAGTACTGTAAGTCCCAACACGGCAGCATACACATGGAAAAAGTACCAAACGATTTCTTCTTGTTCACTAGAATATGAAGGTATACAGATGTGTTACCACATGTTAATAACAACACAACTTTTTTAATACATCTTTAACACATCTGTGTGTGTGTTACAGGACAACACGTCCTGTTTTATTTGAACACATAATTTCAGAGTGAATGTTCAAACATCAACATAGTCCTCACAGAGATCTTGTCATTTTCCCGTTTACAGTTTCCTCTCTGTGCGTTCAGGTTCAGTAGAAAGCTATCTGGCTGCATGTTAGCTTAGCTTAGCACAATGAATGGAAGCAGACATGGCCGGTTAGCCTTCGGGAGAGGTGTTAGTTGGACAATGCCTAGGCTAACCGGCCATGTCCGCTTCCATTCATTGTGCTAAGCTAGGCTGACGTGCAGCCAGATAGCTTTCTACTGAACGCACAGAGAGAAAACTGGTATCTATCTTATTGTCTCTCTCTGGAGAAGACGATACGCTACAGTAATTTCGCAAAATGTGGGTGTGCTCTTTTAACTACCACCTCATACTATAGTCTAACCATACTCTGTATGATAGCATGCACAATAATGCTATATACCATATATATATATTTATTCTCACTGCATATATCTAATCACACCTGTCTGTACTTACTTGCACATATTCCTTTTACATATCTGTAGATACTATATCTATATCTGTACATATCACAGTACATTTTGCAGAGTAAATTTTACTCGAACTGAGTACAATTTTACTCTGCGAAATTTACTGTGATACTCTTACTAGTTACGCTGCTGGCCAGTATGACTACTACATATTGTCTTTATAACTGTATCACTGTACATATTATACTACAAATCTGTACATACTGTACATTAGTACTACTGACAACACTCAGTAGTACTAATTTGTATATTGTGTAATGACCTCATCTAATCGAATCTAATGAACAAGAACATTTGCCACTGCAAGCCCTCCTATGTGGATGGAATCATTAATGTGTAATATATGTAATTATTATGTAATTAAAATAATTATATTCAAGTTTTAAAAAACAGTAAAAAAAAAAGAACAGTATCATATTTACTCAGGGATGCTCGATATTGGCTTTTTTACCGATACCGATATACCGATATTGTCCAACTCTTAATTTCCGATACCGAAATCAACCGATACCGATATATGCAGGGTTTCCCCCCCCCCCCCCAAAAAACGGAATAATTTCAGGTAATTAACATTACATATCTGTTGTTGTGGAATTAACACAACATTATGCATACTTTTGACAATAAATAAAATCATAATTTGTTCTTACTTGCTTGCCTGGGTAAATAAAGGTGATAGAAATGTAAAAAAAATATAATTTTGAAAACCGATACCGATATTTTCCGATATCACATTTTAATGCCAATATCGGCCGATAATATCGGTAGGTCGATAATATCGGACATCCAAAATATCGAGAACCCTATCAATAGTTTCTACAAATTTACCTATATTTTCTTTCTATAACAGCGTCTATATGGAACCACTCAGGTGATCTCTCTCAAAGGGAAGAAGGCTTTACATCAAAAGAGGAATAGTTTCTACAAAATTGACCTATATTTTCTTTCTATAACAGCGTCTATATGGAACCACTCAGGTGATCTCTCTCAAAGGGAAGAAGGCTTTACATCAAAAGAGGATTGTACATTACATCTACTGTAGGCTATATACTGTATAGGTTCAATAGGGAAAGGCACGAGGGTGTGAAGTTCCATGTAGTAAGAGCGTAGCTCCTTATAGAGCATGCAGAGCCTTTCCCAATGTATCTACCCCAAGCCTCATCAAGTTCTTTGAATCAACCTTGGTGGGGATGATCTCCAAGATGGAGGACATCACGTTTCATCAGCAGCTATAGTAAAGCTGTTTCACTGTCCGTTTCACAATGGTTTAATGTTATTGGTCGGAGCATCGCACATTCATAATCCCCATAAACACAGGTGTCTCTCTTTGTGTGTGTGTATGAGATTTCTTTCCTTTTTTATTATGGGGGTGCAAACAGGGGACATTGCACCTTCATTAGTACAATAACATCATAAAAATATAGTTTACACAGTATAAGAATACACATAATAAGAATTTACACAATTAATAATAATTGAAAACACTCCTCCACACTCCACTCCCCGATGCCATAGCCCCAACTCTGTAATCTGTAATGCTGTCAAAAAGAGCCCCGCTTAGGGGCGCCAGGGTGGCGCACCACGTACAGCACTGCGATGCAACACGGCCATCCTGGGTCTTCCCCCATCTATCCTCCCATACTTCCTCTCTCTCTCTGCCGGAGTGCCTGGGAAAAAAACAATAAAATATCTACCAAAAAAACATATATATAAAAATAAAAAAGAGCCCTGCTTGGTATTGCGCTTTGTGTACTTATTTGTTTTTGTCTGACTCTTGGTAGAGCTTGAGGTGTGGCCAGCAGTAGCAACCGCTCCCCTATAGCCTATTTTCATCTAATTTACTCTGTCTATTCTATGCAAATTTGTGTATATTTTATTGCACTGCTCTTATTCTGTCTATACCTCTATTTATACTCATTCTATGTATTCAATTCATTGCTTTTATTTTGCACTTCCCAATACTGTGAGGTTTTTGTCCGCTGCTCACCTACTCGCTCTGTTCCTTTAAGTTTTCAGTTAATTAATTGCATTCTCCTCTTCACACGCTTCTTCCTGTAGACACCGTTTGATTGGAGCTTCCCCAACCACACGCTTGTCAATCTCATTCCGCAGCTGTCACAGCTTGTCATTAAGCATTCCTTTTGCTTATATATATACCCTGATTCCCCATCAAGTGTTGTTGGATCGTTTTGATATATTCTCTGCATTTGCTGTTCCTTCCGTTGCCTGCTGTTCCCTGTGCTTTGCCTCCCAGGACTCTCAAGGAGTATTCCGTTTGGACAACCCGTTCCCCGTTACGAAGCGCTCGCCCTGTTTGATCTGCTTGCTTGATCTGCTCGCTTTACGCACAGCGCTTTGGTGAGTTTTTGCAAGACAGTCTTTTGACCCTATCATTTTTCGTGTGTGTAAACACTGAAGAGATCCTGCTTTTTGTTCAGTCTGTCTCTCACCCTTTGCCTGTTTTTGGATTGTTCATTTGGGATTCATTATTGTTTGAACTTTGCTCACTGTGTGTATTCACACCGAAGATATTATCACTTGGATTATTATTGGGACATCGCTCACTGTGTGTATTCACACCGAAGATTCTATCACTTGGATTGTTGTTGGGACATTGCTCACAGTGTTTATTAACACCGAAGATTCTGTCACTTGGATTATCTGTTTGGGACAAGTCACTTCACCTGTCACCTGTCTGTTCCCAACTGTACTCTGAGCTAACCCGCTCTCTCTCTCTCCCTGTTCTGCTACCACCTCGGAGTACTGCCGGGAGGATTCTGCAGAGCGGCTCTGACGTCACTGACAGATTCCTCAGACGTAACCTCCCCGGGAGAAGCTACAGAGCAGCAACATTCCTCAAATGCTTGTATCCCAGTCTGTTTCTGTTTTCACCAAGTTCTTGCTGCTATTCTGTAAAATAAACAAGCCCTAGTTTTTGGCTAACTCTGAAACTACTCTCTCTGTGTCGTTAGCGTTTGGGGTCGGTGTCAAACCATAACATTACAATCCAACCACCAATATGACGACCCCAGCCGACACAGAGAGAGTCAGAACAGCACTAGCTGGCCAGATCGAGTTAACCAAGGATCACAGTCACCAATTAGAGAGGGCTGCGGCTGCGGTACAGGAACTCAGGGAGCAGGTCCAGCCTATTCAAGGGTCCCTGGCCGCTCTGGCAGGACAACAGTCAAGTATACTCCTTCATCTTCACACGCTGAACGACACCGTTAACGCTTTGCTTGTACCCCCACTTCCTTCAGGAACATTGGCAGGAGCATCCCCCGCAGCCCTAGCAGGCCCTGCGCTTCCCGATCCCGCACCTCGGGAACCCCGTCTCTCCGTCCCACGGCTGTTCGACGGCAACCCCGAGGAGTGTGCCACATTCATCATGCAATGTGAGTTGGTTTTTCGTCATCAACCCAGTCGTTTCACTTCAAGAGGAGCCCAAGTGGCCTATATGACTAACTTGCTCTCAGGCCGGGCAGCCCAGTGGGTCACTTCCTCCTGGGCAATGGATGCAGACTTTTGTTTCTCCTATCCAGACTTCGTGGCTGAGCTCCGCAGGGTGTTCCACCATCCAGCCCGTGGTCTGGACCCTGGAGCCCGGTTGGGTACCTTCCGGCAGGGCAGCGGCGGGGTAACAGACTACGTGCTGGAGTTTCGACTGGCGGCGGTGGAGAGCGGTTGGAACGACCCAGCACTTCGTCTAACCTTCATGAGGGGGCTCAGTGACGCAGTCAGGGACCAGCTCGCGACCCGGGAGGAGCCTGACTCCCTCGAGGACCTGTTCAGCCTCGCCATTCGCATCGACGGACGCCTCCAGGAGAGAGGGCGTGAAAGAACCCGACAGGTACCTCCTGAGGGACTCCGGACCCCCCGTACTCTTGACGTTACTGCTGGTCGCCCTGCCCTCAACACGACTGGTGGTAGCTTACCCTCCCGTTCGGTTCGCGAGGAGGAACCCATGCAGCTGGGACGCTCTCATCTGAGCCAGGCAGAACGTGAGGCGAGGTTCAGGTCCGGTCTCTGCCTCTACTGCGGTCGGGAGGGACACCGAATCGCCAACTGCCCCACCCGGCCAAAAGATCAGGCTCGCCGAGACCCCGGGAAATCCTGGTGAGACGTTTTTCTCATTCCCAGAGCCGTGCACCACCTCGCCATCTGATGAGCATCACCCTGGCCTGGGCGGACCAACGGGCCACGGTGGAGGCACTCATCGACTCGGGGGCAGACGAGAGTTTCCTCGACTTCGAGTTTGCTACCCGGGCCAACATTCCACTTGAGGACCTAGTGAGGCCTTTGGAGATCTTCGCATTGGACCAACACCGCCTGGCCGACATCTCTCAACGCACCTGCCCTGTCATGCTGACCATCGCTGGAAACCACGTTGAGAGAATCCAGTTCCTTATCACCCGATCCCCTCTTGTCCCGGTGGTCCTGGGTCGGCCCTGGCTCGCGCTGCACGAGCCCCACATCGCCTGGTCCTCCGGTACCATCAAGGGCTGGAGCTCCTCCTGTCACGCCCAGTGTCTACAGGCAGCGTCCTGTCCCCCGCCCCGGAGGTCCGTTGGTGAGCCGCCTCCAGACTCTTCAACCATACCCCCCGAGTACCACGACCTCATGGAGGTTTTCAGTAAGTCCAGGGCTCAGGCCCTTCCACCCCACCGTCCTTACGACTGTGCCATCGACCTCCGCCAAGGGGCTCCCCTTCCCGGCAGCCGCCTCTACAGTCTGACCGTTCCGGAGAAGAAGGCGATGGATCAATACATCTCTGAGTCCTTGGAAGCAGGACTCATTCGGCCTTCCTCCTCCCCGGTGGCGGCCGGTTTCTTCTTTGTTGGGAAGAAGGACGGGGACCTTCGACCCTGCATCGACTATCGCCAGCTCAACGAGATCACCATCAAGAACAAGTACCCTCTTCCTCTCATGAACTCCACCTTCGAGCCTCTCACCCAGGCTACCGTCTTTACCAAGCTGAACCTCCGGAGTGCCTACCATCTTGTCCGTATCCGTGAGGGCGATGAATGGAAGACCGCCTTCAAGACCCCCAGGGGCCACTACGAGTACCTGGTGATGCCGTTTGGCCTCACCAACGCCCCGGCGGTATTCCAGGCGCTCATGAACGACGTCCTTCGTGACATGCTGGAGGAGTTTGTGGTGGTGTACCTGGACGACATCCTCATCTTCTCCAAGACCCTCGAGGAGCACATCCAGCATGTCCGCCGTGTGCTGGAGCGCCTCCTCCACAATCGGCTCTTCGTCAAGGCGGAGAAGTGCCGTTTCCACTCCGACTCCGTCGACTACCTGGGCTTCATCGTGGAGAAGGGCTTGACCCGAGCGGATCCTCGCAAGATCCAAGCAGTGGAGGAATGGCCTGAACCCACCTCTCGGAAGGAGTTACAGAGTTTCCTCGGGTTCGCCAACTTCTACCGAAGGTTCATCCGGAACTACAGTCAAGTGGCGGAGCCACTTACCAGACTGACCTCTCCCGCCCTGCCGTTCGACTGGTCCCCAGCGGCGTGTGCTGCGTTCCGCTCCCTCAAGAAGAGGTTCACTTCCGCCCCGATCTTGCTCCACCCTGACCCCAAGAGACAGTTCATCGTTGAGGTGGACGCCTCGGATACTGGACTGGGGGCTGTCTTATCCCAGCGTTCGGCAACGGACCAGAAGGTACATCCGTGCGCCTTCTACTCGCGTCGGTTCCTCCCTGCCGAGAGGAACTACGACATCGGCAATCGGGAGCTGCTGGCGGTCGTGGCTGCTTTGGAGGAGTGGCGTCATTGGCTTGAGGGGGCCGAGGAGCCATTTACCATCTGGACGGACCACAAGAACCTGACGTACATCCGCGCTTCCAAGCGCCTCAACGGTCGGCAGGCGAGATGGGCCAGCTTCCTCAGTCGGTTCGACTTCTCGCTGACTTTTCGTCCTGGTTCCCGCAACACGAAGGCCGACTCCCTGTCCCGGTTACACTCCAAGGGGGCTCCACCCTCTGAGGACCCGACTCCCATCCTCCCGGAGGCCAGGGTGGTAGGAGCCATCACCTTGGGCATCGAGGGGGTGGTTAGGCGTGCCCTACGCTTCCATCGTGCTCCAGGCAACGTACCGATTCATCGTCTCTTCGTCCCCGACTCTGTCCGGTCCCGGGTGCTGCAGTGGGGCCATACCAGCCGGTTCGTTTGCCACCCGGGCGTTCATCGCACGTTCTCCTTCCTGGCTCGTCGATTCTGGTGGCCCACCATGCGGAACGACGTCAAGGAGTTCGTATTGGCCTGCGCGGTCTGTGCTCGCAGCAAGGCCTCGCACCAGGCACCCTCCGGGCTGTTACAGCCACTTCCCGTTCCGAGCCGTCCTTGGTCACATGTGGCGCTAGACTTCGTCACAGGTCTTCCCTCCTCCCAAGGGAACACTTGCCTTCTGACCGTGGTGGATCGATTCAGCAAGGGGGTTCACCTCGTGGCCCTTTCCAAGCTTCCCTCGGCGGCCGAGACGGCGGACCTCCTGACTCACCACGTGTTCCGCCTTCATGGTTTTCCCCAGGACATCGTCTCTGACCGGGGGCCCCAGTTCACCTCCCAGGTATGGCGGGCTTTTTGCAAGGGATTGGGGGCGACGGTCAGTCTTTCCTCTGGTTATCATCCCCAGACTAACGGACAAACGGAGAGGATGAACCAGAGCGTGGAGTCTGCGCTTCGGTGTGTGGCAGCCGAGAGACCAGCTTCCTGGAGCCGTTTCCTTCCCTGGGTTGAGTACTCCATCAACTCCATGGTCAGTTCCGCCACCGGCCTCTCACCTTTTGAGGTTTCCCTGGGCTACCAACCCCCTCTTTTCCCCGCACAGGAGACGAGGTGGCAGTTCCCTCCGTGCAGGTCCACCTCGACCGCTGCCGACGGGTCTGGGAGATCACCAGGACCGCGCTGCTCCGGACATCTGAGTGCGCCTGTCGTGGGGCCGACCGGCGCCGGGTTCCTGCGCCGACATACCACCCTGAGCAGAGCGTGTGGCTTTCCGCGAAGGACCTCCCGCTTCGGTCCTCGGCCAAGAAACTTAACCCCCGGTTCGTCGGACCTTTCGAGGTTCTGAAGGTACTCAGTCCGGCGGCTCTGCGTCTGAAACTTCCTGCGTCCATGCACATTCACCCCGTTTTCCATGTCTCCCGGGTTAAGCCTGTCTCCCTCAGTCCCCTGATGCCTCCAGCTCCTGATCCTCCACCTCCCGAGATGGTGGATGGTCACCCCCAGTGGCAGGTCCGCCGGTTGATGGGCGTTCGACGGCGGGGTCGGGGGTTCCAGTACCTGGTGGACTGGGAGGGTTACGGCCCGGAGGAGCGGAGCTGGGTCTCCCGACAGCTCATCGTGGATCCCGGCCTGATCACGGACTTCCATCGTGCCCATCCGGACGAGCCGGGTCGGCCTGGTCGCCGGGTGGCTCCCGTGGAGGGGGGGGGTACTGTGAGGTTTTTGTCCGCTGCTCACCTACTCGCTCTGTTCCTTTAAGTTTTCAGTTAATTAATTGCATTCTCCTCTTCACACGCTTCTTCCTGTAGACGCCGTTTGATTGGTGCTTCCCCAACCACACGCTTGTCAATCTCATTCCGCAGCTGTCACAGCTTGTCATTAAGCATTCCTTTTGCTTATATATACCCTGATTCCCCATCAAGTGTTGTTGGATCGTTTTGATATATTCTCTGCATTTGCCGTTCCTTCCGTTGCCTGCTGTTCCCTGTGCTTTGCCTCCCAGGACTCTCAAGGAGTATTCCGTTTGGACAACCCGTTCCCCGTTACGAAGCGCTCGCCCTGTTTGATCTGCTCGCTTGATCTGCTCGCTTTACGCACAGCGCTTTGGTGAGTTTTTGCAAGACAGTCTTTTGACCCTATCATTTTTCGTGTGTGTAAACACTGAAGAGATCCTGCTTTTTGTTCAGTCTGTCTCTCACCCTTTGCCTGTTTTTGGATTGTTCATTTGGGATTCATTATTGTTTGAACTTTGCTCACTGTGTGTATTCACACCGAAGATATTATCACTTGGATTATTATTGGGACATCGCTCACTGTGTGTATTCACACCGAAGATTCTATCACTTGGATTGTTGTTGGGACATTGCTCACAGTGTTTATTAACACCAAAGATTCTGTCACTTGGATTATCTGTTTGGGACAAGTCACTTCACCTGTCACCTGTCTGTTCCCAACTGTACTCTGAGCTAACCCGCTCTCTCTCTCTCCCTGTTCTGCTACCACCTCGGAGTACTGCCGGGAGGATTCTGCAGAGCGGCTCTGACGTCACTGACAGATTCCTCAGACGTAACCTCCCCGGGAGAAGCTGCAGAGCAGCAACATTCCTCAAATGCTTGTATCCCAGTCTGTTTCTGTTTTCACCAAGTTCTTGCTGCTATTCTGTAAAATAAACAAGCCCTAGTTTTTGGCTAACTCTGAAACTACTCTCTCTGTGTCGTTAGCGTTTGGGGTCGGTGTCAAACCATAACAAATACAAGTGGGGCCTCAGACCCTATGTCTATTTTGTGTCTACTGTACATCACTGCTGTGAAGCACTTTGGGCTGCAAGTGCTATAAAAATACATTTTATTATCATCATATTATTATTATTACCCCCTGAAATCGAATCCATACGTCAGACAAAACTAAAAACTGTAAACAAAGCACAGCACTATGTTGTCATAGTTTTGCCTGACAGATTCTACCTTTATAAAGATAAAGGGAATCAATATGAGCAAAAGGAAACATAATAATCATCATCAATAATCATCATAATTGATTTTGAAGTCCAACTCTTTCATTTTAGATAAGGCTCCAAGCTAAAGATGGGTTTCCCCCTCAGCAACATGCATCCACAGACAGCTCCATATTGATTACATCAAGATACGTTGTTAATCCAATGAGATTTTAAGAGTGTGGAGACTTCCATTGCAATGCAAGCATTTTCTTAGCAGCAGTCAAGCCTGTTAAGATGATAGGTTTTTGAAATAGAGATAGTTCCTAAGATGAAAAACCATTTATGAGCAAGACACAAAAACATGGTTGTCTTGTTCAGACCTGTTTTCCATCAAGTCTTCATTTGGTCTGTGCAATGTGTGCAACTGAGTAGGCTATACCATCCACCCAAGACGGATGTATTTTGTGTCTTATCATATTACCTTTTCTTGTCCCAGTGAAGCTCCCTTCCAAACACTGTTATGTAAACGTATACATTTTTATTAAAAAATAAAACCTGGTCATCATAAACTATTATAAACTATTTTTATATAATGTTAATAAATAATAGTATAAGAATGTAACAGTATAATGGCACCCCCTGCTGTGACAAGTGACAACTGTCTTACCATTCTCATCAGTTCCCAGTGAATCTCTGCACTTAACGCAGAGCTTTGAGGGATCTGTGTAATGTGTATGATGCAGAGGAGAGGGTGTCCCTCCTTCATGTGACACCTGAGCTGCGCTCTCTGTCAGCAGCCTCTGTCAATGCTCTCACCAGACCCACCAGAGCATGAAGTGAAACTGAAATCTCACCATAACCGTCACTGGATGACAGCGATGGGAGATGTATTCTTTATTAACCCATTGAAACTGGGAAAGACATTCGTATGTATATGCAGGCTATATAATGCATTATTAGCAGGCGTTTTCGGTCGAAATGGGTTAAACCAGTGGTTCTCAACCTTTTTACACCAAGTACCACCTGAGAACGTAGCTGGCTCTCCAAGTACCACCATATGACCGACCTTAAAATACAGTCTATTCAGCTATGCACAGTTCACGCAGGAGGCAAATGTATTCCTAATACCATTATTTATTGTTAACTTTTGTCAGACACAGCCACAATGTACAAAGGGGTAGCACTAGAACTAGCAAACTCTTCCACACAATTCTCATACAATGCAGGGGGCATTGAGAACATAATAACTAACATTCTCACATAGCAAGTGAGAAAATTAAGAACTGTATTTCAGCAAATGTACTTAATTTTCTCTCTCTCTCACACTCTCACACACACACACACACACACACACACACACACACACACACACACACACACACACACACACACACACACACACACACACACACACACACACACACACACACACACACACACAGCATGTTGTTGTCCATTGACAACTCACATAAGGAGGGCCGGACTGGGGAAATAATTCAGGCTGGGAAATCTAGTTTGAAATATAGCCCCAGTCAGGCACTTTTTAAGTGGGGGTCCCCCACCAGGAATTATTTTGTTACAAAGACTTAATTTCCTGCATTCTGGTGCGGACATTTTGAATTGTTATCCTTTAAATGCCAGTGTTTGTGATGGGCATCACAAATTATTGTAAAAAATAAAATAAAATAAAAAACATATTCAATACATTTTCGAATTGTAACCCTTTAAATGCCAGTTTGTGTGATGGCATGACAAATTATTGTTAAAAGAAACACAAAAAGTTTAATATTTTCAATATATCAAATGCAAAATACATTTTTCTTGGGGGGATTATTACAGGCTAGGCATGTGTCAATGATTAGCAACAACACAGATATTTTTTTTTTATCTACTTTTTCCCCCCATTTTTCTATTTTTCTCCCGTCCCCAATTTCGTATTGTCCAATTCTACCCTCCCCTGTCTCGAACGTTGTTAGGCCATGCCTCCCACAAGCCAGCTGCAATGTGGACGAAGCCTTGCATCACGTGTCCCCTCCGGTACTCGAGGAGGCAGCCGTCACATCTTTTCACCTGCACAGTGCGATCTCTCATCGGCGAGGGTCTGCGTGGGAGGGATACGCCGCCCTCGTCGCTTCCTGATTCTACTGTGCAGGCGCACCAACCGACCTGTAGGAGTCGCTGTCCACAACGTCCGATCCCCACCCACCAGCTTCCCACCCCCAAGTACTACCGGTGGTACGCGTACCACAGGTTGAGAACCACTGGGTTAAACCATCGGGTCTCAAGCATTTTCATGTCAAGGGCCCCACAGATTGACACATAATAGGCCAGGGTTATAATTGAAAATAAATGTAAGATTTTTGTTTTTCGCCCCCTACGCCCCCTCAGCAAGATGCCTGGGAGGCTGCCCATGTTGCCCGTGCCTCAGTCCGCCACTGTCTTAGACAATGGGTTGGGACTCGGGATCTAAAATCGGTCACAGGCCTTTTTCCCCACACTCCCCCATGTGACAGTAGCAACATATCTGTGACACGTTTCATGAGCCTGGGTCTCCCGCGGTGAGAGAGAAAAAAATGTGGGTTCCTGACTTGCTTTACATACTTTTGTAGCATACTGTATATCTTTGTATAATGATAGGATTCAAACTCATTCACTCTTTCCTTAGCTCAATTTTGAATGGCTAGCAAGCAATGCGACTATCTGCTGTCGTTCATTAAACCATAAGAGAATGTGGGCGAAAGGGCTTCCAAAAAAATATATACATAAATAGGAAGCTCCCAGAATGGAGCAAAAATATTTATTAGTGTTATAGTTGTGTACATAATTAATTAAGCTGGCTTTCTGCCTGAGGAAGAACAAAAGTTTGAAACACGTTGCTACAGCTGCATGTCGACTACAGCCATCTGTGTTCCTGGCTTCTCAGCGTGCATGCACGTTCATTTGGTGGCGTGCGTGTGTGTGTGTGCAGCCATGTGCGGTTGTGTAGGAGAAGAAATTCTCAAGGTGGAAGGCAGAGATCAGGAGCAACAGGAGGATGGATATTATGGAGTTTGGTAGCAGTGGCGTCCTTTCACTAAAAGGCAAGGTATGGCGAGGAGGGGGGGAGGGGGGGGGGGGGGGTGTTGTGCATTTTTAGCATTTTTAGTATAGAAATGTGTCAACAGACTAAAGCAGGGAACCACAATATTTTGCATACGAATTATGCAGAATGTAATATCATAACTGTCTATTACTTTTCTTGCAATTGAGCCAATTTTCCTTAGGTACGGTTTTGAGGTGTGTGTTCAACAGAATGTAGTATCAAAAACACATTCACAAAAAGTATGGGTTACTGAATGCTGAACTGCACTATTATAATCACTAAGCCAGACCTTACCTGTGTCCCTGTATCACTTGTCTCTGCTGCCCTTTGATAAAAAAAACTTCCCTATGTCCATTTTCCTTTTTTTTTGGGCATATTTCAGTTAGTCACAGCAAAAGTCACCTAGTAAAAGTGAGATAATTGACAATATCAAAACATGCTAGGGCTGTACCGAATAGTTCGAAGCTTCGTTCATAATGTTGACATTCGAATTCTAAATCAACATAAAAAATTGTAAAAAAAAAAAAAAATTAAATTGTAACATTTTTATTTGCCAAGGTATGGCGAGTGCCATACCTTGCCATACCAAATGGACGCCCCTGTTGGTAGCTTAGAGGTGGAAACTGTCTGTGAATTGATTGGAACTAGCTTTACGTCCTTATTTTACCTTCCTTGTGAGAGTTTTGCATGGCAGCAAAATAATTTTACTGTTGTATTTATGACACGTTGATGAAAGATGAGTTCTGCCAAGGCAGTAAATGACGGCCCAATTAGTCAGACAGTGTTAACGCTCCTATATTCTTCTCCCTCGCCATCATACTTATGAACAGTAAACTCGCTGTGGCACTGTGCAATTACTTTGGAACACTGTTGTACCTATAGATTATTACTGCTTATCTTAGCCATTTTCTTTTTTGTTACTGTTTAATATTTATCTCTTCACTCTTTGCACTCTTCACCTCTGCACTATAGGGAGGTGTAGTGGTTACGTCATTGCCGTTTTTCGTGTTCCACCCTCTGTCCAACCCAATGCACATTGCCAATTTCTAAATCGTCTCGTTTAAAACAAATACAGCATTAACATTGGCATGGTGTACCTTTCTGTGCTTATTCATCCACAATCTATAGCTCAACATGAAAATATTTGCAATTAACCATTAAAAAAAATCGCCGAATTGTATTTCAACCAAAAATGTAAACAATAATGTTAGTGATAGAAGGGAACTCATTTTGTGCAAAAGTGGAACGTTTTTCAAATTCCATGCGGCAGAATTGTTAAAATAGCCGATAATCCATTTTCCCAATGATAAATCCCTATACGGGTGGAACAACGATAGGTTTTTTTTTTTGTATTTTATTTTTTTATTATTTTTTAAACAGACATATAAACAAACATGACAACACACGATAAGATATACAAGCATTAATTCACAGTGCATATCCAATGAAATTACCATAGTCAAATGTCTTATACAGGATATACCCCTAATACCTGTTATCTAAAAACCTACATACATATGCTCCAGCTCGAACCACCCCCTCCCGGACCCCCCATTGGATAATCCAACCATTATAACTTGTTCCTAACCAGACACTACCATTATATGCTAGCTTTTATTCTCTCCACCACTTCTAACCACAATGTCATTTTGGATTCATTGAGACCCAACATTCTTGCTGTAGATATTTCTTGATAAATCACATCAAGATGAGTCCAGACCTTCCGGCACATTTTTTCCGGTTGAAACCATTGTGATGCGATCAGCTTTTTAGCCACTGTGATACCGGATAAAACCAATCTCTTTAGCTGTGGAGGTTATAACTATAACCAAGTTCTGTGAGTAATGGTGACGCTCGGCGTCACTACTGCACTGTACCTCGCTCGTGCACGCGCACTGAATAAAAAATTCCACAATGTACCTTTACATCCCAACATCCGTCTGGCCACACCCCTATCAGCTTACCTACATAAGCAGGGGTGGGGCCACATACTCGCCTCCTTCCCAAGCTTCACCACAAGGTGAGATCAAGGGCCGCAGCGGCGTCTGACGCCGAGCGTCACCATTACTCACAGAACTTGGTTATAGTTATAACCTATCATTCTGTTTCGTAATGGATCTCGCTCGGCGTCACTACTGCACAAGGGAGGCCGAGCGAGAGCCATCAGCCGACAAATGTACCCCGCTGAGGCCCCCCACAACCATCAGATCAGGGAGGACCGAGCCCCCCCGACCCCCCCTAATGGAGGGCACCCCCCCTATTGGAGGATCACGGGAGGGCGACGGATCCGACCGTGCGAAGAGGCACTCAAGCAACTCAATGCACAGGGTGAGCAGACCGTGGCCTGACCCCACGACTACACACACGCACAACCCGCATGCCACCCGGGAACGAACGGAAGGAACAACCTCGTTACTGCCCCCAGAATCACGGGGTCAAGAGCAAACCCAACCCCGTGGCAAGGCCGTAGCAGCGCAGCGCGAAGGAAATCCCAGACCCACTGAAGGGACTGGATCCCCTGGAAAACGGGGGCCCGGAGAGGTCAATGACGCCAGGCATCAAGACCCCACCAGGCGGTCACTTAGTGACACCGCCCCCCACATCGCCAGCGTATTCGGATAAGGCCCCTCCAAGAGCGGGCCCTTTCCCCCCAATAGCACACCGCCTGGTACACTGACCCTGCAGAAAAGGCAGTCAGCATGGCCATAAGCACACAAAAAAGGTTAACCAACGGAAGCAGGCAGCGCACCGGGGAAACCAGGCAACAGGCTGTAACCTGAGCCTGGAGCACTGCGGACGAGACAGGCGCCAAAGGAGTCAGCTGAGAACAGCCCCCCCCCGGCGGAAGGGGCATATGCTGGCGTTGTTGATCACCATGACAAAGCCTCCTTTAAAAAAAAAACACCCACAGGGTTTGAGGCAGAGAAGGCTGACATGATTGGCAGACATCATGAACGTGCAGGGGCACACTAAACCGGGTAACCCGGGAGTTGACTCTGCTCCAACACACCAGGGAACCAACCACCCTGTCGTTACCCTATGCAGTGGTCGTTCCTATAACCCCTCAAGAAAAAACTCCAAAACACACCTGCGGGCATACACCAGCTATACCGCAGTACAAGCGTTTCAGTTTTCAAAAAAGGGTTATTCCAGGCCTACGGGTCGACGAAACATTACTTCGGACCGGGCCCGGCGGCACGGGAAGCACAGGGTTATCAGAGGAGGTCCAAGACCACCCCAACAGCCCCCTCTTCACCACGCATGAGAGAGGAACGAAAAGAATGGAGAACCAGCCCTAAGCACACCGCACTTGGTATTCCCAGGCGGTCTCCCAACCAAGTACTAACCAGGACCGAACCTGCGTAGCGGCCGAGATCTGACGAGATCGGGCGTGTACAGGTTGGCATGGCCGTAAGCCATTACGACAGTGCAGAGTACAATATGTACCCAACAAGGGTCTCCATAGCGCCTAACCCTGTGACACCCGGACCGACCTGGCATGTTTCCCCCCGAAAAAAGCACAAGTCCCTCAGGGTACCAGAACAGCAGATCTGCATCCCCGGCGGACCATTAACTGACCTGGACCAGCGTGACCAGACCAGTCCCGCGTCCTAATCACGCCGACATGCCCACTCCAGGAGAGTGGGTAGATATGCGTGTCGATCTAAAACATGAAAAGAGGGCGCCACCCAGACGGTCCCCATTTAGACCGTGCTCAGTGGCCCACCCCAAGGGCGTGAGACCCCTCTACATATGTTCAGATCTATTCCGTTAACATCCCCCAGATATGAACGAGAATTCATCAAGACAACCTAGTAAACTGGCGCTCGGAAGAGACAAAACTCCACCCCAGTTACCCTATAAAAACGCTGTTTTAAGAAGCAACCAAGGCGCACTTAGCCCCTGTGTGATCCTGTAACAGAAACACACCGAGCCAGCACTATGTATGCGTCGAGACCCAAACACATCAATGGATAGTCTAGCCAGACACCAAACATTGTTCCTCCAAGTCGCCTGGGAGAACGACACGGAGCCGTCGTGCTTCATGTACCTTCCTCTTTTTATCCAAAAAAGAAAGAACACAGACTGACATGAATCCCTCGTGACGCAGGCTGAGGGTAAAAATTGTGTAAATTTTTACATCCCACCACCCTCCCATAGGGAGGAGACGGAAATCCCCAGAGAGACTTCCCACGCGAGCTGTATAGATTGAAAAGAATATATTGCAACATTGAGCCATGTAAAATTTTGATTTAGGGCTCTCCGAGGAGGAGGCACTGAACCCATACACACTCAATAATCGAATTGAATCGAATACACACACAATAGAGCAGGATTCCTTTTTGGAGTTCTACTCACCTTGACAATCTGAGGAGGAGGCTCTGCACTCTGACGATGCTTCCTCACATGGAAGGAGAGTCCTAACTCACAGAAGGCCCGAGTAGGAGCTTTGTGAGGAGGAGCCCTGACCCCTCCCTGAAACAGATCCATCATATGGACCTGAACAGCTCACGGAAGTCTTACCAACAGAGACGCGCACAGTGACGTACTCTGTGGCGGGGGAATTTCTGCAGTGCACACGCCCAATATTTTGGGGGGCGTGGGACCAGGAAACTCCCTCCCCTCCCCCCCTCCCCCCTCTTACCCTGTAACGTGCCGAACAGCAACGTGACAGGAACCTTGAAGGTCTTAACCCCTGCCCATCAAAGAAGGGGAGGAAAGGATTACCAGTTCACCCCTTTACGACCCCACACCCATGATACGATGTAACGACAAAAAAGAGTATGACACAGTCATAGTCAGCTACATGAAGCATCTAACAGCTTCACACAGCTCATGTGCTAACCTGCTATCTGATTTTTACTAAGGAAAAAACACAGAATAGAGAGGGCCCCCTTAAGAGCCCCGGTACCAGACTTACACATGTGCTTCTTGGGCCAACCCAACCAAGTTGTAGATCACAAGATACACACAACCCTTTACCACCACAAAAAATGGCAATACACTCTACAGAGGAACGCCGTTTTTCATAATGAGAGAATACACAATTCTCGATTAGTATCGGCCACAGGCCTTGCTAAGCACACACGAAAAGTGTCCAAACAATCTTTTCTTTTAGGAAAATACAGTTCCTCAAGCAGTTTTAGCACAACCCTAGCAATCAAGCTAAGGGTTACATCGTATCCCACCACACAGTGACACAATATATTGTAAACAACATGTCTGAGAGGAGAGTGAGGAAGTCCCCAGGGAACCGGGGGGAACACCCCTCCTACCTTACCCTTAATACGGCCAGTTGAACAGGTAAACCTGTTAATATGTGAACACACTGTTCATTGTCATTACAGGCTGAGAAAATAATTCATTCTTCACTCATATGTCACTAAGCATAGCTTTATAGGTTAGTTTAACCCCCTTAGTTGTGAGTACACGGTACATGAATACACATGATGTTTCTCAACACAAAAAAACAGATCATTTTTACATCTGTAACAAACAACCCGATTTGCATGGAGAAGCTAATACCAGTGACAAGACAATTCACACACAACTCGCGTCGTATCCTAAATGTAGTGCAGCAACACTCGTTTTGGAAAACGTCGTTATTTACAAAACATTTAGAAGGGAAAGAAAGAAGAAGTGTTCCGGTCGAGACCTTTCCTACCATGAGCGCAGACCAAGCGAACTGCAGTCTCTAACAGGGCACCGATAGTAAACACAGCATCTGTGTTGACGACACGGGCAGCATCGCTGCTCCATCCCGCCGCTACGGTTCTCCTTGTTGACGCAGTCCTCGCCGGCCGGGCTCCGGGTAGGTTCGACTAACATCCTCTGTCAAAGATGATGTCGTAGTCAGAGTGTTTAAAGCATGTTATAGTCACAGAACGTTCAACAGTGTAGCATTAAGCTAACAGCCGAACAGCTGATAGCCACAAGCTAACGTATACCAGCCTGGTAAACACAGCGAGCCAATGCCGCAGCTAACAGCTGCGCGGCTAACAGGTAGGCCACAACTAGCACGCAAGCTAAGAAGCTACACCTGAACCCGTACACAAATGATATAACAAGCCACACTTCCGACAGGTCGCCGTCTGAAACCCTCCTCCCCTTTAAGAGAGAAGAGAAAAAGAGATGTCAACACAGTTTACAACAGTGACCAGACATCCGGCGGAGCCAGCACAAGTCCCATCTGGGCTGTAGCCGACTTGAACATGGATCTTCCGATAACGAACATCCATGCCCACATTTCCTCGTTAGGGTATACTCTCATTTGTATATGAAAGATGGGGCCTACATGGTGACAGAGAAGCATCCACTCATCCAGAGAATCCGGGGATCACCAGTTACTGGTCGTGGCCCACTAGTTGACTATAATGGGCTTCAAACCAAGATCCTCCGCCGTCGCCTAAAATGCTGAACAGAAGGACCCTAATCTGGGGCCGGTTTTCGTAAACATTGTCAGCTAGCCCCCATAGCACTAACAGACAAGTGGTGCTCGCAAGCAAACATTACTCACCAAACCTGGAACCCACCGCTTCTCACAACAGTCGGTGCGTCCTTCAGTCCAGCTGTGTTGCTGGAGGGTCTTACCCCATCCAGCCGCAGCAAGGAGGATTGTAGTTGGGAGGCATGTCAGCGGCGTGAACTCCTAATACGAAAAAACCGGTGGAGGTGTAGAATGATCATCATCTTCCAGACACTCCAGTAACGAAGACAATATCGCCATATTTTCTCGAAAATAGTGAGAGAGAAAATAAAGATATGATGTCAACGTATCTCTTGTTTTCCAACTTTCTTCTACTAACAACCTCGTCAAGTGGGGATCTACCGAAGGCACTTCCTTGTGGTTAAAGTGAAGAAGGAGGCGAGTATGTGGCCCCACCCCAGCTTATGTAGGTAAGCTGATAGGGGTGTGGCCAGACGGATGTTGGGATGTAAAGGTACATTGTGGAATTTTTTATTCAGTGCGCGTGCACGAGCGAGGTACAGTGCAGTAGTGACGCCGAGCGAGATCCATTACGAAACAGAACCAGTGTTAATAAAATGTTCATTCAATCAATCAATCTGCACGGTGATTGATTGAATGAAAACTGTATTAACAGATTGCAGAATGGGTACAATACAGTACGGCTCAATACACACAATTGTTAAGGGGATGCAGACCAGAGAAAGTCTTTTGTCTTGTTTACATCAGGGTCCCCCATTTTCAATTCATAATGAATTTTAAGTAAGGGTGCAACTTGCTCCGTGCAATCCATTCTTTGTGGATCTAGCCCTCAGTGTATTTCCATCAGTTGGGTTGAGGCGAATAAACGTCCTGAACACAGAATGTGGCAATTTCAGAAAAAACATCCAATGAAAAAACCAAGCTTGGCTGTCTAGAATTGGTTACTATTGGGCAGGTTCTTTCGTGTTAGCTCATGTAAGACCATATTCTATGAGGCCAATATTCTGATGCACGAACCAACGTGTGTTTCATAAGAGTGATGGGAGCAATTGCAACAGGGGTGATGTAATATTCATATTATTAGGCTACCTAAAGATATTAAGACTGTGGCATGAAACATAGGCATGTGTTACATCCCTGTGGTTTTATACGGCTGACATTGTTATAATGAACATATTACATTTGCTCCATGTGCTGTAATAGCATTTGACACTTCTCCCCATCGCAGCAGCTCATCTGACAGTTCTGAGGAAGCTGTCATCATTTACAGACAGCCTTTTGATTCTCAGATTCTCAGATTATTTTATTAGTCACATCTTCATATACAGGAATTCAGGTTTTGGTACCTTGACCTTACAGCAGCAATGGCATTTATTTATGATCAAATATAATAAAATGAGGCATACCATAAAATATAATTCACTAAGGCAATAGAGGTAGCATAAAGTAGCAGTACACACTTAACATTTGAGTAGCATTGAAATGTAATGCAATATATAATACTGTATCAGTGATGCCACAGATTACTTGTAAAAGTAATCTGATTACTGATTACTGATTACTCCTTTAAAAAGTAATCTAAGTTACTTTACTGATTACTTGATTATCAGAGTAACTTAGTTACTTTGAAAGTAACTAGGTTACGAAGTCGTCGTCGTTCCCCCAACAGTTTTTTTTTAAACGCTTTATTGAAAGTGCATAAATTGTTTTTAACTTGTTTCTCTGCACATAACGTAAATTGTTAAACTAGTGCTTCAGCTTCTGTACCATCAAGTATGGTAAAGCAACAGTCTATGATGCTCACAGCATTAGAGCAGCCAGCCAGTGGTTTTACAAAACCAGTGTATCACATCTAACAAATGCAGGCTGAACTATTCAATTATATCAACTGTAACTATTCAATTGTTTTTATAAATGTCTCTCTATAAACATACAATCAGTCTCTCTTTAACATGTAAATTAACTGTAAATCTGGCAAATAAGAGCTTTTGCTCTGCCACCATCAACCCTCCTGTACCTAGTCGAAGCGTCGGCTAGTGTTGTGATTCCAGATGCTTTCAATGCAATTGGATGTGCTGTTTTTAGCGGTAGACAGTATTTTGTTTCCTCCGCCGTGAAGTAGTGACTGAGGCTACGTTTAGACAAGCGTTTTGGGGTGGAATTCTGAACAGAAACCGCAAAAGTCATCTTGCGGTTTCACTTTTAATTTTGCCAAGCGTTTTGGGGTGGAATTCTCCGACGACGGAGCCCTGCTGTCACACGATTGGGGCATATGTCACATGACGTGCTGTGAAGACCCGCCCTACTCTGCCTCTGATTCGCAGACTGTGGATGGGGAATGTGATTGGACCAGAGCAGAGTCACTCACAGACAGAGGGACCAGTCACGCCGCGGGACACATTCTTGTATTTAACCCTTTCACTGCCACACCACGTCACTCCCAAAAGAAAAACAGCTCAAAATGTATTTTTGACTGTCGAAAACGAAATAAAATACTGCATTCCGCCTGCATTATGAATTTATGATGAGATAGTAACAAAATAGTAATGCACAGCCACTTGGACAAGTAACTGCAATCAGATTACTGGCTTTTAAAGATTAACGCGTTAGATTACTATTTTCGGGGAAAAGTAATCAGATTACAATAACGCGTTACTTAGTAACACGTTACTGGCATCACTGTACTGTATACAAATCCAGAGTTTCTTGCAGTATGTGTGCAGTACATGATTGTTCCCATGTTTGTGTGTGATAGTGTGTGCATAGTCTGTGTGTATGTGTGTATGACAGTGGGTAGACCTGAGAAAACTGTCTTGTGCTGGTCCGGGCCCTGAGACACTGATACTGTCTGTGGTTGGGGTGTGTTTACACAATAAACTGTTCAAAGTCCCAAGTTCCATTGACAAACATGATTCTTCAAAGTTCACAGTTTTTGTTCTTCAATTCAGTCACGACCAGGATACAGCAATGTAGTTCTCAATAATCCACATTTAATTTGTTTTCCCTTTTACAATGATTCTTAGTCTAGGCAGAGCAGCAGCGAGGCAGGTTTCTGGTTCAAACAAACAATTCTCCTGTAACAAAGGATCAAACACACCCTTTTACAGGTGGCACGCGTCTCCAATTAACGTTGGAGCGTGGGGCTGTGTAATGTCCTGCGCTCAGCTGACTTACCACTGGGGGCAAATGGTGCGTCACAGAAATATAGCCTATAATGTAATGTCATTCTAAACAATAATAATAAACAATTTAACATAAATATCTATTAGGCTATTCTAGACCAGATTTATGTCAATTCGTTTACACACTTTATGCTACAATATAAATGATATTTTAGGCTATTCAAATAATGTAATTATCAAAAAGTCACAACAAACTCCCCCCGATGAGCTCCCAAGCGTCATCATTCTCTTAGTTCCAAAGGGTATAACATAACAGCTGTACCGGTCTCTTCAGGACCAGATTCTTGGGGAGTTTTAACGAACATGAATGAACCCTTCCGTCCGTCCTATGAACACTTGTTCGATGTAACCCATTTTCCACATATGTTTTGGCTGCTTATCTTCGTACAGCAAAGCCAGGTCGCCCACCTTGAATGTGCTGGGCTTGGTCGCAGATACTGTGTGCTGATCTCAGCTCCATTGTTAAGCTTAGCTGCGTCAGCGTTAGCGGGGTAACTGGGGGGAGTGGGCTGTGGAGGTACAGTAGGGTCGTGACTTGTGAGTCTCTGTCCCACCAATAAGTGGGCTGGGGTTAGCGGAGCAGGCTCTCCCCAATCTGCGTGTGTGAAGGTGAGGGGTTTTGAATTGACATCCGCTTCCACTTCAGTGAGCAACGTTTGGAGCTCTTCAAATGTCAAAAAACGCTTTTCCTAAAACTTTTCTTAAGCACACCTTGACTGATCTTACCATGCACTCCCACATCCCACCCCACCAAGTAGCCCTTTCTACTATTAATTTCCATGTGATCATTTTCTCTGCAAAGAACTCCTGTATCTTTTTGTCTGTTATTAAAGTATACATAGCTCTCAGATCCTTGTCTACACGTTTGAATGTCTTTGCATTGTCTGAGTATATAGTGGTACAGATTCCTCGTTGGGCTACAAAACGTCTAAAGGCTCAAATAAATTAATCTGTGCTGAGGTCGGAAACTATTTCTAAGTGAACAGCTCTTGTCACTGCACAAGTAAACAAAGCTACATATGCTTTTTTAATCTGGGGCTTTGCATACAATGGCCCTGCAAAATCTACACCTGTCACTTCGAATGGCTGTGCCTCTGTTACCCTATCTTTGGGCAAAGGTGCAGTACATTATTGGCCTGCTTTCACTTAACTTTTTCTACAGATGAGACACTGTGTTATCATTTTCTTCACCAACTGGCGTCCTCTTATTATCCAAAACCGTTCTCTCACCTGTGTCAAGGTGTCCTGTAAACCGGAGTGAAAAACATCATTGTGCGCTCTCTTTATGGCCAGCAGGGAGAAGGGGTTAGTCCCGGAAAGGATGAGAGGGTGTTTTTGTGCGTTAGTTTCCTGAAGCAGTCCTCCTACACGCAGAAGCCCTTCATTGTCCATGAGCGGTTTTAGGCTCCTTAGCTTTGAGCCTCTATCCAACTCTCTTCCGTTTAACACGTCTGTTTGTTCCTCAATCAAGGCAATCAATCAATCTTTTTGAAAGCTTTCTGTTTGAGAGCGTTTTGTCCAGTATTTCTCTGCCTCTCCGATTTCCTCTGCACACAGCGGACCAGTTATCTTTTTTTGCTGTGTATTGTATGTAAAACACAGCATCCAGAGTTTGCTGTGTTCTTCCAGGTCAAATAGCGGGCCCAGACACACACTTGTTTTCTCCTCTTTCACTATCTGGCTTTGCACCACACACTCTTCCAAGTTCACTCCTTCATCAATCTCTCCATTTGATGTTTTTTTCTCTTAACCACTGTGGCCCGTGCCACCACAGAGTCCTCTTTCGGTGTCTTTACGCTGGAGCCTCGTGTGCCACGATCGGCCGGGTTCTCTACTCCACGGCAGTGGGCCCAGTTCTCTGGGAGGGTCAGGTTCTGAATATATATATTATAATTTTTTTATTATGTTTTTGGTAGATTTGTATTGGTTTTTACTACCGGGCAGTCCGGTAGAGAGAGAGAGAGAGAGAGAGAGAGAGAGAGAGAGAGAGAGAGAGAGAGAGAGAGAGAGAGAGAGAGAGAGAGAGAGAGAGAGAGAGAGAGAGAGAGAGAGAGAGAGGAAGAATGGGAGACAGAGTGGGGGGGAAGACATTCGGCAAAGAATGGTGGGTCCGGCAATCGAACCCGGGTCGGCCGTGCCGTGATGCAGCGCATTACGTGGTTCGCCACTTGGGCGCCCCAGGTTCTGAATTTCTATCACTCTGTGAGCAAACGGCTTCCATTGTTTAGTTGTGCCTTTGATCCAATGGAGAGCGATCATTGAGTGTCCAATAGTGTGTCTTGATTTCAGGCATCTTTAATTTTTCACAGACAAACCTTCCTAGTCTAGATGCTATCAAAGCTCCCATCAGTTCGAGTCTAGGTAGGGTGATTTTCTTTAATGGAGCAAGTTTAGTTTTGGCTGTTACTAGACTAGTGGTGCATCTTCCATCTACATCTGTCGAGCGCAAATAGGCTACTGCGCAATACGAAAATGTAGACCTCTTTGTCTAAAAGCGTGTCGTCACTATTCTGCAGTTCTGAAGTGTAACTTCTGCTTATGGCTATGGAGTCTAAATCAGGAATGTCAGTGCACCACTGATGCCATTTGGCTGAGAGGTAATCTGGGAGCTGTGCGTCCCAGTCGAGAGCCCGTTCCCACATCTCTTGGAACAGGCATTTTACCCTAATGCTAAATGGGGATAAGTAACCTATTGGGTCAAAGATTCGTGCTGCGGATTGGAGAATTCCTCTCTTTGCGTAATTTTTGTCCTTTAAATGTTCAATTAAATCATTCATTTCAAACACAAAGGGCTAGATCCATTGTACCCATTCTGCAATCTGTTAATAAAACGTTCAGGTAGCACTTTATAATAACACCCTGTTATAATACATTTATAAGGTATTTGTAGATAATGAACTAATCATGGACTAATCATTTATATACATTTGTAGATTATTATTAAATAATTTATAATTATATTTGTATAACATTTACAAATTAGTTCTACATTATTTATAACTCATTATCAACATTGTTTGTACTTGATTTGTTCATCATTAAATAATGTTGTTTAATGTGTAGTAACACATTTGTAGACGCTTTGAAAAATGGATATGAAAAAACTACTATACTGTACCTCCATTTATTTGTTCATGTTCAACAAATGATTTGTTAAGACATTCATAAAACATCTATAAATCATTTGCAGATGCTATTGTGTGCCCTAATCTGAAGTGAAGCCTATTCATCATTAACAAATGTATAATACAGTTAATTATTTGTTTACTTTTTCATCACCTGTTACAAATGTTGTAGACAGCTTTCGGATACACCCTTCTTTGTGACATCAAACAGTGACAGAATTAGGACTATAGATAAATGCAATTTTATTAACATATAAAATACATGTGCATGACATATAATGTAACAGGGGGGCACTAGGACCCAGGAGTACCCTGGCCAGGTAGAGTATCTAGAGAGGAAGTCTCACGCGAGTGAGACTTGACTTCACGCGTGTTGCCGTCTGTTTGAATGGAAGCACGATACATGCAGAACCAAGTTATCCGTGCTGCTCCTCCTGCCCCACGCTTTTAATAAGGTATGAGCAGGTTAAACACCTTTTTTGTTGGTAAATCTATTCCATCATTTCCGACCTACAAACAACTCTTATATGTTGTGTAGACATACTTGATGTGGTGGGCGCTAATGTTACATTTGTTCCTAATGTGTGCTCAGTGCTCAGTATGATGACACGACACACTGACCTCTGCCAGTGGGTCTTGGACTTCCTGACAGGCAGACCCCAGGTGGTAAGAGCAGGCAACTGCACCTCCTCATCCATCACGCTCAACATAGGGGCCCCCCAGGGCTGTGTTCTGAGCCCCCTCCTCTACTCCCTGTACACACATGACTGCGTAGCACAGTGGAACAACAACACCATCATCAAATTTGCTGATGACACAGTAGTGGTGGGCCTGATCTCTGCCAACGACGAAAGGGCCTACCTGGAAGAGGTAGAGAACCTGTCACAGTGGTGTCAGGAGAACTGCCTCTCCCTGAACGTCAGCAAAACAAAAGAGATGATTGTGGACTTCAGGAGGTCGGGGGTCAAGGACTACAGCCCCCTCAGCATCGACGGGGCACCGGTTGAGAGAGTGAACAGTTTCAAGTACCTCGGAGCCCACATATCCTAGGATTTGACATGGACCACACACATTGACAGTGTTGTGAAGAAGGCACGACAACGCCTCTACTTCCTCAGGCGCCTGAGGAAGTTCCAAGTCAGTCAGAAGATCCTTAGGAACTTGTACTCATGTACAATAGAGAGCATCCTGACTGGCAACATCACCTCCTGGTTTGGGAATAGCACTGCACAAGACCGTAGCAGACTACAAAGAGTGACACGTTCAGCCGAACGCACAATTGGAGGGGGGCTTCCCACCCTCCAGAACATTTACAACAAGCGGTGCAAGGGGAAGGCTAAGAGAATTATTAAGGACTCGAGCCACCCGAACAACTGCCTCTTTGAACTGCTGCGGTCAGGCAAGCGATACCGGAGTCTTAAGGCGAGCACGGAAAGACTCAGAAGAAGCTTCTATCCCCAGGCCATCAGGCTGCTAAACGAACAATAAACACTATGCAACAACCATCAAATGCACACAGCACACACACCCACACGCACACACTCAAACAAACAACACACTGCAGCACCCACTCTCCACACTTTAGATCACACAAACACACTTTATATTTATTGATAAAGGATTTGCACTACAACTCGTACACCTACTGTAAATTGTACCTAAATTGCACCTCATCCCATTTCTGCCTTGCACTATATAGTATTGTATATTAGTACACTGCACAGTATTGTATATTATATGGTAACTCAGTTACGTCTATTCTGCATCGAACATTGTACATATGTCTATACTGAACACTGTGACCTCATTTTTTTTACTTCTAATTTACATGCTATACTATGTTATTTTATTTCATACTTATCTTGTCTTGCACAGTCTCTGGAGCGCAACAGTAAGAAGCATTTTGTATAAAAGTATTCTGTACTTCTGTATGACAACTATTAAAGAAACTTGAAACTTGAAACTTGAAACTTGAAGAGTAATAATTATTTGTATTTTCAGGCTGTATCGGCACCAAATGTAACGTTAGCGCCCACCACATCAAGTACGTCTACACAACATATAAGAGTTGTTTGTAGGTCGGAAATGATGGAATAGATTTACCAACAAAAAAGGTGTTTAACCTGCTCATACCTTATTAAAAGCGTGGGGCAGGAGCAGCACGGATAACTTCGTTCTGCATGTATCGTGCTTCCATTCAAACAGATGGCAACACACGTGAAGTCAAGTCGTGAGACTTCCTCTCTAGATACTCTACCTGGCCAGGGTACTCCTGGGTCCTAGTGCCCCCCAAGTTACACTATATGTCATGCACATGTATTTTATATGTTAATAAAATTGCATTTATCTTTAGTCCTAATTCTGTCACTGTTTGATGTCACAAAGAAGGGTGTATCCGAAAGCTGTCTACAACATTTGTAACATGTGATAAAAAAGTTAACAAATAATTAACTGTATTAGACATTTGTTAATGATGAATAGGCTTCACTTCAGATTAGGGCACACAATAGCATCTGCAAATGATTTATAGATGTTTTTTTTTAATTGATCTTTTTCCCCCTCTTTTTTCCTCCTATTTTTCTCCCATCCCAATGTTTAGTCGTTATGCCAATTCCCAATCCCCTTCCTGGTCGCTGTGCACTTACCCCCCCACAGTCGGTCTGGGAGAGTGGAGGCTATCACGCGCTTCCTACGACACACGTCTAGCCAATCAACCGCTTCTTTTCACCTGGCAGCGCGGACTCTCACTGAGAGGGTGTAACGTGTGGAAGGATCACACTACCCCCCTTAGATCCTATCCGCGCTGAGCAGGCGACCCGGACCCACCCCGCCAGCTTTCCCACCCTCTAATACAGCCAATTGTATTAGTGTGAACGGCCAGCCAAGCTGGTGACAACGCCGGAGCTGTGAGCTGGATTCAAACAGCGTCTCCGGTGTTTGGTGACGAACGCAATCTCCGCTACGCCACCTGACCATGCCGATTTATAGATGTTTTATGAATGTCTTAACAAATCATTTGTTGAACATGAAAAATAAATGGAGATACAGTATAGTAGTTTTTTCATATCCATTTTTCAAATGGACATTAAACAACATTATTTAATGATGAACAAATCAAGTACAAACAATGTTGATAATGAGTTATAAATAATGTAGAACTAATCTGTAAATGTTATACAAATATAGTTATAAATGATTTAATTATCATTTATGAATGTATATAAATGGTCTGTTCATGATTAGTTCATTATCTACAAATACCTTATAAATGTATTATAAAAGGGTGTTATTATAAAGTGCTACCAACTTTCATTAAATCAATAAATCTGCATGGTGATTGATTGAATGAAAATTGTATTAACAGATTGCAGAATGGGTACAATACAGTACGGCTCAATACACACAATTGTTAACACTTTCGCGGCCACTTGGATCCGTCTAAAATCACTCTAGACGGCCAGCATTTCATAATAGACTTGCATAGTCCGTGGGGCTGTTTGTAGAGCTAAATCTATACTTTATAGTATTGCTAGCTGTCCATTCTCATTGTCAATTGACACCATAAACCGTCCCTTCAAAATGGCTTAAAGAAATAATTGTTTCATCAATACGTTCTCATTTTATAGTGTCTTGAATATAAGCGGATTTGGTCTAGTATATTTCCTGGAAGGCGAGATACAGGCCCCTAAGCTACTAACGTTAAATCCAATGGCATATGACCGAAGTTAAAATACAGTCTATTCAGGGCGGTCAGGTGGCGTAGCGGAGATTGCGCGCGTCACCAATGCAGGAGGTGCTGGGTTCGAGCCCAGCTCTCGGCGTTGCTACCAGCTTGGCTGGCCGTTCATACTAATACAATTGGCAGTATTGGTGGGGGGAATCTGGCGTTGTGGACAGCGACGCCTACAGGTCAGGTCTCAGCGCTTGCTCAGCAGGGCAGGACTTGGTGGAGATAGCGTGCCCTCCCACGCGTTACACTCCACCAATGAGAGTCCTCGCTGCCAAGTGAAAAAAGCGTCACTGGCTTGACGGTGCACGTCTCGGAGGAAGCGTGCGTTCGACATCAGGACACCCTTGTACCGACTCGTGGGAGAACATGCGTACAACAACCAGGTATGGGAGGGGGGGAATTGGCACAACAACTAAAATTGGGACGGGGAGAAAATCAGAGAAAAATAGGAGAAAGAGAAGGTAAAAAAAAGCCACAATGTACAAAGGGGTAGCACTAGAACTAGCAAACTCTTCCACACAATTATCATACAATGCAAGGGGCATTGAGAACTCTCACATAGCAAGTGAGTCCCCAGTCTACCCCTTGTTTTTGTCCCCTCACCTGGTTGCTGCTGTCACATTGCCAGAATTGAAAGTTACACTGGGTGAAAGAGGACATGAGAGACAAACGTACATACTATTGACAAGCAAAGTTATAAAGGACAGTTAATGCATTTATTACATTACTACATTATTACAACATAAGGTGTGCTCCCTCCCTGTCTAACTTTACATCCAGGTTAAAACCCTACCAGTTTACCTAGGCCGTTTAGCTTTTAAACTGGGCTTTGTTTTGCCTGGATAGTCTGATTCACACCTACCTTGTTTTATGTTGTGTATTTTTCTATTACGTATTTGTTTTTTATCTTTCTTGTTGTTATATTTGTTGTAATTAAAAAATGTCTTTCTTTTTTTAACATGTTTTACTGTGTTTTATTATACTGCCATTTATATGTACAGCACTACAGTATGTGCTTTAGAAATACATCAAGTGCATCTGGGAAGCTCATATAGTTCCCATGTCAGAAGCTGTACTTAACAACTTGACTGATTTCAAGTGCTGTGGTCAGGACATATCAGATCACCATACAGTAGCAGGTGACTCATGGGTAATATTTACGAGACACCTTTTCTAACATGACAACATAAATATTCTAAAATTCTAAAATGTTTGCTAATACCAGAACCATTTATTTCCAGTTTGGCCCGGTTGGATAGTATGGACGCCACGTTGTGGCCACCTTTATCATAGTGAGTCATAAGCCACTGACACTCTAGAACTCTTTTTGAAACCTCACTGTTCAAACTGGTAATAAAAAGCTCTGGATAATACAATAGCTGACAGGAAATAACCTGGGGCCCAAGCTGTTCCCCTAGCAACGGAATTATTCTGAAATTCTACTTGGGTATCATCATTATTTTCCAATTTCCCACTTTCAATTATGACATTGACAGGGGCATTCATGTGCAGGTAACTTGTAAATACAGTAAATATCATTTGAAAGCACGTGGTCCACTAGAGCAAATGTTGTGTTTGTACAAGCAACAGGGGGCACAATAGCCATAAAGAACCATAGTAATTACCAACAAATTGTTGTTATGTCATTCCTCCATGAAATAAATAAGTAGGCTAACATTTGTTGGTTATAATATATGCATAGATTATATATCACTATAATATTATAAATAGATATAGAACCTTCTCAGGGTTTACATCCACAGCAATGGACATAATTAAAAAGATAAACAAAACATTTCATAAATCACTAGATGTAGCAACATATGATACCAGTTTCGCGTTTGCAGTTAGCATCTCCTGGATAATAGAAATAGCTGGGCAATAGCAACCATGATAGGTTCACCGGATTAGTTGCGTCAGTGAAAGAATGTGAGTGCACTCTGGTGACAGGTTCTGCACAAATAGCAATCGGCATAGTCAAAGGCATGCCTCCAAGAGGAGTTAACTGTATCAAGAACATGTTTTTGAGTGGGGGGGGGACCTTTAACATTGAAATATTCCATTCAATGAAATATTTCAATGACCCACCCCCTCCAATGTACAGTGTCTTCCCCCTCAAATGTATATACTCTCTTTTTAGAAACTCTGTCTCTTAATCAGAGTTTCCAATGCCATGGTCTATGTGACAGACGTTGTACTCTTAAAACTGTTATGGTTTGTAACCGACCCCAATCGCACAACACAAGACAGGTATGATGGTTTGCCAAGAAACAGATATTTATTGAGAGACAGGGAAAAAAGGGCACTGTCCCTTTAAGGGAGAACACAAATACAGGAATATAACAAGAGGGGAAAAACTAGGTGCCTTTAAGAGGCGGGCAGGAAAAGGGTACACTAAGGGAAGGTTAATGAACGCTAGGGGAAACATTAAAGGAACGCTAGGGGAAGGTTAAGGAAACAGAGGAACTAGAGACTAGGAGATGTCGGGACAAGGAGAGCTAGGGAACAGGAGAACTGGGGACTAGGAGAACTAGGGACAAGGAACTAGGTGGAACTAGAAGGGGAGAACTTGGGACCAGGAACTAGGTGGAACTAGAAGGGGAGAACTAGGGACAGAGGGGACTGAGGCCCGCGGAGGCGGGCTGGGGACAGGGAGGAACTGGGGACTGGTGGGAAAACATCTGGGCCGCTCTGCAGAACAGAGGAGAGGGTTAATATTCAAAAGGGAACAAACAGAGCAGATGCAGAACAGTCCAAATAAACAAAGTAACAAAGTAATAATATCTTCGTGTGACAAACACACAGGGGGAGATGTAATGTCCAAAAATACTATCTAAGTGAGAACAAAAACAGAGTGGGAGATGAAATGTCCAAACTACTAACTAAGTGAGAACAAAAACAGAGTGGGAGATGAAATGTCCAAACTACTAACTAAGTGAGAACAAGAAAAGGAGGCATTACGCTGGGTGAGTGACATCACAATCAAAACTCACCCAAGCGTATGCGGAATGGTACAGGAACGCAGCGGGACGGGGGCAAGAGGCATTACGCTGGGTGAGTGACATCACAATCAAAACTCACCCAGGCGTATGCGTAATGGTGCAGGAACAGCAGCGGGACGGGGGCAAGAGGCATTACGCTGGGTGAGTGACATCACAATCAAAACTCACCCAGGCGTATGCGTAATGGTGCAGGAACAGCAGCGGCGGCGAGGGTGTCGCCACCGGGTAGCTGGCTGTCCGAGCCGAGGAACAGAGTGCTGGAACAGCGGCGGTGGCGAGGGTGTCGTCCACCGGGTAGCCGCTGTCGGAGCCGAGGAACAGAGTGCTGGAACAGCGGCGGTGGCGAGGGTGTCGTCCACCGGGTAGCCGCTGTCGGAGCCGAGGAACAGGGTGCTGGAACAGCGGCGGTGGCGAGGGTGTCGTCCACCGGGTAGCCGCTGTCGGAGCCGAGGAACAGAGTGCTGGAACAGCGGCGGTGGCGAGGGTGTCGTCCACCGGGTAGCCGCTGTCGGAGCCGAGGAACAGGGTGCTGGAACAGCGGCGGTGGCGAGGGTGTCGTCCACCGGGTAGCCGCTGTCGGAGCCGAGGAACAGAGTGGCGCGCCACACCTTGGTGTGCACGTCGGAACCGAGAGACGCCTCGGGGTGCGTCTGCGAGGAGGAGTGTGCCAAGCACGAGGATCCTTGGAAGATGCGCGTTGCGTGCTGGAGACTGGAGAGCGTGCCAAGCCCTTGAAGATGCGCGTTGCGCGCTGGTGACTGGAGAGCGTGCCAAGCCCTTGCAGATCCGCGTTGCGCGCTGGTGACTGGAGAGCGTGCCAAGCACGAGGATCCTTGGAAGATGCGCGTTGCGCGCTGGAGACTGGAGAGCGTGCCAAGCCCTTGAAGATGCGCGTTGCGCGCTGGTGACTGGAGAGCGTGCCAAGCCCTTGCAGATGCGCGTTGCGCGCTGGTGACTGGAGAGCGTGCCAAGCCCTTGCAGATGCGCGTTGCGCGCTGGTGACTGGAGAGCGTGCCAAGCCCGAGGGTCCGGGAGATGCGCGTTGGTCTAGATGTGCGTCAGGACGAACAGCTGCGCTGGGGTCAGCAGTGGAGCGCTGGGGTGCCTCCCGTGGAAGTACAGGGAGCGCAGAACAGTCTCCTCCACAGGCTACGGCGACAGCAGACGAAGGCTGGAGCAAAACATCTCAAGGCTGGAGAAATCCATATACAGCATTGGTAGGCCAGAGGATCTCCCGAAAGAGTCTAGATGTTAGAGAATATGACTCAGCATGAATACAACACGACCCCACCCCGAAACGAGGGGAAGAGCCCTGGTATTTAAAGCCCACAGGGGAACTAATTAGCCTGCCACCACAGGTGCGAGAGGTAATTGATAATAGTCCAGGTGTGGCCACTGAGAGTAAACGAGAGTAAAGAACGAGAGGGTGGGGGCTAGAGAGAGTGAGTGAGAAGGGAATTTCTAACAGTAGGCTTAAAGAAAACAGAGAAAGTTGGTGAGCAGCGGACAAAACCTCACAGTACCCCCCCCTCAACGGGAGCCACCTGGCGACCCAAAACAAATACAGACAGAGTGGCAGGGGGCAAAACAAGACAAAAACAAAAGGTACTGGCCAAGCCAGCAGGGGAAGCCACCACAAGAGTGGGGCTAGCAAAAGAAACAGGGTCGCCGAGGGGTAACTAGGGTAGCAGAGGGGCAACAGGAGGAACTGGCCTAGAGGAAACCGGGCCTAGAGGAACCGGGTCAGGAGGAACTGGGTCCAGAGAACTAGCCTAGAGAACTGGCCAAGAGAACTGGCCTAGAGAACCGGTCTAGAGAACTGGTTTAGAGAACTGGCCTAGAGAACTGGTCTAGAGAACTGGTCTAGAGGAACTGGTCTAGAGGAACTGAGGGGCAAGCAGGGTAGCTAAGGGGTAACCATGGTAGCACCGGGAAAGGGCTAGCAGAGGGAAAGGGTAGCTGCCAAGGCACTGATAGCTACAGGGCCTATGCTAGCTGTACTGCTACATCAACATAGAGGCTGCGCTAGCTGCCGGAGCTAGGCTGGCAGACAGGGCTGGACCAGCATGAGAGAACAAGCTAGCTGGAAGGACAGTCCTAGCTGTGTGAGATAAACTGACCTTGCTAGCTGAAGGGCAGTCCTAGCAGTGTGAGATAAACTGACCTTGCTAGCTGAAAAGGCAGTCCTAGCAGTGGGAGAAAAACTGACCTTGCTAGCTGAAAAGGCAGTCCTAGCAGTGAGAGATAAACTGACCTTGCTAGCTGAAAAGGCAGTCCTAGCAGTGGGAGATAAACTGACCTTGCTAGCTGAAAGGGCAGTCCTAGCAGTGGGATAAACTACACAAAAAAGTGGAGGCCATGCAGAGGGACCGGGTTAGCTGCTTGGGCCTGGCTAGCTACAGGGCCTATGCCAGCTGCAAGGCTGCATTAACATAGAGGCTGTGCTAGCAGCCGGGGCTAAGCTAGCAGACTGGGGCTCTGCTGAGGGACAGGGTTAGCTGCCAGGGCATGGCTAGCTACAGGGCCCATGCCAGCAGCAAGGGCTGCATAAACATAGAGGCTGTGCTAGCAGCCGGGGCTAAGCTAGCAGACTGGGGCTCTGCTGAGGGACTGGGTTAGCTGCCAGGGCATGGCTAGCTACAGGGCCTATGCCAGCAGTAAGGGCTGCATTAACATAGAGGCTGTGCTAGCCGCCGAGGCAAAGCTAGCAGACAGGGCCATGCTGGTAGTAGAGGCCTAACAAGCTGCAGGGGGGTCAAACAGGGCTAAGAGGGGAGCTAAACAGGGCTAACAGGGAAGCAAATGGGGGAGTCAACAGGCTAACAGGGGAGCTAACCGGGGAGACCAACAAGCTAACAGGGGAGCTAACAGGCTAACAAGGAAGCTAGAGGGGAGCTAGAGGGAACAAGAAAAAAAAAGGCAAACTCAACATACACCGTCTGTGCTGGCTGGGGTCGTCGATTTGGTGGGGTCGTACTGTTATGGTTTGTAACCGACCCCAATCGCACAACACAAGACAGGTATGATGGTTTGCCAAGAAACAGATATTTATTGAGAGACAGGGAAAAAAGGGCACTGTCCCTTTAAGGGAGAACACAAATACAGGAATATAACAAGAGGGGAAAAACTAGGTGCCTTTAAGAGGCGGGCAGGAAAAGGGTACACTAAGGGAAGGTTAATGAACGCTAGGGGAAACATTAAAGGAACGCTAGGGGAAGGTTAAGGAAACAGAGGAACTAGAGACTAGGAGATGTCGGGACAAGGAGAGCTAGGGAACAGGAGAACTGGGGACTAGGAGAACTAGGGACAAGGAACTAGGTGGAACTAGAAGGGGAGAACTTGGGACCAGGAACTAGGTGGAACTAGAAGGGGAGAACTAGGGACAGAGGGGACTGAGGCCCGCGGAGGCGGGCTGGGGACAGGGAGGAACTGGGGACTGGTGGGAAAACATCTGGGCCGCTCTGCAGAACAGAGGAGAGGGTTAATATTCAAAAGGGAACAAACAGAGCAGATGCAGAACAGTCCAAATAAACAAAGTAACAAAGTAATAATATCTTCGTGTGACAAACACACAGGGGGAGATGTAATGTCCAAAAATACTATCTAAGTGAGAACAAAAACAGAGTGGGAGATGAAATGTCCAAACTACTAACTAAGTGAGAACAAAAACAGAGTGGGAGATGAAATGTCCAAACTACTAACTAAGTGAGAACAAGAAAAGGAGGCATTACGCTGGGTGAGTGACATCACAATCAAAACTCACCCAAGCGTATGCGGAATGGTACAGGAACGCAGCGGGACGGGGGCAAGAGGCATTACGCTGGGTGAGTGACATCACAATCAAAACTCACCCAGGCGTATGCTTAATGGTGCAGGAACAGCAGCGGGACGGGGGCAAGAGGCATTACGCTGGGTGAGTGACATCACAATCAAAACTCACCCAGGCGTATGCGTAATGGTGCAGGAACAGCAGCGGCGGCGAGGGTGTCGCCACCGGGTAGCTGGCTGTCCGAGCCGAGGAACAGAGTGCTGGAACAGCGGCGGTGGCGAGGGTGTCGTCCACCGGTTAGCCGCTGTCGGAGCCGAGGAACAGAGTGCTGGAACAGCGGCGGTGGCGAGGGTGTCGTCCACCGGGTAGCCGCTGTCGGAGCCGAGGAACAGGGTGCTGGAACAGCGGCGGTGGCGAGGGTGTCGTCCACCGGGTAGCCGCTGTCGGAGCCGAGGAACAGAGTGCTGGAACAGCGGCGGTGGCGAGGGCGTCGTCCACCGGGTAGCCGCTGTCGGAGCCGAGGAACAGGGTGCTGGAACAGCGGCGGTGGCGAGGGTGTCGTCCACCGGGTAGCCGCTGTCGGAGCCGAGGAACAGAGTGGCGCGCCACACCTTGGTGTGCACGTCGGAACCGAGAGACGCCTCGGGGTGCGTCTGCGAGGAGGAGTGTGCCAAGCACGAGGATCCTTGGAAGATGCGCGTTGCGTGCTGGAGACTGGAGAGCGTGCCAAGCCCTTGAAGATGCGCGTTGCGCGCTGGTGACTGGAGAGCGTGCCAAGCCCTTGCAGATGCGCGTTGCGCGCTGGTGACTGGAGAGCGTGCCAAGCACGAGGATCCTTGGAAGATGCGCGTTGCGCGCTGGAGACTGGAGAGCGTGCCAAGCCCTTGAAGATGCGCGTTGCGCGCTGGTGACTGGAGAGCGTGCCAAGCCCTTGCAGATGCGCGTTGCGCGCTGGTGACTGGAGAGCGTGCCAAGCCCTTGCAGATGCGCGTTGCGCGCTGGTGACTGGAGAGCGTGCCAAGCCCGAGGGTCCGGGAGATGCGCGTTGGTCTAGATGTGCGTCAGGACGAACAGCTGCGCTGGGGTCAGCAGTGGAGCGCTGGGGTGCCTCCCGTGGAAGTACAGGGAGCGCAGAACAGTCTCCTCCACAGGCTACGGCGACAGCAGACGAAGGCTGGAGCAAAACATCTCAAGGCTGGAGAAATCCATATACAGCATTGGTAGGCCAGAGGATCTCCCGAAAGAGTCTAGATGTTAGAGAATATGACTCAGCATGAATACAACACGACCCCACCCCGAAACGAGGGGAAGAGCCCTGGTATTTAAAGCCCACAGGGGAACTAATTAGCCTGCCACCACAGGTGCGAGAGGTAATTGATAATAGTCCAGGTGTGGCCACTGAGAGTAAACGAGAGTAAAGAACGAGAGGGTGGGGGCTAGAGAGAGTGAGTGAGAAGGGAATTTCTAACAGTAGGCTTAAAGAAAACAGAGAAAGTTGGTGAGCAGCGGACAAAACCTCACAAAAACAGTACTGTATATTTGTAGATCTGGTATGTCATAAATGTCTGGATGTAACAGTACTGTCTATCTGTATGTCATGTATGTCATGTATGTTATATATGTTATGATGAATTGAAAATGGGGGACCCTGATATAAGACGAACGTCTTTCTCTGGTCTGCATCCCCTTAACAATTGTGTGAATTGAGCTGTACTGTACTGTACCCATTCTGCAATCTGTTAATACAGTTTTCAATCAATCAGTCCATAAATGTTCTCTCAAAGGACTCAGTGAAGCATTCGTCCACCTGGGACGCTCTTCATGTCTTGCCAGATTCCCCTCCTTTAATCTCGTATTCATGGGTTTCCCGCAGCTTAATTTTCATTTTTTTTAATAAGTCATTGAGCCCCTGTGTTGTCTTCTCATACTCTACTGCGATTCAAAAGGAAAATGCTTTTTATGGCCTCTGAACTTGGCTTAAAAAACCCAACATGCCGGGCTAATCTCGGGGCATATGATTATCTTAATTACTAAGAGGAGGACGTGTTAAATTCCCAGGGGAGGAGTTTAATCAAAGTGTGATTCCTCGTCATCTCTCCCAGCCCGTGACTAATGGCCTGTCACTGTGTGGCTTCCAACCTTGTCCAGTTATAAATGTCTGTTCTTGGCTGCTTCCTGCCAACTCCGCCCGCCTCCCTGTTCTCTCTTGTCCATTATTGATGCAGTTCCTGCGCACAGTGGAGCTTCTCTCTCTTAACCAGCTCCCGACCCCATTATCTCCACCAGTAGAGCCACTCACCAGCTACCGGCTGCTGCTGCTCCCACCACATCCTCCGAGGCAGTTGTGTAACCCCAGTTATCCCACCCTGTCCTCCAACAACAAACAGGCACGCATGCGAGAGGGAGGAGGCGGGCTCTGCAATGGTTGTCAGTGTCCACCATGTTACACCCCAAGGGTATTTATTTGATTCCGAGTAGGCCGTTGTTCTTTGCATGTACCGAGATGAAAGTGAACGAGACTGAATGAGACGGGGGGGAGAGTTCCTCTGTTTACATTTAATTTGCGACGATGAAGCCAAATCCACCAAGAAGCTCTGCGGTATTATTTTCAAAGATAGCGCGTACACATGTGCCATAATCTAGTAGACATGTGGTAACATCAGCCTCGGTTTATTCTATGGTTGCTCTGCGGTCGCGCTGCCAAATCAGTCGTTTCCTCCTCGCCGTTCTGCGAGTCCTTTTATCTCTGCATTCATTCCATTTCACTGCCAGTTTCAATTAAGAGTCATAATTACTTTCCTCTCGGCTCAGCAAGATGAATCACATCATCGTGTTGACAAAAGATGACACTGACAGACCCTGTTTTTAGAATTCCAATCAAATGCAGCGAGGATAGGGTCTCCCAAGTGGCGGGTCATGGCCCAAATGTGGGTCGCACGAATTCCTGACAGGGTCCGAGATGAAGAAATACTTGGATAGGGGGATATTGTGTGTAGTGGGTTTTGAGTTCATGGTTTCAGTGCTTTTATTCAGCATCTTTCTAAAAGCTTGGTTGATGTATTATTCTTTTGAAAATAATAACTCTACATAAAGATGTAATCTATAGCACCTTTAAAAAACACGAGTTGAGGTAAAGTGAAAATAAATATGTGTTCTGAGTTTGTCACACCACAGAGAAATGTGTTATTAACCACCCAGACACATTTGAATGATTAAAATCATTAATTATTATTATAAAACTCAGCTCAAAAACAGCTCATCTAGCTGATCAGACTGCTCAGGCTTTCTAAGGATTGTGGGGGCTCGGTCAGATCACGCTTGATTGACAGCTCCCTTCAAGCTCAAGTGTCATTTTATTTTTCCATTCAATCACAAAAATGTTTAGCTATAAATCACCAAATATATCCAATGGACCCTACTTGGTTAGAAAGCTTGACTAATTGACCAATTAGCAAACTAGGTCAGACTGTGTATTTATTACTATACCTCCCGGAGTATGATCACAAACCTGCATACCTCGGTTTTTAATTTGATCTCTCTGTTTTTCTTTTTCTTTTCATGTTTTTGTCCTATGTATGCAAATGCATTTTATCCCTTTTATATTTCTTCTGACCTGAAGTTCTAATCTCGACGGCATTGCAAATGAGGGTAAAACCTCAATGTCACTTTCGAGTAGAAGAAATCTTTATTGGCGGCTGAGTGGCACAGTGGGCAAGGCGCTCGCCACTAACGCAGGAGATGCTGGGTTCGAGCCCAGCTCTCGACGTTGCTTCCGGCTTGGCTGGTCGTTCATACTTATGGGGTGGGAAAGCCGGTGGGTGGGGATCGGACGTTGTGGACAGTGACTGTAACTGCCCCCCCGGCTTGGTGTTGAAATAAAGATGCGGTTATGTTTCGTACAGATGCTTTTATTTATTTTCTCTTTTTTCTTTTGCATTTCAGCTTAGCAGTACTGTAGCTTTTCTTTGGTAGTTTGTCATTGCACCGTGTTTGTACAGGTAGTGACGGTTGCATCATTTGCTCCGTTTGCACCGTGAAAACTGCATAGGACAGTCAAACACAAACATACAATTAGTTACATAGTTCACAGTTCAATATTGTTCACATGTTGTTCACCCAACATGTTCAAACAAACAATTGCATTCAAAGATATTAAGGGTGAACTCGTCTTCCATAACAAAGGCACTCAGGGAAAAACAATGATAAATAATAACGTTACTTGTCCGGCAGCAGGTGCCTTTGATCAGAAGCTAATCAGTGAGTGCACCACTTTACATGTTTATAAATGTTTGGCAGTTACACACATAAATATAGACCTCTTCAACAACAGTAATAATAATAATAATAATAATAATAATAATACATTTTAGTGTTCGACATACCTTATTCCGCTTTACCAAGGGGAGTTATTTACTGGAGTAAGGTTCTTCTATTATACATAATTTGCTGTCTGCTCCGTCGTTGTCTCTGAGTTACTTCCGCCTTGGTCACACAGGATGCTGTGACCTTTATACTATAGGAAAGACGAGCTCTGCCCCCATGTGGACACGAAATGAAAATGCACAAGTGGCTCCGAAATATTCTTTTCTTAAATAGAGAGCTCAGTATTCTGAGCCAATACAGAGAAGTTGATCATCTAGACCAACGCAAATCAAAGCTTACTGACAATAAAGATGATAGGCATCTTTACCATTGGCGGTCAGTTACACTCCCACCAAATCCTGCTATGACGGATAAGCACAAAACAATTAATTTAGTCATACAGGATTTCCTTTTAGATTTCACATAGCATCAAAATAATACAATTCAAGCGTTTCTATACTAATTACTCTTGAGGAGGAGTACCAATTTCTGGATCGGTCGCTCGAGGACTGAAGGTCTGGTAGAGTGATCTTTTCGCTCCCCAGTCTGTATTTTTACTCGACGTACTAGACCGTCGCTCTCTTGAGTGGCTTCGACGACCCGACATAGTTGCCACTGGCTTCTTGGCAGGTTACTGTCCTTGAGGATGACTATGTCGTTCACCTTGAGGTTACGCCGTGGTACGTGCCACTTCTGGCGTGTAGAAATGTTCAGGAGGTATTCCTTCTTCCAGCGGCTCCAGAATTGTTCGATTAGGTACTGGACTCTGCGCCATCTCTTGGTTGCATACATGTCCTCTTTAACAAATCTCCCAGGGGGTGGAAGAGCGATTTTAGACTTCATCATGACGAGATGGTTTGGTGTTAAGGGTTCTAGCGCCATAGGGTCGTTGATACCATCTACTGTCAGTGGTCGGCTGTTTACAATAGCTGTAGCTTCAAAGAAGAGTGTTCTAAGGGAGGCGTCATCAAGTCTGCCTGGACACAGAGCGATAGTGGCGTTCAGCACATTTCTTACTGTCCTGATTTGACGTTCCCAGACACCACCTGCATGGCTGGCGGATGGAGCGTTGAAGACGAATTCACACTGTTTCTCTGCTAGAAAAATCTCCAGTAAACTGGCGTCACATTGTTTGAGTGCTTCTTTAAACTGGTTTCTAGCTCCCACAAAGTTAGTACCGTGGTCGCAATGAAGTTGCCGAAGAGCTCCTCTGAGGCTGATGAAGCATCTCAAGGCATTAATGAATGAGTCTGTTGATAAGTCTTCAAGCATCTCGATGTGGACAGCTCGTGAAGCCAGGCAAGTTAGTATCAGGCCATACCTTTTGTACTCCTTTCGTGCCTTTTTAATCAGGAAGGGGCCGAAGCAGTCCATGCCACTGTATGAGAAAGGCGGTGAGTCTTACACACGCTCTTTAGGGAGTTCAGCCATTTGCTGCTCTTCAGTAGGTCGTCAGAGTTTCCTGCATCGTACACAGTTGTGAATCAGCTTGGCTACTAATTTGCTCCCACCAATGACCCAGAATCCATTTGCTCTCAGTTCCATTTGGGTTTGACTTCGGCCTTGGTGACAAACTTGAGCGTGGTGATGAGCCGTAATTAGCTTGGTGATAGGGCTGTCTTTTGGCAAAATGATGGGATGTTTCATTTCTTGACTGAGGGATGAGCGTCTCAATCTTCCACCCACACAGAGAAGTTCTCGATGCAGAATTGGATCAAGGGAATGAAGAGCACTTGAACTTGGAAGAGCATCTCCTTCCTGGCATCTCTTAATTTCCTGAGAGAAGGCTTGCTGCTGGACGAGCTTGATCACTATTTTGGCAGCTCTTTCTCGTTCTTCGACTGTCACCAGTTCGGTGTTGTGTACTTTTCCCGATCCCAGCCTCTTGATTCTTGCAACTACTTTCAGGATCTTTGACCATGAAGAGATCTGATTTAGGCGAATTAGAATGTCTGTACAATTGTTAACTTTGGTTGTGAAAGCTTGGACAGCCTTAACCTCAGGATCGCCTACGAGTAGGTCTGCAAAGGGATTCAGTTTGGGATGTACTTCTTGCTCCCAGAGAAATGTAGGACCTGACATCCAGTTTGTTGAAGGAATGTGAGATGCCTGAAGGCCTCTGGAGGCATGATCTGCCGGGTTCTCTGCTGTTTCGATATAGTGCCATTTACTTGGGTCAGTGTTTTCTCTTATCAGTTGGACTCTGTTCGCGACGAACACATGGAACCTTCTTGCCTCATTATTGATGTAGCCCAGAACTACTTGTGAATCTGTCCAGAAGAATTCTTCATCGATCTTCATCTGCAGTTCTCTTTTCAGCAACACACTTAATTTGGTGGCGACCACTGCCGCTGAGAGCTCTAGTCGTGGGATGCTTGAGACCTTTGTGGGTGCTACTCTTGCTTTGGCCATCACAAGACTGGAGTGTACTGTATTTTTGTCATTTTTGTACCTGAGGTAGGAACAAGCGCCATACCCCATGCTGCTGGCATCGGCAAAGTGATGCAGTTCCGTCTTGATGATGTTTCCGAAGTCATGTGGGTGGTAGCATCTAGGGATCGTGAATTCCTTTAAGTTATATAGCCCGATCTTCCACTCCTCCCACCATGGCTTTAAGTCATCTGGCAGTGGATCATCCCATCTTATGCCTCTGCGGCATAGTTCTTGGAGTATGCGTTTTCCGCTTAGGGTGAATGGGGCAACAAACCCGAGTGGGTCATAAAGAGAGGCGACGATGGAGAGGATTCCTCGACGGGTTGAAGGCTGGTCTTTCATGTTGACATTGAAGATGAAGGTGTCGTTGTCTATAGAACACTGAAGGCCAAGTGCATGCTCAGTTGGGGTCGCTTCCAACTTAAGTTCGAGAGGGTCAGTGATTGTTGCTCTTTCTGAGGGTTTCACACAGTCGAGGACGTCTTTGTGGTTAGAGTTGAATTTGTGGAGGCGTAGGCCTCCTCCTTTGCACAATTTTTGTGCCTCGATGATCAGTTTATTGGCCTCTTCGACTGATGAAACGCTGGCTAACCCATCATCAATGTAGAAGTTCTTCTCAATGAAGGCTGAGGCTGCTGGGTAGTCTTCTCTATGTTGGTGTGCCATGTACCTTCTTGCTGTCAGGCGACAGTGTTAAACACTACACCACCGCGCCGTAGTATTTAATTTTTTATTTTTGTTCCCTCTTTTTCTCTGCCTGATTACATCCCAATTTAGTCGTTATGCCAATTCCCCCCCTCCCCTACCTGGTTATTGTGTGCATGTTCCTCCTACTGGTCGGTACAAGGGAACCCTGAAGTCCATCACATGCTTCCTCCGACACATCTTTTTTCACCTGGCAGCGAGGACTCTCATTGGTGAAGTGTAACGCGTGGGAGATCACACTGCCTTCACCATTTCCTGCCTTTCGCTGAGCAGGCGCCCAGACCTGACCTGTAGGCGTCGCTGTCCACAATGCCAGATTACCACCCACGACTTCCCTCCCCCTAACTCAGCCAAACGAGTTTAGTATGACGACCGGCCCAAGCCGCAGGGCAATGCTGACTCCGGGAGTCGAGACCGCAGCCTCTTGCATTGGTGACGAGCGCAATCTCCGCTACGCCACCCGACCGCCTCGCGCCGTAGTATTCTACCGTATTTGTATTTGTACTGTGTCTTGCTGCAATAAGAATATACTGCATGAATAAGCTCCATATTTTGTATTGATTACCGAGATAGCACTCTTTCTTCACTGTGATCAAGGGTGATGCGTCTAGGTATGAAGGACTTGAACTTTTATATACAGTTCGTAACCGTACCGCCTGAAAGGTTTTCTTCAAAGTAATGTATGCAAGACGACTAAACAGGAGACAGCGAGAGAGGTGCCTGACACGCTCTCTGGGCTACAGTAGTTCGGATTGCAACCTATTCCATTTTTCATAACACACTTCTAGCCCTGCTTTAAGGAAATTATCAGCATGGCTTGAATGCCTCTTCAACCAATCAGATTGCTTGGCTAGGAGCAAGTGTCGAATAATTCATCATATTACAGTACACATAAAGAGGTTCATAGTCTACTGAATTTTAAAACATGTGGAAAGTAACTAATGAGAGTGATAATGTGTGGGTTGTGACCTCCCACAGATCTTGTGCTGCTTACTGTAGGACCTGGATCTAAGAGAGACACTGGGTCTCATTCACCAACGGACTTAGGGCAAAAGATCTACTTAAGAAATTTTCAGGCAGATTTTGGGATTCACGAACGGTCCCATCTCCTGGATTAAGTGTTCTTAAGGGCTTTATTTTGGAGGAATCATGGTGATTTCATTCATGTCAACTCTACAGGCCTCCTTGGAATTATTTAATCACAATTTAAATAAATATGACAATTTTGTATGCTAAAAACGTTACATTTACACAGTGGCGTCGCATGGGTAAAATAACAGGGGATGCCAAAAAAATTTATTAAATAAAAAGATTATTAAATATTTTTATTAATTAATATATATATATATATATTTTTTTTATATTTAAGTCAAGCAGTCACCTTGTACACTACAGTATGGCTTGGCGGCCAGTCAAACTTTATTTTTATTTATTTAACAGATTGCAGAATGGGTACAATACAGTACGGCTCAATACACACAATTGTATAAGGGGATGCAGACCAGAGAAAGACGTTTGTAATTTTTTGTCCGATTTTTCCTTGGCGATTTTGCGCGCCGCGTGGGAGCAAATTCGAGACACATATTCGGTTGCCGTGAATATTTTCACGCGGATCGGAATCACGGCGCGCCCGTGGGACACTTTTCCGTTTCGGCGAGTTTATTCCACGCTTTCGGTTTTCCTTTTCTAAGCATTTTCGGGGCTACATGTGAATGAGTAAAAGTTGCGGGACGCCCAGATGTACCCACGGTAGAAAGCTTGCATGGAGCCCATAATAGGCTCACTTAATACAGCGTTTTTGGAAGTGATTTAGGAAAAGCTTTGGCACGCCGAGAGGTACCCGTGGATTTAATTTCGCGAGGATCGGGGCAATATTCGGCCCGTGGGAGCAGTCACGGGTTAATAAAATGTTCAATCAATCAATCAATCCCGCGAGGGGATGACGTTCAGACCTATGGTTGGTTCAGACGTTGTCACGTGACTCACGTTAGCAAATGTGCAGAGGGGAGGCCAGACTACTTAGTCTGCTGACAGCCCCGTTTTAAGGTGTGGGCAGGGCTTTAGTCAGCTCGAATCTGATTGGCTAGTATTGGTTTTGGACTCCACATACATGAATCACATGGTGGGAGGCTGGAGAAAGACACCTCCCCTCTGCCTCTCCTCTCCTCTGCTGCAGTGACTGCACTGTGTCTCATCAGTGTGTTAGAGAGAGTGAGGAGAAAAGGGAGAAAAAAAAAATATATATAACAGAGATGAAAAATAATGATTTTTTATTATTATTGTAAACTATATAATTAATAGTTTATAATATATTATATATTATATTATATTATTATATATTATATATATATATTATATTATATTATATATTAATTCATATTTTAATAATGGGGAAGCCTGGCTTCCGTTGGCTTCCAGGAGGATTCGCCACTGCATTTACAGTCATACCTCAACGACGCATGTGATGTCCGAAAATAAATAATAGCACTACTCCAACACTGCAAATGACAGTGTATAAGAACTAACTAACTAACTAACTAAAGCTAATCGCGTGGATATATCTATAGTGGAATAGACTGTATTAATATTCCATATTTATACCGCCCTGTTGCACGCTCCTGGCCACCTGTTCAACACACGCACACTGTATAGCCTACGTGTCTAATGAATGAATAGTAGGCTTATATTATTCTAATTACTTGTTTCATTAGAATTGAGTAGATACTATGCTCTGCCCTATACGTACAGTACTGAGTACACATCTTAAGGCCGCCGACCTTTGTTTGATATAGCTATAAACCTGCATTCCTTCGAATATATCATTAATCAATTAAACTGATATTGGAATGCACTATATAGCCTATACACCAACACTGAAATGACAGTGGATAAATAAATAAATAAGAACTAAAGCTAATTGCGTGGAAATAGACTGCATTAATATTCCATAAATCTTGTGTACGCCAGTATAGCCTACGTGTCTAATGAATAAACCAGTGGCGGCTGGCCACTGGGGGCGCTCGGGCGCCGACCCCCCTGTTAATAGAGAGAGAAGAAATTTTTTTTTGTTTTGATTTTTGTTTTATAGCCCTATAAATAATATAAACATCTTTCAAATTAATAATATTTACTAATTTTAAGTATGTTTGAGTTTCCAATGCACAATATAACGTTAATATATCAAATAAAAAATAATCGTTTTCCTGAACAGGAAGTAACTCACTGCGCATAGCCGCATTTCTCCTAGCGGCTCCTAGCCGTATTTCTCGCCCGGGCTAGACGCAATAGCGCTCTGAGTGCGTCATCGCTGTATCCGTCGCAGCCAATCAGTGCGTAACGCACTGTGCGTTGAAATATGATGTATTATGTTGGAAGCCGGGCGCGATTTGAAGCGGTCTAGGCAAGCAGCCGTAGCAGCGTCTAGAATTTCCGTAGCCGCATTTCGCGGAGACGCTCTCTGATTGGCCGACGTCAGTTTTTTTTTCCGTAGCCGCATTTCGCAGAGACGCTCTCTGATTGGCCGACGTCAGTTTCTGTTGTAGCTGTTCTGTTGTGTAACTTGTGTTGTTGTGATCATAGGTAACGTTGTGATGCAGCTATTTCTCTTAGAGCGTGACGGCAAGTTCTTTCAACGGTTAAGCTTAGGCACTCTTTCAAAGTTGGTTAAGGTTAGAGTTTGTCTTAGAGCATGGCGATAGAACGCCAGGTAGTTTGCAGTCTGTTCGACGCAGAAATGGACAAAGAAAACATCAAAGTACTTGTGTTGTGTGGTGCTAACAGCTAACACTTGGCTAACAAGCTATATGGCGGATGCAGTCTGGACAGTGGACAGTGGTCTGGATATACATCAACAGTGGATTATACACTTTATCAAGCCCTCCTGCCCTGGACGTTTCGACTAAACAGTGAGTCTCTCTCTCTCTCTCTCTCTCTCTCTCTCTCGCTCTCTCTCTCTCTCGCTCTCGCTACACAGCTGTCTCCGAGAAATGCGGCTATGGAAAGTATTGACTGTGCTTGCTGAGACGATAATAGGCTAGTGATTCAAAACGCGCTGCTGTGTTGTGAACTATAACATTAATTTAGCTGCTGCTGATGCATAATAAATGAATGGTGAGTTGTTTAAAATGACAACATATACATGTGTTAATTATTTTATTGGATTGATCCGAGAGACAGAGAGAGAGATTGCTCCAGAGCATCTCAGAGCATTACATTTGCAACTCGACCTAACGTGAACCTCCGGCTGCGACCACCCAACAGTAGATAGTACGAGCCGCTACTGGAATAAACAGTATATAGGCTTATATTATTCTAATTACTTGTTTCATTAGGATTTAGTAGATACTATATGCTCTGCCCTACGTACAACAGTACACATATTAAGGCCGCCAGAGTCGGGCGTACCAGCGGACTGCATGGTGGACTGTAGTACGGTCTACAGGGCGGGCAGTGCAGTATATTTGCTGCTCTCCTAATAAAACAAGTCATTAGAATATATAAGCCTATACTGCGTTCATTCATTACACGCGTAGGCTATACAGTACTGCACGCACGCATGTGTGTGCGCCCGCTGCGGCAGGTGCACCACGAGCTGTACTATATATGATGACAATCAGGGCCGCCTGGGAGAAATGCGAGGCCCTGTGCGAGATTTAAACGCGATACCTGAGCACTGTGACTGAAGATCCTTGACTAGGTACAGACTCAGCGAGCACAGCCTAGCCATCGAGAAAGGCCGCCATAGGCAGACTGTGTGTGTTAGAAGAGAGAGAGAGAGAGAGAGAGAGAGAGAGAGAGAGAGAGAGAGAGAGAGAGAGAGAGAGAGAGCATGTGTGTTTGTGTGTTAGAGAGAGAGAGCATGTCTGTGTGTCGTGTGTGTGTGTGTTAGAGAGAGAGCATGTATGAGAGAGATAAGCAAAGATGAGCCCTTAAAGGATATTCAACTTTTAATGGAAGAACAAAACAGAAGGAAAAGATAACTTCACAAAGGCAACATGAATATACATAGATCCAAAAGGACAAAGATCAACACTTAAATCCAAAGAGAAGAGGGTCTATACCAGAGAAAACAAAGCAGCAAGGAGCCAATGGCCGACATCAGCTAAATAGGCTAGCCGGGTACTGACACCAGGCCACACACAGCTTTGGCCAACGCTACCCAAGCTACACAAACGACCAAGACAATTCACACACAGCACATGTCGTATCTCCAAATGTTGTGAAGTAACATATGTTTTGCCTGGAAAAAAACATCGTTATTAACAAAACATTCGGGAGGGGAAGGAAGGAAGAGTGGGGTAATGTCATGACATCTTACCTGCACCAAGGAACGCAGGGCGAAAGGCCGCAACACAGGTCTCCACGTTGACGAAAGGCCTCTCGCTGGCGGGACAAAAAGAAGCTATGGCCGGAGCCTTGTCATGGTGCAGGCCCGACTACATCTTCTGTCAAAGATGATGTCGTAGTCAGAGAGTGCCAGGGCCCGCTATTCTCACGGCTAATGTCAATGGTCGTAGCACAAGCTAACAGCTAACTCTAGGCTAACTGATAGCATCAAGCTAACGTTCCCAGGCGAGCGAAAACGAGCAGCTAACGTCGTAGCTAAACAGCTAACTGGCTAACAGTTAGCTCAACCCGGCTATCGCTAACCACTAGCTAACGCAGAAGCAAGCTATGCGGCTACCACTGAAAAACTGTACAACGTGAGAAAAGCAATACAGGCCAACACTTCAGATAGCCGCTGTGTTTTCCTCTTCTCATACGAAGAGAGAAGGGAAAAAGAAGGCAATACACGTCCCACTACCATAGCGGTGCCGGCAACAAGTCCCTCGCGGACTATAGCCGACTTGAGCATGGAGATATTCTCATAATGAAACACCAAGCTCACCTCCCTTGCACCAGGTGCTGACACCAGGCCACACACCTTTAGCTACTAGTACTACAACAGCTAGTCGGCCCATTTGGCTCCCGAGAGAGAGAGAGAGAGAGAGAGAGAGAGAGAGAGAGAGAGAGAGAGAGAGAGAGAGAGAGAGAGAGAGAGAGAGAGAGAGAGAGAGATATTCACGGCGGGAATAGAATAGAGTGCATTAAAAACTCACCAAACGTCCAAGAGGATGGAGACAACCGCGTGGAGTTGACGAAGTTCATCTGCCAAACGACCGTCCTCTTCATCTTGGCATAACAATGCTGCACGCGCTGTCTCTAGGTTAGCTAACGCTAGTTAGCCTTTAGCTAAGCTAGCTACTAGCCGACATCATCATGGCTATATCCCGACTGAACCACACGTTAGCACTCAATATTATAACGTAGCTAAAGCTAACTAGCTGTCCCTGTCTTTAGCCGGGATGGCTAGCCTGACTGAACTGTCTAACATGCAACAACTTTCATCTTCAGTCCATCTGCCGAACGATGTCCTCTTTATCTTGGCTGGCATAACCTCCAATGCTGCACGCGCGAAATAGTCAGACTCTACCTTACCTGTAACCCCTCCCCTCATTGAAACCAATTCTGCTGCAGAGCCTCAGAGCTGCCTCCAATAGTGTATCTGCAGAGCCAATAGTGTATCTGCAGAGCCGCAGAGCCAGGAACAAGTCAGACACATTCTACAAACGTGTCTAATGTGAAGTATATAAGCATATAAGCAAAAAACTAGATTTTAGGTCTGTGATGAAAAAGGGCCTCGCGGGAAGGGGGGACTCGCAAAAAAAATAAAAATAATAATAATAATAATAATAATAATAAATAAGAAATATTTTTTTTTTATTTTTTTTTATTTTCTTTTGTGCGAGGCCCCCCTTCCCGTGAGGCCCTGTGCGACCGCACTGCTCGCACACCCCCTGAGGCGGCCCTGATGACAATACATTAATCTAATCTCATTTTGATCGGCTGCAAAGCGCTTCCGCATATCGGCAACCATTTTCACACGGCTGCATCATCAGTTGCATTCTAATGAGCTGGACAGGTGTGTCTAACTATTGACTTTTTGCGATTTCATCTGCACACTTCCCTATTGGCGTCCTTATAAGGAGCTTGGGACGGGAACGCGCGTTCATGTTTCAGAGCGGTGAAATTCCTCATCGCGGCATCTCAGCTCAGATAGTTTGAGACATTAAGACATCTTCCCCACGTATTGGGGACTCAGAGTGAACTTGTCGTAGATTCTGTCTCAGTCGGTTCCAAGATAAGTCTTCCAAGAGAACTCTTTGGAAAATATTCGGGAATGAGACCCATTGTCGTCAACTTTCTCTTATGACCTTCCAAGGTGGTTGTCGTAAGAGAAATCCTATGACAATGTTGGTGAATGAGACCCACTGTGATTTACACTGAAAGAAGCACTGGACCTCATTCACCAACATTGTCTTAAGATTTATCTTACAACAACCTCCTTGGAAGGTCATAAGAGAAAGCCAACAACAATTACCACCGGATTCACCAACGCATGGAGAGGTTGTCTTAACTTGCCAAATGATCACAGCTGCGAACCCCTGAATGGTCTTATGTCACTCATTCACAAACTGGGGAGTGCGTTCTCGTTTATTTCATTTGAATACAGACACGCCCCTCCAGCTCATTATAATGCAAGGGCCGTGCGCAAAACAAGGGTCAGCATTGCCCTGTATTCAACAGGTAGCGCGGAACGGCTTTGCGACGGATCAAAATTAGATTAGATTAAAATGTATTGTCATCATCATACAGCACACTATAGCTATAGTGGAATAGACTGTATTAATATTCCATATTTATACCGTCTTGTTGCATGCTCCTGGACACACATACACACACGCACGCACACACATTTATCTATTTATTTAACTGTATTAAACGATATAAAACGAATTGGCCATAATTTACTGAGCAAACTAATGCTTACTGCTGTAACCTACTAATAACACTTAAAGTACATCTGAAGATTATTATATAGCACATGCCTTGGACAACTGTAGCGTGTGCTTGTTTATACAGAGCCCCTTTCATGACTGTGATGCAAGCCCTGCTTGAATACAGGGGCAGGGCTTGCATCACAGTCACGAAAGGGGCTCGTTTATACAGAGCTGGTGGTATGACTTGCTGGCTGAAATACGGACAAGAGGGAACTAGGTAGCGGGGCTATTACTCTCTATGCTCTATGTGCTTAAACCCAGTGTTCTCGACAACGGAGTATGGTCGCAGATCTGCTGCTATAAAAACACATATGGCGTTTGTTATCGCTTTGGCCCGGTCTGAATTAATAGCGAGATGCTGCTTGAATGCCACGGGGAGCTGGGTTTGTACTAGGGTCTGTTTCTTCCTTGTTCCAGTGATATTCACATTCGGGTGATGCCGTTTCAAATGCGTGATAAAGTTTGCAATAAAGTTGAACAATGCCGGCACATAGCCCCTTTCGTGACTGTGATGCAAGGCTTGCATCACAAGTGTGCATCACAGTCACGAAAGGGGCTAGCCGGCACGTAGCTTTAGTGCGATTCACCTGTCTTTGTCCATTACTGTGGTTAACTGGGAATCCGAAATTATCCCAAACGGGAGACTTGAATGTTGTGGGAGCATCTTCTAGCTCTGGCTCGTCAGTTAGTATTGCACTCGCCACTCTAAGGCTAATATGCTATGCTGAATTACAGCTCTTGTTCAGCGTGGCTGCGTGGGATGAAGAAACAACATCCGGTTAGTTGTGCACGTTATATTAGGGCCAGGGGGATTTAAGTTCCGCAAAAAAAGGTTCCGTACCGTTGCAATCGTTCGGTGCACAGCTCGTACTGTACCGGAGGACCACATTGAGGCGGTACAGTACGTATTTGCGTACCGTTACACCCCTAGTAGGGATGCACCAAATATTCGGCCACCGAAACATATCGGCCGAAAGTAGTTAAAAAAGGCCCTTTCGGCTTTCGGCAAAGAACATCAAAGAACAGGGTTACGTTCGTAACCTAACGTGTTGTTGTGATGACGTAATCAAAACGCGGCTACAAGCACGGCGATACGCCCCAATATTCAGAAGTAAATTAACGTAGATGCTGTTATGCTTAACACCCAGTACTATTCACTTTACTTAATTTCTAAGATTAGATTGGATAATTTAGTCCGGAGTCCGGACTTTGAGAATGCCTGTGTTAGACCTACAGTATAATACTGCCAGCTGCTATAACAAAACCAAAACTATCGGTATCGGCAGTGTATGGCTCATAGACGATCGGTGGCAAAAAACGTGATCGGAGCATCCCTAACGCCTACTATTTATATGAATGATATTGTCTCCGATATTGTCAGGATCATCTCTATGCGGATGACACTAGGGGTGGACGGTATGGTCTAAAATTTATATCACGGTATAATTTGAAGCATAGACGGTAACGGTATATATCACGGTATCAGTGTTTCCGTTAGAATAATTTTTTTTGCCTGATAGGCAGGCTATATAAAGAATGACATCCTCAAGGCATGTAGATTTATAATATTTTAACTTAAAACTAGGCTACTTTTGCGTATAAAGTCATTATATTCCAAATAAAATAAGTCCCGAGTCCGTGCTGCTCCCATTGCAAACAGCCGGGCTGGATGCTGGATTTTGCTAGAAGCATATGTAGCTGCAGAGCCGCAGAGCCAGCGGCGCTTTCAGGTCTGGTCACAGCTTTCAGCCGTTGGGTGGGGGGGCGCTGTTGAGCGGACCTGACCTGAAAGCGTGTTGCTTTCTAACAGCGGAGGAGTGCAAGAATGTGACAATTTGACCATGTGACCGCGGCAGCGCGAGAGAGCGGCAGTGCGGAAATAGGCTGTCTATTGCCATTCTCTAAGACAAACGCTAACCTTAACCAGCTCCTTAACAGCGCCTAAACTTAACCGTTCTACCCTTAACCAACTCCGAAACAATGCCTAACCTTAACCTTAACCATGCCTAACCTTAACCATAGAAAGAATATTGCCATTCTCTAAGACAAACTCTAACCTTAACCAGCTCCTTAACAGCACCTAAACTTAACCGTTCTAACCTTAACCAACTCCGAAAGAATGCCTAACCTTAACCTTAACCGGCGAAAGAATACACATTAAAAAAAAATTTGCTGGGATTCGAACTTGTCAACAACGGACCGCAGGACCGCTGCGCTGCCAGGTGAGCTGAGCTTCGAATGAAAATCATGGCGGATTAGGGCTACATAATGCCGCAAGCTCTGCCGCTCCGCTCTGCGGTTGCCGCGCCTGCCGCGGGGCGTGTCGCAGCCAATCAGGGAAAACGCGGAAGCAACGGCAGCACTGCTCCGCTGTTAATAAGCAATAGGCGACCTGAAAGCGTCGCTGGCTCTGCGGCTCTGCAGCTGCATGCTATTCGCAAATCCACTGCTGCCGCCGTCCTCCCGGCTCCCGCTGCAGCCGTCGTTATCATAACACTACACGCATATCATAATGTTTACAGCAAACTGTAGATGATCACCAGGTATGTTTTATTAACGTAGAATAATTCATATAAGAAAAACGATAGGGACATCTCTTACCTTTCTCCACTGGTTAAAAATGCCAGGAACTGAAATTGAAACTTGCTGTGCGCCGCGGTGATATGTGTTTATTATGAAATGACAATTGCGTGTTGACACGCCCACTGCGCGAAGCCTGCTAAATAACTTTTTCCAGTTTGCACATATCTATTATCTATGACTAATTCTATCTATTTTTAGGGGCAAATGCGATTGAAATAGTCGCGCTGTGGTTACATGACGTCATTGCTATTTTAGAGCTACTCTACCGGTTACACGGTATAGTCAAAATCCATACCGTAGAGCAAATTAATACCGTTTATACCGTATACCGTTTATACCGTCCACCCCTAGATGACACTATCATCTATTGTGTTGTTGACTGTACAACTACCCATTAAAAATGTACAACTCTCATTTAATACTTTGCAGGATACGCTGTTAATCTTAAACTGGTACTCAAACCAAACAAAGTTCATGCTCTTCTCTAAAGCATACCTGTCAACCCTCCAGTTTTTCCCAGCAATACCTACGTATAATAAACAAGCTAAATAAAGAGGATTTATCCATCTGGAGCAGAAAAAATATGGAGGATAATAAACTGTTTTTATATTTTTATAACAACTGACTCTATCTCAATTTCTACAGCTTACTGTCATGGCTCTTTTTAAAATATTCCACAACAGAACTATTTGGTACAGCCCTAGCATGTTTCGATATGGTCAATTATCTCACTTTTACTAGGTGACTAACTCAAATATGCGACCAGAAAGAAAAAAAAGGAAAATGGACATAGGGACGTTTTTTAGTCAAAGGGCAGCAGAGACAAGTGATACAGGGACACAGGTAAGGTCTTACAATGGCTTAGGAGGGCTGTACGCTAAGCTTTTTCACTAGGGGCACATTTGCCCCTAAATGAGAAATTTAGGGGCACATTTTTAAATAACAGTTTTACCATTATAGTGTATGCTTATTATTATTCGAATGACTTGTTTTATTAGGAGATCACAGATACTGCGATGCCCTATAGTAGTCATATACAGTGCAGTACAATACACATCTTAGCGTGACATCTTAAGGCCGCCACAGAGTTGGCCGTGAGCGGACCAGACTCCACAGAGGTCCGTGCGGACTCAGCATCGCGCACCGGTGTCACACAAAAGGCTGCTCGCCGTGTTGGTTGACATCGACCTGCATTAAATGTAGTAAACTGGCATGTGAAATGTAGGAAATTGGAATGCGGTGGTACGCTTGACTATGAAACCTCAAACGATTGCGGACATGCTGCGCAGAGTCCTGTCCGCTCACAGTACGCCCGACTCTGGCGGCTCACTCAGAGGTCGGCTCACGCTGTTTGCACCCGCCCATGGGTATCAAAGGCATTGAGAATTTCTCAGAAATGGCCAGAAAGTCACGGATTTCAGAAATCGATAAAAATAGAAAAATGGCATTTTTTTGTGCTTTGAGATGTTATACAGTATGTCTCCTTATTTGCAAAACTTAATACAACTTGTAAATACGTTAATTGTTATTAGATTACAAGGCTGTTTTTCCCCGCAATAGTTGAAAGAACTACAATGTCGAGGAGAGGGGCGGATTTAAGTGTCGGTGATCACTGACCCGATCTCCATAAGTAAACACTGACTGAGCTCTGAGCTGAAAAGCTATCGACAACACAGCATTAGCGTTGGCTGCAGCTATCAATCGTATTGGAGAATTCGGTGTTCAGCGAAAGCGTTGGAGTGAATCCAACGATGACGTCGCCTAGCTAACCCGCACTGTCCGCTTCCATTCATTGTGCTAGTCAGCCAGATAGCTTTCTACAGAATGGGTCAATGAATGAATGACACTAGAAATAAATAACGCCTACATGCTGGCTGTGTGTGTGTGTGTGTCTCTGTCCATTCAGTAGAAAGCTATCTGGCTTCGTTATTAGCCTAGCTAACTGGCACTGTCCGGCTCCATTCATTGTGCTAAGCTGGGCTAACGTGATAATGCCCAAGACATCACATGCATCCCTATATCTGTACATATCCCTTACCTACTCTTACTAGTTATTATGTCTATATCTGTACATATCCTTACCTACTCTTACTAGTTACTAGTTATTATATCTGTACATATCCCTTACCTACTCTTACTATATCTATATCTGTACATATCCCTTACCTACTCTTACTAGTTAGTATATCTACATATCCCTTACCTACTCTTACTAGTTATTATATCTATATCTGTACATATCCCTTACCTACTCTTACTAGTTACTATATCTATAACGTAAGGTTATCCTATAACCCTAGTTATATGAGTATAGCGAGCGCTCTGCTCTTTATGGAACTATCCCTTTATCCACTTTAATAATGAATAATTTCCTCCACATGCACACACCTATCCGCCTGGCCACACCCACATCCGCTCCTCTATATAAGCGGGGTCGTGGCCACACCATCAGCTACTTCCCAAGTCTTTCACCACCGAAGGCGAAGACCACGGTGTCCTCAGTGAGTCAGAGCAGAGCGCTCGCTATACTCATATAACTAGGGTTATAGGATAACCTTATGTTATAGATCGTATAGCTTTACGCTCTGCTCTTTATGGAACACAGGAGCTGAGCAGAGCGAAAAGCTCGACAGATGCACCCGCTGAGGCCCCCCACAACCATCAGGACCGGGGAGGACACGAGCCCCCTGGACCCCCCTAGTGGAGGATGGGAGGGAATCGGATCCGACTGTGCGAAGAGGGTTTAGCACCTCAAACGCACAGGGTGAGCAGCCGTGGGACTTACCTTCATTCAGAAGGACCCGCGACCACTCAGGGGCGCATCCCACATGCCACCAGGGAACGGACGGGAAGCAAAACACCTCCGTCACAGCCCCCAACATCACAGGGTCGAAGGTCAAGAAACCCAACCCCATGGCAAGGCCGTAGCAGCGGAGCGCGGAGGAGGTCCCAGCCCTAGGACAACCTGAGGGCCAGGACCCCCCGAAAAAAGGGGGCCTGGTGAGGCCAACAAGGCCGTAGCATCGGGACCCCACCAGACGGTCACTGGTGACACCACCCCCCACATCGCCAGCGTATCGGACAGGGCCCAAATCAAGAGCAGGCCCTTCCCCCCTCTGCATGCCGCTCTGAAGCACTCTACAAGAGGCTACTCCCCCACAACACTGCAGGGCCAGTCGGCGTGCCGAAGAGACAACCCCCAAGGAGGTTGATACCTCAATCCAGGCAAGAGCATAACTCGACCTGTGCCTGGAGCACTGCGGACTAGACAGGCGCCTAAAGGGTCTACTGTGAGAACAGTATCCAGGCGGAAGGGGCGTTCGGTATGCTGTGCACCATTGGCAGACGTCATGAAAGGTGTGGGGGCACACTCTCGGGCAGACGGGTCAAGCCCGGCCTCAACCCGAGAGTCGACTCTGTTACCAACACACCAGGGAACCAACCACCCCCCTATGTTTAGTTTAACAGGAGGCAGATGTTCCGTTAACCCACCAAGAAAACTCAGAAACATAACTGCGCATATACACAGGCTATACAGGCAGTACAAGTGTTTCAGTTTTCAAAGGGTTAACCCAGGCCAACAGGTCGACGAGAACGAGTTCGGACCTGGGCCCGGCGGACCGGGACCTACACAGGGATGCCTAGAGGGGTTAACAGAAAACCTCCTTGACAGCCCCCTCCCATCCCCACCCAGCAGGGGAAGGGATGGGTGAAAATAAATGGAGAAGGACAAGGCCCCCTAACACAGCGCAAGGTACAACACAGTATGGACCAAGCACGTCACGTGTTAAGGATAACTCGTAGTGGCATACACATGACACACACAAAAGCACAAAGTCCTTCGGGGTACCAGAACAGCAGATCTGCGCCCCGGCGGACAATGGGTTAACTGACCTGGTCCGGCGCGACCAGAACCAGTCCTGCGTCCTAGTCACGCCGCCATCCCCAGTCCTAAGAGGGGGGTAGGTACGCGTGTCGATCCAAAACATCACAGAGGGCGCCACCAAGATGGTCAGCACGCGAATGCACTGCTCCTCGTGGCCCACCACACGGGCGTGAGACCCCTCCGCCAATGTATTGATCTACTCCGTCATCTCCCCCCGGAGAATCTCCTTCCCAGCCGCCCGCATAAAAAACACTGTTTCTATGAATTGGGCAACCAAGGCGCGCCAGCCCATAACGTGGTTTCACATTGAAAGCACCCAGGGCCAGCGATATGTACACGTCGAGACCCAAAAAACACATCAATGGTTAATTCTAATGAGAAAACCAGACAACGTTCCCTCCATGCTGTCTGGGACGAGCAGCAGGAAGCCGGTCAATAAGACACAGATATGGGTCTCATACGACGCGTCTGAGGGTAAAATCTGTCAATTCTGCTCTTTACACAAGAGGGGAAGACAGAGAATCCCCCAGAGAGACCTCCATGTGAGCAACAATTGAAAAAGATATATGTAATTATTGAGCCAAGTGACCAAAGGCCCAATACACATTTCAATAGAGAGCAGAGCAGAAAACAAACAGTTCTCAATGCATCGCATCACCCAACTTTGACAATGACAGTGGTCCGTAGCACGGAGCCTGGAAAAACTCACGGAAGTCTCATGGCCAATAGAAAACGCGCCCAGTGACATATTCCATGGCCGGGGAAATCCTGTGACCCACTTATCCTAATATGGCGTGGGACCAGGGAACTCGTTTGTGTAAAAAACTGGCTTTTATACAAGGCTTAGGTTCATGTGTGAAAAAACTTGCCACCCACATTTTTACACCTTTACCAAGTAAAGAAAAAACAACAGATGTTAAAGAGGGGGTCCAAGGACCTCGGTACAATAGCTATATATGTAACCACTTCTGCAGGCTAACACTCAACCTAGTTATGGACTCGATGCCACGTTTCCTAAATGTAACATGAATACACACAACCCCCTCAGATAATAAAAAAGGTAAAGTTCACTATTACTACTGCAAGAAGAACGCTGTCTTTTATAATGAGAGAAGACATAAGTCCTCGAACGAGAGCTAGCCACAGGCCTTGCTAAGCACATACATAATAGCGACCAAAAAACTATTTTCAGAGAAAACTGCCCCACTCCCTAAGCAAGAACACAACCCCAACAGTAGTTGAGGGTTTACATCGTATCCCCAATATATAGTGAATAAACACACGTTTTGTAACAAAAAACAGTTCCTCACCAGGAGGGACCCTTTATTTAATAACAAAATTATATGTTGGGGGGGGGGGGCAAACAGGGGAGTCACTAGCGCCGCCTGCCGCGTGCAGAGCGCCGTTTGCCGGCCCGGAGGGATGGTGCTGGGGAGCCTCCTGGTCACGACGATCCCTACCGTTCCCTCCGGGCGTGGGACGACTGGCTGCAGCGGTCGCGGCACTCCCTCCACTACTGGCCTTCTTGGCGGAAGGCCCAGCAGCGGTGGCGGTGATGGTGGCAACGGCCACAGGCCTCCGCCGGCGTTGCCTCCTCCCGACATCACCGGTGGCATCGGGTCGGTGGAAATGGGGCTGGAGCATGGAGCGCTCCTCCTCCATCTCCCTGCAGGCTGCTGTCATCTGCTGCATGGCCGACCCAAAGAGTCCAGCATCGGAGAGGGGGGACGTGAGCAGCGGAATCCTCCTCTGGTCCGGCACCCGCGCCTGCTCCAGCCAAAGGTGGCGCTGGATGAGAGTGGCCAGGGCGCGTTGCCAGAGATGACCTCAGGAACAGGTGCCGGCAGTGGCTGCGGCAATGCCACGCCATTAGCGGCTGCGGCGGCCGCCATGAGCTCGGGGAACAAGGCAAGCAACTCCCCTTGCATACCTTCTTTCACGCCACTCGCGTCCCTCGCATACGGGAGGCTGCACCGGGCGCCATCGTCCGACGCGGCAGATAGCTGGGCATCTCGTCTCCGGGGTGGAGGTTTTAACCCAGTCCCAGAGTACAAGGAACCCCAGGGAGACGTAGCACTCCCTGCCACTCCCCGAGGGGGAGAGTGACACGTCTCCGCCGGGCCTTCGAACAAGAGAGCTCCCGCCCCTTCCATGTAATCCTCAGTTTCCATCGGAGAGAACTCTCACTCGGCTCCAGCACAACACTACAACCAGGCCGTTCACCCCCGCTGCTCGCCGTCTTACGACGAGAGCGAGCCGAGGCGAAGAGTCTGCGACGCAAATCCCCGGCCACCAGAGAAACTGTCGGCCTTTTGGCCGACTGTCCCATGGCGGGGGAACCAGGACCGGAACTCGGCCACCTCACAGGAGATGGGAGCTCAATGGCCCCTCGGCCAAGCACACTCTCCTCCGGGCGCCGCCCAGGCGCACCTGTTTGCCACGACCGTGGAACCAGAGACGCACGGAGGACGCCGCGATAGTGAAACGCTGGTGGAGGGTAGCGTTGTAATCGTCTAGTGCAGTGGTTCTCAAACTGTGGTACGCGTACCACTAGTGGTACTTGGTGGTACTGCTGGTGGTACTTGAAAACATTTCCAAAAAAGCTAAATTTTTTTTTTTTTTTTTTGCAGTCAGGCCACTGAACTTAGAAGCAGGCCAGGCCAGTGTTTCTGGTTGCGGCGGCGCGATAGTTAGATAATCTAAGTGGGGAACAACCAGGAGATCACTGTGACAGAGAGTAATGCAGTCTAAACAGTCATACATCTTTAATTCAACTTCAGCCCTGATCATAACCATTTATTTTTATATTTCTTGTAATGTCAGATAAAAAATTAAATACTCCCACTTTTCTGAAAAGAGTTGGTGTTAAATCTGACATTACAAAAAATCCATCAAAATATGTGTTGCTGCTAATCATTGACACATGCCTAGTCTGTAATAATCCCCACCAGAAAAATGTACTTTGCATTTGATATAGGCCTATTGTAAATATTTAACTTTTTGTGTTTTTTTTAACAATAATTTGTGATGCCATCACACAAACTGGCATTTAAAGGGTAAACATTCAAAAATGTATTGAATATGTGTTTTATTTTCTTTTTTACAATAATTTGTGATGCCCATCACAAACACTGGCATTTAAAGGGTAAAAATTCAAAAGTTCCTGCACCAGAATGCAGGAAATTAAGTTTTTGTAACAAAATAATTGTGTGTGTGTGTGTGTGTGTGTGTGTGTGTGTGTGTGTGTGTGTGTGTGTGTGTGTGTGTGTGTGTGTGTGTGTGTGTGTGTGTGTGTGTGTGTGAGAGAATGACGGACAATTGCTTGCTGTGTGAGAGAGAGAGAGAGAGAGAGAGAGAGAGAGAGAGAGATAGAGAGAGAATTAAGTACATTTGCTGAAATACAGTTGTTCTTAATTTTCTCACTTGCTATGTGAGAATGTTAGTTATTATGTTCTCAATGCCCCTTGCATTGTATGAGTTGTGTGGAAGCGTTTGCTAGTTCTAGTGCTATCCCTTTGTACATTGTGGCTGTGTCTGACAAAATAATGGTATTAGGAATACATTTGCCTCCTGCGTGAACTGTGCATAGCTGAATAGACTGTATTTTAACGCCGGTCATATGGTGGTACTTGGAGAGCCAGCTACGTTCTCAGGTGGTACTTGGTGTAAAAAGTTTGAGAACCACTGGTCTAGTGACCCTCCGATGGTGAAGACATTATCTCTTTGCTTTTTCGAAAATTTGCGAGAGAGAAAAAACAAAGATACAATGTCAACGTAGCTCCTCTCCAACAACTATTTTGGCACTAAACTTAAAGTGGTGTGTTACAGACACTTTCGGTGGTGAAAATAGGGAAGGAGCTGATGATGTGGCCACGACCCGCTTATATAGAGGAGCGGATGTGGGTGTGGCCAGGCGGATAGGTGTGTGCATGTGGAGAAAATGTTTCATTATTAGTCAAGTCAAGCAGTGGCGTCGCGTGGGTAAAATAACAGGGGAAGCCAAAAAAAAAGTATTAAAAAATAATTATTAAATATTTTTATTAATTTTTTTTTTTTTTTTTTTTTTTTTTTTTTTTAAAGTCAAGCAGTCACCATGTACACTACAGTATGGCTCGGCGGCCAGTCAAACTTTCTTTTTATTTATTTAACAGATTGCAGAATGGGTACAATACAGTACGGCTCAATACACACAATTGTATAAGGGGATGCAGACCAGAGAAAGACGTTTGTCTTGTTTACATCAGGGTCATTAATACTGCTGGAGCATTGGTTAATTTTTGGTCCGATTTTTCCTTGCACGATTTTGCGCGCCGCGTGGGAGCAAATTCGAGACACATATTCGGTTGCAAAAAGGTGTCCCACGGTCTCATCTATGGCCGTGAATATTTTCACGCGGATCGGAATCACGGCGCGCCCGTGGGACACTTTTCCGTTTCGGCGAGTTTATTCCACGCTTTCTGTTTTCCTTTTCTACGCATTTTAGGGGCTACATGTGATTGAGTAAAAGTTGCGGGACGCCCAGATGTTTCCACGATAGAAAGCTCGCGTGGATCCCATAATAGGCTCACTTAATACAGCGTTTTTAAAATCACGCGACATTTTCAGGGTCGCGAGCCGACCTTTTCCCCTCGGTTTCGATGATGGAAGTGATTTAGGAAAAGCTTCGGCACGCCGAGAGGTCCCCGTGGATTTAATCTCGCGAGGATCGGGGCAATATTCGGCCCGTGGGAACAGTTACGGGTTGCAGAGGGGAAAATATGCTGAGTGTTTTCCTCTGGCAGTCAGCTGTGGCAGTCAGCTCGAATCTGATTGGCTAGGATCAGATTTGGACTCTATAATGCTGGAAGCCTGGAGAAAGAGACCTACCATCTGCCTCCTCTCCTGCTGCAGTGAGCATAGTGAGGCTGACAGTGTGTTAGAGGGAGTGAGAAGGAGAAGAGGGCGACATTTAAAAAAAATTAAAAATTATAACACAGATGCACAGATGAAAAAGAATGTAAACTATATTAAAAAAAAAAAAAAAAAAAAAAAAATCATATTTCATATTTGATATTAATTCATATTTTAATATTAGGGAGGCATGGCTTCCGTTGGCTTCCATAAGGATTCGCCACTGAAGTCAAGTCAAGTCAAGAGTTTTAATTGTCACGGCATACAGGTATACAATGAAATGCGGCTGGTCTTGCCCGCGACGATGTGCAATACAGTGGTACAACATATAATAGAATCCAATAAAAATACAGTGGTACAACATATTAAAGAATCCAATAACAACAACAGTGCAATAAACAGGTACATGGTGTGCCATCTCGGTATCTGTACATAGTATTTACAGAGCATATAGGACATGCTAGGTAGCTTTAGTAGTGCAATAGTGCAATACACTGTTCCTGATGTTATACTAATTTAAAGTGGCCTTTCCTCTGGCCATAAGTGTGCGTGTGTGCGGCATGAGTGTTAAAGTGGCTGCTAGTGTGTGAGCGTGTTCAGCGTGCGTGTCGTGTATGTGCTTGTGTGTGGATAGTTCAGTTTCTGTGTCTCTCAATGATCATTGTTCAAGGCTCTGATGGCCTGGGGGAGTGGATAAAGGGATAGTTCCATAAAGAGCAGAGCGTAAAGCTATACAATCTATAACTGTACATATCCCTAGCCTACTCTTTCTAGTTACTATAACTGTACATATCCCTTACCTACTCTTACTAGTTACTATATCTAACTGTACATATCCCTTACCTATGAATGAATGAATGAATGAATGAATGAATGAATGAATGAATGAATGAATGAATGAATGAATGAAAACTTTATTTAACAGATTGCAGAATGGGTACAATACAGTACGGCTCAATACACACAATTGTTAAGGGGATGCAGACCAGAGAAAGACGTTTGTCTTGTTTACATCAGGATCCCCCATTTTCAATTCATAGTGACATTTATGACATACACAACATACATGACATTTATGGCATAGGGACATACATGACATACATACTGTTACATTTGTGACATATACGCTATGCAAATAGTACTACTCTTACTAGTAGTTACTATATCTGTACATATCCCTAGCCTACTCTTTCTAGTTACTATATTTGTCTCTCTCTCTGTCTATATCTCTTTATTTCTCTCTCTCTCTATCTCTCTCTCTCGCTCTCTCTCTCTCTTGTGTGCATCACAGCTACATTTCTATCTAAAGCCCTGATAATAATAATAATAATAATAATAATAATAATAATAATAATAATAATAATAATAATAATAATAATAATAATAATATAATAATAATAATAATAATAATAATAATAATAATAATAATAATAATAATAATAATAATAATATAATTATAATAATAATAATAATAATAATAATAATAATAATAATAATAATAATAATAATAATAATAATAATAATAATAATAGTAATGTATTCAGGTAAACTTCTATCTAAAGCCCTAGCTTGTGTGTGTCACTCTAGGCCTCTTGGGTCCAGTCATTGGAATAACAAAGGAACGACAGACTAGAAACTGGGCCTTTGTTCAGGTGTGAATTGGTCTAGTGACATTGATCACACCGAATTCTGGGAGTGTAGTTTTCATCAAATAGCTGAATTCACTGTATTTTTTTTTATTTGTACTTACATTTGTATTGAACATTTATAGACATACAACACTTAGACAATATTTACAATGACATCCCTAACATAACAATATACAAATATGGGTCCCTTGAATATGGCGTCGTTCAGACACTTATACCCCCATAAGAGTCCCCTCCCTCCCGCCATCCACCCCTAGAAACCGGGCTCCCCCACATCCCAGGTCCGTACCACGCGGGGCCGAGCACTCAGCGACATGGGTCCCTTGAATTTGATTGGGCCAGGCCCAGTAGAGGGGCGAGGGGAGGTACTCCCCCCCACCGAGCCAAGCCCGCTACCTCCCATGTCACCAAGCACCCCACCCCACGCACCACGAACCCACAACCTACGAGACCCCACTCTCCCGGGCCAAACCGCAGAGATGATGCCCCCCCCCCCCCCCCCCGACATTCCCCCCCCTGAGCCAAGCCCGTAGAACTCCCACATATCACAGGCCGATGTGCGCGGAGCCGGGCCCCCAGCCACACGGGTTCCTTGAATCAACTGGGCCAGGCCCAGTAGAGGAAAGGGACCGATTCTCCCCCCCACCGAGCCAAGCCTGCTACCTCCCATGTCACCGAGAGCCCCACCCCACGCCCACCGACCCCGCAACACACAGGACCCCATTGGGCAAAGCTCAGCCGCTCTGACCCCCATTCATTCCCCACCACTGAACTCAGCCCGCCCACCTCTGTACCTCCCATGTCACTGATATCACTATATACATTTATGAAAAAATAACACTGACAACACCATAAGAAAAATTAAATGAAGATAAAATAAGCCATATGACTAGCACTCTTTCCCCCGTTGGCGGTTTGGAGGGGAATCAGCTCTCCTGTTGAAGAAGCCCCCCCCCCCCCCTAGAGATGGAGATATCCCCCCAAGGAGATTCTCCAAGCCCCTCTTCATGTCCAACATTTTGAATTCTTGTACTTCACAATTGTCCATGTGCACATTTAGAGCAACTGCTATTCTAACATAACTCAGGAAAAAAAAATATTAAAGACAATTGGCACTTCCCTGGTTTTTCCCCCCGTTGGCGGGCTGGAGGGGTAAGGCTCTCCTGGAGAGGGCCCCTCCTATAACGACGGAGATACCCCACTGGGGATTCTCCAATGCCCCTATTATTGTCCAACATTTTATTAGAATTTTTATCTTTCATATGATAGTACAGTTCCAGAGCTCCCGGTCACGTGAATATTAAAGGCAACCAACTTGTGTTCAGCTTTTCTCTGATTGGCCACGACCCCACGCCGCTAGCCCGCCCCCTTTTGCCGCGAGCGCGGCAGGAACCTTCAAGTTCCCTGGTGCAAAATAAATCTGGTAGTTCGTTTATGACGTTAATTAATAATAAACACTGTTAGGACTATCTGACTCTTACTAATAAACACTGTTAGGACTATCTGACTCTTAATAATAAACACTGTTAGGACTATCTCGATTCCTACTTTAACTAGAAACTGTACATTGTAACGTTATATGTTATTTCGTGTTTTTAACATCAGTCACTGTACATCAGTGTGGAGGCTGGTAGTTCGTTTATGACGTTAATTAATAATAAACACTGTTAGGACTCTTAATAATAAACACTGTTAGGACTATCTGACTCTTAATAATAAACACTGTTAGGACTATCTGACTCTTACTAATAAACACTGTTAGGACTATCTGACTCTTAATAATAAACACTGTTAGGACTATCTCGATTCACGCGTCACTACTGTAACTAGAAACTGTACATTGTAACGTTATATGTTATTTCGCGTTTTTAACGTCAGTCACTGTACATCAGTGTGGAGGCTGGTCGTTCGTTTATGACGTATTGCTGGCTCTCATATTTGCGAATACAACAGCGTTCACCCTGATGTAAACAAAACAAGTCATTGCGACGGCCAACGGAAGACGGCCGCTGCCGCAGGCGGCGCAACTCTCTGCCGCGCGGCAGCGCGGTCACATGGCCGTGTGGCCAATCAGAGAAACCCTGAACGCAAGGCTGAACACAAGTTGGTTGCCTTTAATATTCACGCCTCCCGGTCAGGTCTCCGAATGTGTTGCCCAATGTTCCCCATCTTCTTGGTTGTGCTTCATGTGTGTTAGTGTCTACAGTTTAGTCAAGTACGTGTTATTAATATTATATGTCCCGAATCAAGACCCAATTTCCCCAGCTAATGTGTTTACCTTGTCTGTATTCCCATTGGTCTGTGTGTTATCTGCAGTGTGTCTCGAGTCATAACATCCATTCACTCTCAAATAATATGTATATGTGGTATTGAATCTTGGTCAGTGTGTGTGACCTCAGTGCTCGAGTCCTGTTTGGTGTGTGAGATCTCGTTATTTGAATCCTGGCTGGTCTGGTTGATCTCGGTGCTCGGCTCCCGGTTGGTGTGTGTGGCCTCAATGCTCGCATCTTGGCCGGCCTGGGCGATCTCCTTGCTTGCATCTCGGATGATCTGGTTGGCCTCGGTGCCCGAGTCCTGGTTGGTCCGGTATCCAGCGTCTCTTTGGGGGACACTTGTTTTATTTCTTTTGAATTAGCCTCCATGCTCCTCTGAATATTCTGTATTGAATCGAGTCCAGTCTGCGTGTTGGTTTGCATGTTAGCATCGTTAGCTTTCTGTAGTGCTTCTAGCCTGATCCGAATGCTATCTGTATATTCATCGTGTTAGCTTCCATGTTAGCTTGTAGCTTCGTCTCCAGCCTCGCTGTTGTCTAACGCTTTTATTTCCTTTGAATTCGCCTCCATGCTCCTCTGAATATTCTGTATTGCCTCGAGGCCAGTCTGCGTGTTGGTTTACATGTTAGCATCATTAGCGTTCTGCATTGCTTCCAGCCTGATCTGAATACTTGCTTGCATATTCATCACATTAGCTTCCATGTTAGCTTGTAGCTCAGTCTCCAGCCAGGCCTCGCTGTGGTCTAACGTTGTGTTAGCTTGTTTTACCTGCTGCGTCACCCCCTCGTGTTGTACCTTTCCGTTCGTTGTATTTTCTTTGTCGGGGGTCATTCTTCTCTCACTTCTCCTCGAGTTTTGTGCACTGGGTCTTGTCATCGTTTTTTTTATCTTCGAGTTGTTACTTTTTATCATGTTTTGTAACTTTTTATTACCTTTCTTGAATTTTGGACTGGGAGCTCTGTTCTGCAGCTGCTTACCTGCTCCTCGCCAAACCGGAAGCCTCTGAATTCACTTTCTTCCTTTCAAAGCCCTGTACTGGGATTTAGTTAGAATGTTACCAGAATGTTTCATAGGACATTGATTGAAAACTATCGGTTCAAATTTTACAATTGATGGCTTATTTTGAAGGGAGGGGCTCAACAGCCCAGACTCTAGAGGGTTTGTCACGCTAAGATGTGTACTGTACGTACTGTACTTAGTACTATGGAATCGCATACAGTATCTGCTATCTCCTAATGAAACAAGTCATTAGAATAATATAAGCCTACTGTCCATTCATTACACACGTAGGCTATACAGTGTGTGTGTGTGTGTGTGTGCGCATGCTGAACAGGTGGCCAGGAGCGTGCAACAAGGCTGTATAAATATGGAATATTAATACAGTCTATTCCACTATAGCTATATCCATTTGATGTGTCGTGTCATAGCCCTGTTAAGCAATAGCCCCCCCGACACCTCACTAACTGCCTGAACCAGTCCTTCGTCCCACAACTGGGGCCATGGACTGCTGCCAGCAGCTGGAAAACTAACAGCGTACTGTAACTGTAAGGTATACTATGACCGATAGGGTATACAGACCCCCATCTGCACCTTTGTGTATACTGTTTACTTTTATTCATAGTTAATATTCAGATTAAATTATTATAGTTTTTGTATTGCCTATATTTATTGTAATGTATATTAGGACTTTAATACTGTAAATGTGATGCCCACTAGAAGTGGTATCATGTTAATATCTTTAGATTATGTGTCAAAACAGTGTGAACATATTGGTACAGGATTACCTCCATCAGAAACAAGGTAGAACAGTCATTTATATGTAATGGGAGACATTAACATAATCTGGTCAATAGGTGGCGGTATAGGACTGGTGTTTAGTGGCTTCGCCTTCCAGGGACCCGTACTGTGTGCTTAGGGACGCACGAGGCGATCTCAGCCTCACAACCGGGAGGACCCAGAGTCAGTAACATCGTGTCTGCACCTTCCTTTGTCAAATGATTAACTACAACCTGTTTCATAGGTGGGTAATATACTACAAAACACACATAAAGGTTAACAAGGATACATGCAATGTCGAGGGTTCAAATTAAGTAACTATTGTCGATGTTTGAGTCAAGTTTAAGAAGTTTAAGACGACAAGTAACGTGGTTGAGAAGCAGACCGTCTATTGATGGCGCCACGTTTCGTTGGTGCATTTAAATAGTGTTGGAACACAATTGTCCATTTAAGCACTGACGTGTCGAAGTTAAGTATCTCCAAGGGGATTATAAAGGTTTATGTTTTGAAATACATACTGTTTTGGGTTGAATTGCTGTGTAGTAAATGTGTATATTGTGTACAAGATGGTTAGAGGGAAATTACTTTAGCTTACACTACCTGGGAGATGGCTAAACACCGGAGCGTGTCTCTCTCTCTCTCTCTCTCTCTCTCTCTCTCTCTCTCTCTCTCTCTCTCTCTCTCTCTCTCTCTCTCTCTCTCTCTATTGCGCCCTCCGTTAAATGTAAATATAAATCTATTCCCTTGAGTTATACCATGGTCACAGTTTAGCAAATTCCTAGTAGGGTTGAGAACGGCCCGATACATATATATATATAAATGCACTTGCATTGCACATTTGAGTTTCAATAGAACTTGAGACCGGAACACAACTAGGGGTAACACTGAGGTGTGGAGGTATTTCTGTATACTAGAGAATAGTGGATATGACTGATGATAAGTGACTGATGATAAAGGTAACACTTATTGGTGATTTAAGGAATTGTTTGACAGACAATGAGAATGACAGTGTTGGTTAAAAGACATACGATGGTCCCTTCCAACATGCCTAGACATGTCTAGATAGAGGTTAACAGGATAATGTTTCTCTTCTCACATGCTTATATTTAAGACGCCAAATATGTATAAAGACATAAGTAATCACAATGTACAGTATATAATACTGGATAACTACATTTAAAAGGAAAATGCTATTGAAGTGAACCAGGGTATCCTAAAAGGGTAGAATGTGTGTTGCAATGATGAATATGCTTTTGAATTAATAACAAGTATGGGATTATAATTGAATGTATTAAAGTAATGTAACTAATTGAACTGGATGATTATACAATGATGATACAATGATGATACAATGATGATACAATGATGATACAATGATTGATTGATTATTCTGTGGAATAAATAAACGTTGTAGAAAGACAACCGGGAGGACCCAGAGTCAGTAACATCGTGTCTGCACCTTCCTTTGTCAAATGATTAACTACAACCTGTTTCATAGGTTAAACATATATCTGCTATCAGGTGCCATATCCTGGTACCTGTAACATAAATACTGTTTAATCTTCTCATATTCTATATTCAGATTGCATTTTATGGCCTATATTTATTGTCTTTCTTCTATTACCCTGCCCATACATGTACCTCTCCTTCCATATGCTGCTATGACGCCTGAATCAATAAGGGTCAATAAAAGAATAGATGATCTTATCTTAACTTTTCTGTTTGCTTACCTTGCCATCCAGTTGCATGTACACTGTAGTGTTTGACTCCAGTGTGATGAACTCACTGCATAAAAGCCTCTACCGTTCAAGCCACTTTGTTACAACCCTTCGTAACGCTGCAGCTGAAACAGTAAATGCTGACGATAAAAGCTGAGAAATTATTTACTTGTGTATCATTTTATACATTGAAAGTGACAGGAATAGGGCCTTACATGCGCAGATGGTGGGACTTTTCATATCATCTCTTGAATTGAATCACTCTTACACAAGTACGTATGTGTCCCTGGTTAATTAGCTGTGATAGCATGGGTATCCTACTCTGAAATGCCCAGTGTAAGAGGTGAAGGTACATCCCTGGCATAGGTCCAGAATACCCTCAATTACTGCAGGTTGGTGGTGCAAAGACGCCTTAATCCTTTCACTAACACACTGAACAAGAGTGAGTTTACCTGCCCAGCAGAAATAGAGCAAGCACTGCATCACACCCATGCTATTTATTTCATTGTCATTTAAAAAAAAAAAAAAAATCTGAAAGCTACTGGTGCCTTTGGGAATCTGTGGAAAAGATTCACTCTCTTTCTGCTGGGCAGGTAAACTCACTTCTGCTAATTGCATTAAGCTACAATTGACCTGAGGGACTGCTTCCCCTTCTGGCCACCCAATTTTAAGACAGAATCTATGGAGAGATTTAAATATATTTTGATCATCCATTTACCTTTTCCCTTTTCCGATCGGTGAAATTAAATTTTTTCTTTTTGCAAAATCAACTCTGCCTCTCTTTGTTTGTTTTTTTATCTACTTTTTCTCCCCATTTTCAATTTTTCTCCCATCCAAATTTCGTATTATCCAATTCTACCCTCCCCTGTCTCGAACGTTGTTAGACCATGCCTCCCACTGGTCGGCTGCAATGTGGACGAAGCCTTGCATCACATGTCCCCTCTGGTACACGTCCGATCCCCACCCACCGGCTTTCCCACCCCCTAATACTGCCAATTGTATTAGTATGAACGACCAGCCAAGCCGGAAGCAACGCCGAGAGCTGGGCTCGAACCCAGTATATCCTGCGTTAGTGGCGAGCGCCTTGCCCACTGCGCCACTTAGCTTCCTACCTCTCTTTGTTAATAGAATTTTTTTTTTATAATTTTTTTTTAATATATTCAACTTTTATTTTCCTATTCGAATCCCATGCCCATCGAACGAAGCTTCAAAGTATTTAAGACAGCCCTATACAGCCCTGTATCTGTTCTTTTCACAGAGTTGTATTATAAAAATAACGTGTGAAGAATACAAACGGTAGAGTATTTGTGGCTTAACATCAGCCTAGGGATTCAAATGTACCTGTCGACTTTCAGTACATTGCATAGTAAAAAATAAATCCTAACCTGAAGTTCCTTTGAGATCTATGTTTCTTGTGGCCTGGGGGGTCTGTCTGTGACGGTTAAATAAAAGTTCTCAAAGTTCCCCCACTTGAACTGAGGAGGCCATTAAAAAGTATGTCAACCCAGAGGCGGAAAAATGCTCTGCAAACCTAACAGCGGGAGGCCAAAACGATAACACATAGAAGTGTAACATTTAAATGTTCAATTAACCGGTAACACTTTATAATAACACTAAGTTATAAGACCTTTATAAGGTATTTGTAGATAATGAACTAATCATGAACAAACCCTTTATATACATTCGTAAATCATTATTAAATCATTTACAACTATATTTGTATAACATTTACAAATTAGTCCTACATTAGTTATAACTCATTATCAACATTGTTTGTACTTGATTTGTTCATCATTAAATAATGTTGTTTAATGTGTAGTAACACATTTATAGATGCTTTGAAAAATGGATATGAAAAAACGACTATACTGTACCTCCATTTATTTGTTCATGTTCAACAAATGATTTGTTAAGACATTCATAAAACATCTATAAATCATTTGCAGATGCTATTGTGTGCCCTAATCTAAAGTGAAGCCTATTCCTCATTAACAAATGTCTAAATGTGTTTATTTGTGGACTTTTATGAATACACACAAAGCAATTACCAGACTTGTATTTTCATGTTTAACAAATGATTTGTTAAGACATTCATAAAACATCTATAAATCATTTGCCGATGCTATTGTGTGCCCTAATCTGAAGTGAAGCCTATTCATCATTAACAAATGTCTAATACTAAGCCATTACTGCACGAATCCGCTTCAAGGCCCTCGATCTAGCATACAGTGCGGCAAAGGGAACCACTCCCGCCTACCTCCGGTCAATGGTCTCTAACTACACACCCTCAAGACCCCTACGCTCTGCATCTTCTGGCCGCCTCAGACCTACTCCTATCCAAGCTCCAGGAGGGTCATCAAAGAGAAGTCGCCTATTCTCAGTCCTTGCCCCACAATGGTGGAATGAACTACCCACCCCAGTTAGGACAGCCGAAACACGTCCAATCTTCCGCCGTTGACTAAAGACGCACTTCTTCAACCATTATCTGAATTTAAAAAAGAAAAAAAATATCTAACCCTAACTAACCGTACTGTCATGCACTTGTCCTAATAAACTAACCTACACTGTAGCACTCAACACTTTGATGAACATTGTTGCTCAGCTGATAGAGTTGTGCCCTTCCTGATGGCTTGTCGTACAGAACTTGTAAGTCACTTTGGATAAAAGCGTCAGGCGCCTAAGGAAGTTCCAAGTCAGTCAGAAGATCCTTAAGAACTTCTACTCATGTACAATAGAGAGCATCTTGACCGGCAACATCACCTCCTGGTTTGGGAATAGCACTGCACAAGACCGAAGCAGACTACAAAGAGTGACACGTTCAGCCGAACGCACAATTGGAGGGGGGCTCCCCACCCTCCAGAACATTTACAACAAGCGTTGCAAGGGCAAGGCTAAGAGAATCATTAAAGACTCCAGTCACCCGAACAACTGCCTCTTTGAACTGCTGCGGTCAGGCAAGCGATACCGGAGTCTCAAGGCGAGCACAGAAAGACTCAGAAGAAGCTTCTATCCCCAGGCCATCAGGCTGCTAAACGAACAATGAATGAACACTACACAACAACAACCACCAAACGCACATAGCACACACATCCACACGCACACACTCACTTTAAACAAACACACTGTAGCACCCACTCCACACACTTTATAGCACACACCCACTTTAAACAAACACACTGTAGCACCCACTCCCCACACTTTATATTTATTGATGAAGGATTGCACTACAACTCGTACACCTTACTGTAAATTGTACCTAAAATTGTACCTCATCCCATTTCTGCTTTGCACTAGATAGTACTGTACATTAGTACACTGCATAGTATTGTATATTATATGGTAACTCAGAACATTGTACATATGTCTATACCGAACACTGTGACCTCATTTTTCTTCTTCTAAATTACATGCTATATTATGTTATTTGATACTATCTTGTCTAGCACAGTCTCTGGAGCGTAACAGTAAGAAGCATTTTGTATGAAAGTATTCTGTACTTCTGTATGACAACTATTAAAGAACTTGAACTTGAGCTAAATGACTAAATGTAAATGTAATACAGTTAATTATTTGTTTACTTTTTCATCACCTGTTACAAATGTTGTAGACAGCTTTCGGATAAACCCTTCTTTGTGACATCAAACAGTGACAGAATTAGGACTATAGATAAATGCAATTTTATTAACATAATAAATACATGTGCATAACATTATAGTGTAACATGGGGGCAATAGGACCCAGGAGTACCCTGGCCAGGTATTGACAGAGTATGTAGAGGAAGTATCACATGCGTTTATGACATCACGTCATAAATCAATCTCTCCCGACTGTATGACATAATGTTGCATTTTCTTTTCCAAATGTAGCCAAGAGTAAAGACCCTAATCCTGTCAAAACAGCAGTCATAGTGTATATTTTCAACAATACGCGTTTTTTTTACCAATAGGTTAAAGTGTTATTAGTGAGATTTTAGTTTATGGAATGTGTTCATAATTTAGCGAATATCCACCATTTTCTTTTGTAGTCATATGAGGAAAGGATATCCAGAGCTCTCAATGAGCGTTGAAATTTCGAAAAAACTACATTACCTAGCCCATGCCAGCTTCCTGCAGGCAAATTACTTTTTTTTTACTCTTATTTTTTCTGGATTATGTACCACAAAACTGAACGTTATTGGCATATATTGGAGCGCAGTTAGTGTGTCTACCTTCTGTGAACGTTTAGCAACCAGCCGTGTTGCAATCCGATTCAAAATGGCGGACCTGTCTCAAATATATATATTTTTTACTGTATTTACAGTAGATTTCATTCACGGTTCTTGCTCCACGCCTGCTGATACTAAATCCAAATTGAACTCTGCCATTTGAAAGAAGAGATTTGGCCCGATCCATAGATGTGAAATTTGGCTATAATCAGGTCATTTACAGGCCTTATATTCTATATTCTATAATAATATTTCAAATTGCATGTGTCCGGATGGCAGAATTCAGTACTGTATCTACAAAACATTCTGTTCAATCATCTTCCCTTTATTCATTTGCTTAGATTTTTTGTACACATGCTCTCAAGAAGGTGCTGAACGAGTTTTCCATGTCTGGTAATTTTTAGCATGGTGTTATTCACCATCAAAGATTTATATTCTCCTTTGTTTCATCACAATTTACTCAAGCCTACAGATGCAGCTCTTATGACTCTGAGCTCTGCTCTGCTACTGCAGTAATCATGCACCATTAACCTGGCAGTGCTGTTAACACTAGCACAGCCATGGAGAAAATGACACTAATTCCCGCCGGGAACGGGTCAGATGACCCGACAGCCTTTAGAATGGAGATGGGAGGGAGAGAAGGGAGGGAGGGTCAATGAGGGAGGGAGAAGGAGAAAGGGAGGGAGGGAGAGAGAGAGGGAGAGAGGAAGGGAGGGAGAGGAAGTGAGAAGGAGGGAGAGGGAGGTATCTATCTAGGTCGTCCTCGGACGGAGACACCTATACTTAGGTCAAGTTCAAGTTCTTTAATAGTTGTCATACAGAAGTACAGAATACTTTCATACAAAATGCTTCTTACTGTTACGCTCCAGAGACTGTGCTAGACAAGATAGTATCAAATAACATAATAACATAATATAGCATGAATTTAGAAGAAGAAAATGAGGTCACAGTTGTTCGGTATAGACATATGTACAATGTTCTGAGTTACCATATAATATACAATATACAATACACAACTATGCAGTGTACTAGTGTACAGTACTATCTAGTGCAAAGCAGAAATGGGATGAGGTACAATTTTAGGTACAATTTACAGTAAGGTGTACGAGTTGTAGTGCAATCCTTCATCCATAAATATAAAGTGTGGGGAGTGGGTGCTACAGTGTGTTTGTTTAAAGTGGGTGTGTGCTATAAAGTGTGTGTAGTGGGTGCTACAGTGTGTTTGTTTAAAGTGAGTGTGTGCGTGTGGATGTGTGTGCTATGTGTGTTTGGTGGTTGTTGTTGTGTAGTGTTCATTCATTGTTCGTTTAGCAGCCTGATGGCCTGGGGATAGAAGCTACTTCTGAGTCTTTCTGTGCTCGCCTTGAGACTCCTGTATCGCTTGCCTGACGGCAGCAGTTCAAAGAGGCAGTTGTTCGGGTGGCTCGAGTCCTTAATAATTCTCTTAGCCTTCCCCTTGCAACGCTTGTAGTAAATGTTCTGGAGGGTGGGGAGCCCCCCTCCGATTGTGCGTTCGGCTGAACGTGTCACTCTTTGTAGTCTGCTTTGGTCTTTTGCAGTGCTATTCCCAAACCAGGAGGTGATGTTGCCGGTCAGGATGCTCTCTATTGTACATGAGTAGAAGTTCTTAAGGATCTTCTGGCTGACTTGGAACTTCCTTAGGCGCCTGAGGAAGTAGAGGCGTTGTCGTGCCTTCTTCACCACACTGTTAATGTGTATGGTCCATTTCAAGTCCTCGGATATGTGGGCTCCGAGGTACTTGAAGCTGTTGACTCTCTCAACCGGTGCCCCGTCGATGCTGAGGGGGCTGTAGTCCTTGACCCCCGACCTCCTGAAGTCCACAATCATCTCCTTTGTTTTGCTGACGTTCAGGGAGAGGCTGTTTTCCTGGCACCATCCCGCCAGGACCTTGACCTCTTCCAGGTAGGCCCTCTCGTCGTTGGCAGAGATCAGGCCCACCACCACTGTGTCGTCAGCAAATTTGACGATTGTATTGCTACTCCGCTGAGCCACACAGTCGTGTGTGTACAGGGAGTAGAGGAGGGGACTCAGAACACAGCCCTGGGGGGCCCCTATGTTGAGGGTGATGGATGAGGAGGTGCAGTTGCCTGCTCTCACCACCTGGGGTCTGCCAGTCAGGAAGTCCAAGACCCACTGGCAGAGGTCATAGCCCAAGCCCAGGTCCCTGAGCTTGGCTATGAGTATGGAGGGGACTATGGTATTGAATGCCGAGCTGTAGTCGATGAATAGCATTCTCACATAGTTCCCCTGCCTCTTGTCCAGGTGTGATGCTGCTGTGTGCAGCACATGGGATATGGCGTCCTCCGTGGACCTGTTGGGGCGGTATGCAAATTGCAGGGGGTCCATGTTGATGGGGAGGGAGGAGCAGATGTAGCCCTTTACTAGCTTCTCAAAGCACTTCATGGCTATGGAGGTGAGAGCTACAGGGCGGTAGTCGTTGAGGCAAGCAGGCTTGGATTTTTTGGGTACAGGGATAATAGTGGACTTCTTCAGGCAGGTGGGGATGACAGCCTGTTCTAAGGACAGGTTAAATATGTCAGTGAATACTGGGGCCAGTTGGTCGGCACAGACTTTTAGGACGCGGCCGGGGATGCCGTCCGGACCTGCTGCCTTCCTGATATTCACTTTTTTAAAGGTCCGCCTCACCTCATGCTCTGTTACCCTGAACACTGCGCCTCCATCAGCAGCCGACCCCCCCCCCCCCATTGCCGAGGCTTGTGAGCTGGTGTTGTTATTACCAGCATCAAACCTCGCATAGAAGGTATTGAGGTCGTTTGCTAAGGAGATGTCACTGTTCAGTTTGAGGGAGGCGCCTTTGTAGTCTGTCATCGTTTTGAGCCCCTGCCACATAGCTCTAGAGTCAGCTTGTTCAAACTGGAGTTCAATTTTATCCCTGTAGCGTCGTTTGGCCTCAGTCACTGTCCTCCTTACGTTGTGTTGCGCCACCTTGTGGTCGTTCATGTTGCCTGCCACTAGGCCGTCATTGTATGCTTTGGTGCGCTCTCTCAGAGCTTCACGGACGGATTTGTCTACCCAGGGTTTTTGATTTGGGTAAACTTTCATTTTGGTAGTGGGGATTGTTTCTTTCACCCTAGTACAGACATAGTCCAGCACTGTCTCCGTGTAGGCATTAATGTTATCTGTGTCGCGGAATACAATCCAGTCTGTGTTGTGAAACACTGACACTAGTGTATCCTCTGACGTCACATCCCATTTCTGCACCTCTCGCGAGACTACGGGAGTACTTTTAATTCTTTGTCTGTACTTTGGTGTAAGGAAAATGGATGCGTGATCTGACTTGCCAAAGCCACTATCAGAATGAGCCTTGTAGCCACCTTTAAATTGCGTGTAACAGTGATCTAGGATGTTACCGCCTCTGGTGTTGCAAGTCACATGCTGGTAGAAATCAGGCAATACCTTTCTCAGATTGGCGCTATTGAAATCTCCCAGTACTAAAATGGCGGCGTTAACGTTCGTCGCTTGTATATTGTTTACCTCGTCGTGTAGTCTGGAGAGCGCGGCGTTGTTGTTGGCTTGCGGTGGAATATACACTCCGACCAGGATGATCGCCGTTAACTCCCTCGGGAGGAAGAAAGGACGACACTTGATGGTTATATATTCCAGTTCTGGGGAGCAGTGATTGGATAATTCCTTCACATTCGTTGGATCACTCCAATTTTTGTTAAACATGAAGGCAATACCTCCACCACGTTGTTTACCGGACTCTGATTGTGTCCGATCCTTCCTATGGATAAAGAAATGATCCGCTGGTTGAATCGCGTGATCTGGAACCTCCGGCGTGAGCCACGTTTCGGTGAAGCAGAGAACGTTGCAGTCCCTAACGTCTCTTTGGTATTGAATCCTTGCTCGGATGTCATCCAGTTTATTGTCTATTGATTGTACATTGGCTAGCAATATACTGGGAAGTGGTGTACGGTGTCGTCTGGATCTCAGCCTGTTTCGGATCCCAGACCTTTTTCCTCGACGTCTTTTCCTGGGGTCTAGGAACAAAGGATCCGGTCCTAGGTCTGTTATGTTAAGCTAAGAAGTCTGCTAAGAGAAGCATAATATTATTTATTATAATTTTATTTCATTGGGTTTTTAGCCCTAGTTGCACTTTTGTTGCACATTTTTGTGTTTATTTCATGTTTTTAACAGTGCATGAAATATTGTGTATTACTGCAAAGAAAATAATTAAATAAGAGCTTTGGGTCGCGACTTAATGACTAAGGGAAATGTTGGGTCCCGAGGCTAGACCAGTTGAGAACCACTGATCTATAGCACCTTTATAGAATAACTAAACACATTTTACCTCCCTATGGGTTATTTTTTCTGTATGTTATGTATTCTGACATCACCAATTGGGGTGGGGCAGCAAAATTACCATGTGTTTAGTTACTATTTCCATTCATGTTTTTTCAGTCAGGAATTTATGAAAACCATACTGTATGTGAGGGTTTTCAGTGAAAATTGCAGTTAGGTAGTAGTCTACATGAAGTGCATAGTACAGTATATTTGCATGGGCATGTCTTCATAAGTAAACTGTATTGTAGAGCTTGACCTTCATACCCGATGAGCTTGGGTCGGGGGGGAATGAATTGTTCACTTACTTGCTTGATTTTGATTTGGGTTTAGGTTAAACCAAGGACACACACAGTCTCACAGATGTAAAGCATTCTTGCATAGATTGAACTGGTCTTTTCACGTACAGTGCTATGCCTGTGAGCCGCCAATAGGGGCAGCGTGGTTAACAGTGAGTGAGTGAGCGTGTGAATACGTACAGCTGACATTTTTCCAGTTGGTGTAAATTAACAACTTGTTTACTTGTCACATATGCATTTATAGCCATAGCCATAACTATTACACACCTACCCGACTGGTGTCCTAAAAAATAAAGTGCCACGTGGCGCTAATAATTTTTAATAGACTTATTTTGGGACTGTATGAACATGAAACAAGCCTGGATTTGCTATCAAGGGGAAAATAACATTCCTTTGAAATAAGTTCAGTGATGAGGCTTAACCAAGAGAAGCTCATCAATAAAGGAGATAGCAGGGATTTAGGTACGTTCATTTTCTTATAGTTAGCCTGCTGTTGTTTTTATATGCTTACTCCTAGTTCCCCCCTTGTCACGATACCTAGAGGCGTTTTTCAATCACATCCATTCTGTTGCGGCATGTATCAGGTGCCTGGCTTCAGGGGCTGCAACCTGGAAGAAGTGCCACCAGTCTTATAGCCTCCACTGACTGAACTGTGATGGGAATCCTCCCTTTTCCTCAGACAGCCGTCGGCGGGCTTCTCTGCATCTATGGAGTTTGATGATGGAGAAGAGGTGTTTTGCTGATACCGAGCATCATGTGTTTCGCTCTCCTCTGGGGTATATAGTTGGCAAGCCTGAGTGCCTCATTAATCTATTAGATTGGACCAGTCAGAACATTCTAGTCATGTTCCTTTTTCTCCCAGACACCTACGGACCCTGCACTCAGGAAACATCACTTTTTGATGAAAGAGTTCTGGATCTAGAAAGGTGCGAGAGGGGCTATAACTTGTGTTTTCAATTAACTGGTGTTTTCAATATTCTGTCTCGCTGTCGCACACGGCATACCGCATCATCCTATAGCGGCGTGAATATCTTACAGTTTTTTCCCCTTTCATCATAATTGGCATGCAGGCCGATTCCACAGAGCATTTTGTCAAAGCAGCAAAACCTCAGAAAAAAAAAACTTATTTATTGTACAGTAACCGGTGCTAATGATGAGATGCATCACGCTCATTACAAAGAGTCATTCCATCTCATGGTTTTACAGTGACATCCATATTCAAGCCAGGTACGATATGTCTAGTCAAAATCCCTTGCTGTACAGCAAAACAGTAGCATTACAGCACCTGCCCATTTGATCACACTCCAAACTGAACATTGTCCTCAAGTACAACACTAACCCTCCACCCCACCCACTCCTTTCCACTCCACACAGCACACTATACACTCCACACAGCACACTTCACACTTCATACTCCACACTGCACACTCCATACTTTACTTTACTTTACCTCTACCAAAAACAAATGCTCATGAATAATGAGTTACATTTTGGCCATTGACTTTTGAAATTAGTATGGAAATATAAAGGTGATCGGTGACTTGAGAAAAGTTATGCTATAATATGAGTTCAAATCATATATATGATTTTGATCTGTTTTGTTCTTATGGACTGAATATGTCATTTGTATTTTATGGTTGAGAATTGTGATATCTAACCTATGAATATTGAGTGAGCTTTTATTCACTGTTTTGTTCGTTGTGATGTTTTCTTGTGAGTACTTCAATGTTTGTGGTTTTATATTTTTATTTTACTTTTTTTTTTGTGTGTTTGTATTTGTAATGTTTGGACCCCAGGAAGAGTAGTCTGACTTTGGTGTAGACTAATGGGGATCCACAATAAAACAATAAACCAATAAAACAATACCGCTCTCCACATTGCTTTCAGTTTAGCTGGTCGTCCACAGTAATACACATTGGCCGTATTACGGGGAGGGAAACTGAAGGGTGGGGATCGGGCTTTGTGGACAGCGACTCCTACAGGTCGGTTGGTGCGCCTGCGCAGTAGAATCAAGAAGCGACAGGGGCGGGGCCCCTCCAAAGCCCAGACCCCCGACGCTGAAAGATCGAGCTGCGCAGGTGAAAAGATGCAACGGCTGTTACCTCGAGTATCAGAGGGGACTCGTGCTATGTATGACTTAGTCCACATTGCAGCCGGCTTGTGGGAGGCAAGAAACAATGTTCGAAGACAGGGGAGGGTTGAATTGGACGATATGAAAATTGGGATGGGAGAAAAATAGAAAATGCGAGAAAAAGTGGATAAAAAAAAACAATAAAACAATACTCCACACAGCACACTCCATACTCCACACAGCACATTTGACACAGCACACTCCATACTCCACACAGCACACTCCATACTCCACACAGCACACTCCACACAGCACACTCCACACTCCATACTCCACACAGCACACTCCATACTCCACACAGCACACTCCATACTCCACACAGCACACTCCATACTCCACACAGCACACTCCACACTCCATACTCCACACAGCACACTCCATACTCCACACAGCACACTCCACACAGCACACTCCACACTCCATACTCCACACAGCACACTCCATACTCCACACTGCACACTCCATACTCCACACAGAACACTCCACACTGCACACCTATCCCTATGGCTCATGGTTGTTTTTCGGTGTCCGTGTGAATAAGGAATAAGTGTGCGTTAAATATTTCTTTCAAGGCACCACAGGCCAGCCTGCAAATAAATCATTAACTCATTTCGCGGAGAGCAAAAACAGATTCGGAGAGGTGGTTTATCCATCCTAATGTGATAGAAGAAAGTAACAGCCCATACTGAGAGAGAGAGAGAGAGAGAGAGAGAGAGAGAGAGAGAGAGAGAGAGAGAGAGAGAGAGAGAGAGAGAGAGTCTAACATCACCACATCCATTATCCAACCTTCTTGCTCATTCCCAGCACCAGTATCTGGTATAAACCCGCTGATAGTGAATTACTATCAATTTAGCCTTACGGCTAGGGATGCCCCGATCGATCGGTATCGGCCGATATTCAGTATAAATATGAGATCGGTGAATTCCGATAATGCTTTATTTCCACCGATCGTGAAAACCGATCGAAAAACATGATCCAATTCTTAGCGGAGTTATATCCCTCCTCCAGGCAGAGTCTAGTTGGAGGGTTTCATACGAGGACGTTAGTAATTGATGATAAAAATCTGAAACAAAGCCTCTCGATGTCTCTCTTTCATAGAATAATTTGTGGTATCTGTGGTGTTCAATTGGTATGTCTAATGGAACACCGTGAGACTTCAAACATAGCCGTAACTGTATGTAAAAAAGCCATGTGGACTTGGTGAGATTAAATTTTTTGCATATTTCTCCATAACTACAAAAACCCTGTTTGTTAAAAACATCCCCTAATGAGTGTATGCCTTGCTCTTCCCATATAGGGAATCTTATAGGTCGTTTTTCAATTAAGAGTGCCTTGTTATTGAATAAGGGAGTATGATTGTGCCATTTATGTGGGTTAGGATATTTTTTTTGTGTTTCACGCCATATCCGGATCGCATGGGTAATTATGGGGCAACATTTCCGTTCACAGTGCTTGATTGGTAGTTTAGTGTATGCTATGTCCTTCAGTCTATGTGGGGCTACTATGTTTTCTTCAAATTTTCTCCAGGATACTAATGCATGGGGATCAAACCATGTTGTCAATGGTCTTAATGTGTACGCCTTAAAATAGTGGAAAAAATCTGGAAATGCCATGCCACCGTCTGCTTTATTTCTCTGTGCGGTGGATCTTTTTATACGTGGTGGTTTGTTATTCCAAGTAAATTTGTATGTGGAGGAGTGTAATCTTTTCCAGTAACCCTCTGGAGGGGGTAACGGTAGCATTGAACTGAAGAAGTTGATTCTAGGTAGTACATCCATCTTAACTATTTGTTATGGTTTGTAACCGACCCCAATCGCACAACACAAGACAGGTATGAGAGTAAGCCAAGAACTGGGCATTTATTGAAACACACAGAAAACGGCACTGTCCCTTTAAGGGAGAACACAAATTACTGGAAAACAAGAAATGGGAAAAAGGCACAGTGCCTTTAAGAGGCGAGCTGGCTAAGGGGAAGGCTAAGGGAAACAGGACAGGGCAAGGGACAAGGGCAGGAACAGGGAGGACTAGGAGGACTGGACAGGGATGACTAGGAGGACTAGGAGGACTGGACAGGGAGGACTAGGATGACTAGGAGGACAGGACAGGGAGGACTAGGAGGACTAGAGAGGGGAAACAGGGACAGAGGCCCGCGGAGGCGGGCTGGGGACAGGGAGGACTAGGAGGACTAGAGTGGGGAAACAGGGACAGAGGCCCGCGGAGGCGGGCTGGGGACAGGGAGGACTAGGAGGACTAGAGAGGGGAAAACAGACAAAGACTGGGATACAAGCATTAGAAGAATGTTGCTGCTCTGCAGCCTCTCCCGGGAAGGTTCGTCTGAGGAATCTGACAGTGACGTCAGAGCCGCTCTGCAGAATCCTCTCGGCAGCTCTCCGAGGTGGAAACGGGACAGAGAGGGAGAGAGAGAGCGGGTTAGCTCAGAGTACAGTTGGGAACAGAGCAGGTGACAGGAGAAGTGACTTGTCCTAAAACAGAGTAATCCAAGTGACTGAATCTTCGGTGTAAATACACACTGCGAGTAATGTCCCAACAACAATCCATGTGATAGAATCTTCGGTGCAAATACACACAGTGAGCGAAGTCCCAATTATAATCCAAGTGATAATATCTTCGGTGTGAATACACTCAGTAAGCGATGTCCCAATAATAATCCAGGTGAAAATATCTTCGGTGTGAAAACACACATGAAAAACGAATAGGGTCAAAGACAGTCTTGCAAAACTCACCCAGGCGCTGTGCGTAAAAAGAGCAGGATCAAACAGGGCGAGCGCGTCGCTACGGGGAACGGGTTGTCCAAGCGGAATACTGAGTGGTGCCCGGCTGTTTGGAGTACGCGCCGGTAACGAGAGCGCGACTGGCTCGGAGGTCTGGATGCGCGTCAGGATGCGCGTCTGGAGTGAAGAGCGCGTCTGCTGCGCGGAGGTCTGGATGCGCGTCTGGATGCGCGTCTGGAGTGAAGAGCGCGTCTGCTGCGTGGAGGTCTGGATGCGCGTCTGGATGCGTGTCTGGAGTGAAGAGCGCGTCTGCTGCGCGGAGGTCTGGATGCGCGTCTGGATGCGTGTCTGGAGTGAAGAACGCGTCTGCTGCGCGGAGGTCTGGATGCGCGTCTGGGCGTCTGCTGCGCGGAGGTCTGGATGCGTGTCTGGACGTCTGCTGCGCGGAGGTCTGAAGTGGAACACTGGAATACCTCCCGTGGAAGTTTAGAGAGCGCAGTCCAGTGTCTCCTTCCAGGCAAACGGCGACAGGAGGCGAAGGCTTGAGCGCATCTGGCGCGGAGGTCTGGGGTGGAACACTGGAATACCTCCCGTAGAGAATTAGGGAGCGCAGTACAATCTCTCCCTCCAGGCAACGGCGACAGGTGGCCAAAGCTTGCACCTCGTCTCACGCCGGAGAAGAAAACAGCATAACAGACAGAAACCGAAACTCCCGTAGGAGCCCTTAGACAGAGAACCTCCCGAAGGAGTCTTGGTGATAGAGATATGATACGGAACGACCCGACAAAGCCAGAGGGGAAGAGCGAGGTACTTAAAGCCCAAAGGGGAACTAATTAGAATACACGTCAGGTGCGTGAAGGTAATTGATACTTGAAACTAGAAGTGTGTGTTCGGCACCAGACCAATCAAACACATAATGACAGGTAGTCCAAGGGTGTGGCTGCTGAAGAGCAAACGAACGCGAGGGTGGGGGCTAGTGAAGTGAGGAGACAGGGAATTAAAGTACAGGGAACAGGAATTAAAGGTCCAGGGAGAGGAGAACCTCACAGTACCCCCCCCTCCACGGGAGCCACCGGGCGACCCAAAAACACAGACAGAGGGGCAGGGGAAAAAAACAAGGCAACAAACAAAAGGTACTGGGCCATGCTAGCAGGGGGAGCTACAACAAAAGTGGGGCTAGCAAAGGAACAGGGCAGCTGAGGGGTAACTAGGGAAGCCGAGGGGCAACTAGAGGAGCTGAGGGGTAACCAGAGGAGCAGAGGGGTCACCATGGTAGCTGAGGGGTAACTAGAGTAGCCGAGGGGTAACTAGAGGAGCCGAGGGGTAACTAGAGGCGCTGAGGGGTAACTAGAGGAGCTGAGGGGTAACAGCCAGGGCACTGATAGCCACAGGGCCTATGCTAGCTGTACCGCTACATTAACATAGAGGCTGCGCTAGCTGCCGGAGCCAGGCTAGCAGACAGGGCTGGAACAGGGGCACTGGAGAGGGGAACAGGGAAGGGGCTAGCAGAGGGAAAGGGTAGCTGCCAGGGCACTGATAGCTACAGGGCCTATGCTAGCTGTAATGCTACATTAACAAAGAGGCCGCGCTAGCTGCTGGAGCTAGGCTGGCAGACAGGGCTGGAACAGGGGCACTGGAGAGGGGAACAGGGAAGGGGCTAGCAGAGGGAAAGGGTAGCTGCCAGGGCACTGATAGCTACAGGGCCTATGCTAGCTGTACTGCTACATTAACATAGAGGCTGCGCTAGCTGCCGGAGCTAGGCTGGCAGACAGGGCTGGAACAGGGGCACTGGAGAGGGGAACAGGGAAGGGGCTAGCAGAGGGAAAGGGTAGCTGCCAGGGCACTGATAGCTACAGGGCCTATGCTAGCTGTACTGCTACATTAACATAGAGGCTGCGCTAGCTGCCGGAGCTAGGCTGGCAGACAGGGCTGGACCAGCATGAGAGAACAAGCTAGCTGGAAGGACAGTCCTAGCTGTGGGGAACTGACCTTGCTAGCTGAAGGGGCAGTCCTAGCAGTGAGAGAAAACTGACCTTGCTAGCAGAAGGGGCAGTCCTAGCAGTGGGAGCAACCTGACCTTGCTAGCTGAAGGGGCAGTCCTAGCAGTGGGAGAAAACTGACCTTGCTAGCTGAAGGGGCAGTCCTAGCAGTGGGGCAAACTGACCTTGCTAGCTGAAGCGGCAGTCCTAGCAGTGGGAGAAAACTGACCTTGCTAGCTGAAAGGGCAGTCCTAGCAGTGGGAAAACTGACCTTGCTAGCTGAAAGGGCAGTCCTAGCAGTGGGAAAAACTGGCCTTGCTAGCTGAAAGGGCAGTCCTAGCAGTGGGAAAACTGACCTTGCTAGCTGAAAGGGCAGTCCTAGCAGTGGGAAAACTGACCTTGCTAGCTGAAAGGGCAGTCCTAGCAGTGGGAGAAAACTGACCTTGCTAGCTGAAAGGGCAGTCCTAGCAGTGGGAAAAAACTGACCTTGCTAGCTGAAAGGGCAGTCCTAGCAGTGGGAGAAAACTCACCTTGCTAGCTGAAAGGGCAGTCCTAGCAGTGGGAAAAACTGACCTTGCTAGCTGAAAGGGCAGTCCTAGCAGTGGGAAAAACTGACCTTGCTAGCTGAAAGGGCAGTCCTAGCAGTGGGAGAAAACTGACCTTGCTAGCTGAAAGGGCAGTCCTAGCAGTGGGAAAAAAACTGACCTTGCTAGCTGAAAGGGCAGTCCTAGCAGTGGGAAAACTGACCTTGCTAGCTGAAGGAGCAGTCCTAGCAGTGGGAAGGCTACACTAAAAGTGGAGGCCAAGCAGAGGGACCGGGTTAGCTGCCTGGGCATGGCTAGCTACAGGGCCTATGCTAGCTGCAAGGGCTGCATTAACATAGAGGCTGTGCTAACAGCCGGGGCTAAGCTAGCAGACTGGGGCCATGCAGATCGACTGGGTTAGCTGCCTGGGCATGGCTAGCTACAGGGCCTATGCCAGCAGCAAGGGCTGCATTAACATAGAGGCTGTGCTAGCAGCCGGGGCTAAGCTAGCAGACTGGGGCCATGCAGAGGGACTGGGTTAGCTGCCTGGGCATGGCTAGCTACAGGGCCTATGCCAGCAGCAAGGGCTGCATTAACATAGAGGCTGTGCTAGCAGCCGGGGCAAAGCTAGCAGACTGGGGCCATGCTGGTAGTAGAGGCCTAACAAGCTGCAGGGGAGCTAACGAGGCTAACAGGGAAGCAAACAGGGGAGTCAACAGGCTAACAGGGGAGCTAACAGGGGAGACTAACAAGCTAACAGGGGAGTTAACAGGGCTAACAGGGAAGCTAACAGGGCTAACAGGGGAGCTAACAGGGAAGACAAACAAGCTAACAGGGGAGCTAACATGGCTACTAGAGGGAACAAAAAAAAAAGGCAAACTCAACATACACCGTCTGTGCTGGCTGGGGTCGTCGATTGGTCGGGTCGTACTGTTATGGTTTGTAACCGACCCCAATCGCACAACACAAGACAGGTATGAGAGTAAGCCAAGAACTGGGCATTTATTGAAACACACAGAAAACGGCACTGTCCCTTTAAGGGAGAACACAAATTACTGGAAAACAAGAAATGGGAAAAAGGCACAGTGCCTTTAAGAGGCGAGCTGGCTAAGGGGAAGGCTAAGGGAAACAGGACAGGGCAAGGGACAAGGGCAGGAACAGGGAGGACTAGGAGGACTGGACAGGGATGACTAGGAGGACTGGACAGGGAGGACTAGGATGACTAGGAGGACAGGACAGGGAGGACTAGGAGGACTAGAGAGGGGAAACAGGGACAGAGGCCCGCGGAGGCGGGCTGGGGACAGGGAGGACTAGGAGGACTAGAGTGGGGAAACAGGGACAGAGGCCCGCGGAGGCGGGCTGGGGACAGGGAGGACTAGGAGGACTAGAGAGGGGAAAACAGACAAAGACTGGGATACAAGCATTAGAAAAATGTTGCTGCTCTGCAGCCTCTCCCGGGAAGGTTCGTCTGAGGAATCTGACAGTGACGTCAGAGCCGCTCTGCAGAATCCTCTCGGCAGCTCTCCGAGGTGGAAACGGGACAGAGAGGGAGAGAGAGAGCGGGTTAGCTCAGAGTACAGTTGGGAACAGAGCAGGTGACAGGAGAAGTGACTTGTCCCAAAACAGAGTAATCCAAGTGACTGAATCTTCGGTGTAAATACACACTGCGAGTAATGTCCCAACAACAATCCACGTGATAGAATCTTCGGTGCAAATACACACAGTGAGCGAAGTCCCAATTATAATCCAAGTGATAATATCTTCGGTGTGAATACACACAGTAAGCGATGTCCCAATAATAATCCAGGTGAAAATATCTTCGGTTTGAAAACACACACGAAAAACGAATAGGGTCAAAGACAGTCTTGCAAAACTCACCCAGGCGCTGTGCGTAAAAAGAGCAGGATCAAACAGGGCGAGCGCGTCGCTACGGGGAACGGGTTGTCCAAGCGGAATACTGAGTGGTGCCCGGCTGTTTGGAGTACGCGCCGGTAACGAGAGCGCGACTGGCTCGGAGGTCTGGATGCGTGTTAGGATGCGCGTCTGGAGTGAAGAGCGCGTCTGCTGCGCGGAGGTCTGGATGCGCGTCTGGAGTGAAGAGCGCGTCTGCTGCGTGGAGGTCTGGATGCGCGTCTGGATGCGCGTCTGGAGTGAAGAGCGCGTCTGCTGCGCGGAGGTCTGGATGCGCGTCTGGATGCGCGTCTGGAGTGAAGAGCGCGTCTGCTGCGCGGAGGTCTGGATGCACATCTGGGCGTCTGCTGCGTGGAGGTCTGGATGCGCGTCTGGACGTCTGCTGCGCGGAGGTCTGAAGCGGAACACTGGAATACCTCCCGTGGAAGTTTAGAGAGCGCAGTCCAGTGTCTCCTTCCAGGCAAACGGCGACAGGAGGCGAAGGCTTGAGCGCATCTGGCGCGGAGGTCTGGGGTGGAACACTGGAATACCTCCCGTAGAGAATTAGGGAGCGCAGTACAATCTCTCCCTCCAGGCAACGGCGACAGGTGGCCAAAGCTTGCACCTCGTCTCACGCCGGAGAAGAAAACAGCATAACAGACAGAAACCGAAACTCCCGTAGGAGCCCTTAGACAGAGAACCTCCCGAAGGAGTCTTGGTGATAGAGATATGATACGGAACGACCCGACAAGGCCAGAGGGGAAGAGCGAGGTACTTAAAGCCCAAAGGGGAACTAATTAGAATACACGTCAGGTGCGTGAAGGTAATTGATACTTGAAACTAGAAGTGTGTGTTCGGCACCAGACCAATCAAACACATAATGACAGGTAGTCCAAGGGTGTGGCTGCTGAAGAGCAAACGAACGCGAGGGTGGGGGCTAGTGAAGTGAGGAGACAGGGAATTAAAGTACAGGGAACAGGAATTAAAGGTCCAGGGAGAGGAGAACCTCACACTATTGATATCCGTGCCTGTACTGAGTTTTTAAGTTTTGCCCACCTATCAAGGTCGTCTTTGATTTTGTTTTGGATTTTTGTGTAATTGTGCTTCACCGTTTGTCTTATGGTGGGGAATATTTCCACACCCAAGCATCTAAAATGTTTTACCATAGGTATCTCACCTGGGAGGGTTATATCTTTTTTTGCAGGGGTGTTAAGTGGAAGGAAAGCCGACTTCGGCCAATTTATCTTAAATCCCGATAAATCACCAAAGTTCTCAATCAACTTGAGCAGATGAGGCAATGTGGTGTTGGGGTTTTGCATGAATAATATTACGTTGTCCGCATATAAACTAATTTTATGTTGTGTGCCCTTGATTACGATTGGTTCTATGGATTGGGATTGTCTTATATATTGTGCTAAAGGCTCTAATGATAGATCGAATAGTCCGGGACTAAGAGGGCAACCCTGTCTGGCTGAGCGTGATACCTGAAAGATTTTGGAGATGATTGTACCTGTTGTAATCATGGCCGATGGGTCTTTGTATAATACTTTAATCATATCAATTAATCCTTTTCCTAACCCCATCCTTTCTAATACTGCCCATAGATACGACCATTCCAGCCTGTCAAAGGCTTTCATAGCATCCAGGGACAGCATCGCCTTAGGTATGGTGTCGTCCTTGTCGGCATCTAGTACGTGCAGTAATCACCTTATATTATCCATGATCAAGCGGCCTCTTATGAAGCCAGTCTGGTCCGGATGAACTAAAGACGTCATATGCTTTTGGAGTCTTATGGCTAATACCTTAGAATACAGCTTGATATCGGTTCCAAGGAGGCTTAAGGGTCTGTAACTACCGCAATCGGTGGGGTCTTCGTCTTTTTTAAGGAGGACTGTTATGAGTGCAATATTGTCGTTCTTATGGAAGTTCCCCTCCTTGATTGAGTATAAAATCATATTAAGTAATAGGGGTCCAATTACGTCCCAACATGAGAGGTACATTTCTGGTGGGATACCGTCTCTTCCAGGAGCCCTACCACTTTGCATTTCAGATATGGCCTCCCTAAGTTCATCTAGTGTGATGGGTGTTTCTAACTGTTTAGCGTCATCCTCTGATAGTTTGGGGAGGTTAATTTGATTAAGATATGTATCCATTTTGTTTTGATCGAAGGTCGTTTCTGATTTATACAAGTTGGAGTAGAACTCTTTGAATGTCTTGTTGATTTCTTTAGGGTCTGTAACAAGTCCTTGTTGTGCTTTAATGGAATTTATATCTGCAAATTTTGCGTTGACTCTTAATCGCATAGCTAGTAGGTGACTTGGTTTAGAACCCTGAGAGTAGTGCTGTTGTCTTGTGCTATGTATTTGAACTTCAGATTGTTGTTTATGTAATGTAATGTAAATGTAAATGTTGTTTATAAATGGCGTTAATCTCTTTTTTAGCACATTCATTTGAGTTTCCAGTCGAACCGAGTAGTTGTATTGTAAAGAAGAAAATAACGTAGAGTAAAGCGTTTCCAGCTCTGCCAGTTTTGAGCAACGATTCTTGCGTATTTTGGAGGAAAAGCACCCGGTAAAATCCTTGATCAATCCCTTTACCGACATCCATAATATTCTGGGGTCCTGCACCGATTCCGCATTCTCCAGTAGGAATACAGAAAGAGCTTCTTTGAGTTGTGTAATGAATTCCTTGTTATTCAGCAGTCTCGAGTTAAATCGCCATCTTGGGGCTTGGGATGACAGTATACCAAATTATCCTTTTAGGAGTAAATAACAGTGATCTGATAGTGCATTGGGTACCATTTCCACGTCATAGTTATCAAATAGTCTCGGGGATGCAAAAACATAATCTATTCTGGAAAGTGTGTTATGTCTTGCAGATCGACAAGAGTACTTCCGGGTCGTGGGGTTGAGTGATCGCCATAGATCATTTACACCTGTATTCTTCGAACAATCCTTTAACGCATTAGATGAATTTTTCTGTTCGTTGGAAAAGGTGGGATAAGATTTATCCATCCCAGGATCCCAAATGGCATTAAAATCTGCACCAATTATAAATGAGTATTCAGGAAGGTCTAACATTGTTCTGGTAAGTGTAGTGTAGAAATTAGCTTTGTACAAATTTGGGGCATATACCGCTACCAACGCTATTTTCCTATTCCTGTGTACAATCTTAGCTATGGTTATCCGACCATCTGTATCAGACCATACTCCCTTCAATTCAATATTCAACTTCCGTTTCACGACTATAGCAACTCCACGGGTTCTCGTTCCAAATGAAGAGTGACTAATGTTATGGTATATGTTGTCCGCTAACGTAGCTTTGTCTTCCTCTAAAATGTGCGTTTCGCTTAGCAGGGCCACGTCAACATGTTTGTTTTTCATCAGTGTGAGCACGCTTCTGCGTTTATGTTGATTATTTATTCCCCCAGTATTCCATATCATTATATTCAAACTAGCCATAATCTATACATTGTTGTTGTGTAGTTGTTAGTAATGCTTCTGGAGTGCGAATCTACAATGGATATACATCCAACTATTGAGGTCCCGTTGAGAGCCGAGCTTAAAAACATACATATATACAAATAATCCCCTAAATCCCGCTCCCTCAGAGAGTCGTACAGGACTGTGTTCCATAGACACAACCTTCGCGTATAACTCCCTCCCTTAAACCACCGGATTGCCCAAAATGAGCCTTTTAACCTTAACTTTCCTATGCTAATTGCCATAGGATATAAAACTTTCATTCTAATGTAATAGAATGTCACTCATGGTCTAGCGCCTTCCCATTAATGTAATAAAAATAGTGTGAAAAATGAAAAATATACCTCCATTGGTATATTTATTTGAACCTTCTACTAACATGTATATGTTGGAACCTTCAGAAAAAAGAGAAAAGAAAAGAGAGAAAAAAATAAATTAAAATAAATTAAAAATCAAAAAAAGAAAAAAGAAAAAAAAATAGATTTTTTTAACTAAATTATGCAAATCCCTAAAGCGGTGGAGCAATTGCTTAAAATATTAAAATAACTTTGTCAGACTTATACCTTTAGATGAGGATGAGGTTTTTAAAACCTTGTATGCAGTTCGCCCCCAGACAAGTGTGGGCGTTAAACCGTTATGAGGGTTTATTGAACTTCCATATCTGGTTCATTTGCATATACATACCGGATGTTATTGTTCACAGGCCTTCATTGTAGGAGTACAGTGTATTCTAGAAAGTTGTAGAATACCCTTGTATATTTGTAAACACTGATGTTATGTTCCAGAATATTCTTCCTGTCCAAGAGTTATGACCTTCTAGTGTTTTCCGGTATATTCCAGTATGACCCTGAACGGTCGGAAGAGGAATCCAGAATTTTCCAGAGTGTTCCCAATGTCAGCGTTAGATTATTGCCTGCACAAGAATATAGTGCCTATCGTTTCGTATTAAACTCGTTGTCCTCAATGTTGCCTACACTACAGGCATATTTGCTGCTATTTTGTAGTTGAGCCGCAAAAGTCTGCCATCTTGGAAATCTGAAGTCGGGAATTGTAGTTTTTTTACGCCATTTTGGAGAGGAAACCCACAGCTTTCAACAAATTGGATTTTTTCAGAAACACCCTACCCAGAAGCCTCTAGGTCCCGGCAAGCAAATGGCTTGTTATGAATATATTTTTATTATCTTATTACTCTGGATAATATACCACAAAACGTAACGTTATTGACATATATTGAAGCGCAGTTAGTTTATCTTCCCTATTTTTAGCATGTAGCAACAATTAGATTTGAAAATAGTTTCAAAATGGTGCCAACCTGATAAAAAAAAAAAGCTACTGTACATTACAATATATTTCATTATCTGTTCTTATGCATGCCTGCCTGGTGATACTAAAATCCGAATTTAACTTGGGCATTTGAAAGATAATATATGTATATATATAAATGTGCGAATTGGCTATAATAAGGTAATTTATAAGCCTGCTATTCTATATTCTATAATAATATTTCAAATTGCATTGGTCCGGATGGGAGAATTCAGTACAGTATCAGTTTTCATGTCTGGTCATTATTAGCATGGTGTTATTCACTGTCAAAGATGCAAAGAAAAATCATAATTCATATTCTCCTTTGTTTCATCACAATTTAAGCAAGCCTAGTAATAGACACAATATTTCTGAAACTTGGAATATATTCACTGAGGTCCATAGATGTCCCAAGATACCAATAATTTGCCATAACTCAATAATCAACATGATTTGGACGTGTATTAGTAATATACAACCCGGAAATGGATCGCATCGATCAACATCCCATAATAGCGATCTTTTTGCTCCACACTCATCACCCAACGCCACAAGGAGACTGGCGTGAGTTTCAGCGGTTTTCTTTACCATTTTCGATACAAACTGCTCTGATCAATATATCATCATATATATGTGTGAGGGCTGGAGGAATCCTGCATGCAGCCCAACGAGGGGGCGTGCCGTTTTTCTCCTTCACGCACCTGATGGGAGTTTGCGATCAGCTTGGGAGAGTACTTGTATTGCAGACTCCCCTCCACTCCTTGTCGGGACGCTCTTGTTACCACCATCTACTGCCGCGTCTCCGGCGTGAGACGACGTGCCACCCATCACCACCTGTCGCCGTTTTCCTGGAGTGGGACACCGTCTTCGCTCTCTATTACTCCACGGGAGGATTCCAGTGTTCCCACTCCAGACGTCGAGCCGGCTACTTCCCAACTCCCTCTTCATGGTCCTCGTTCCTTGGGTGAGGCTCGCCATCGCTCCCTATTACTCCACGGGAGGATGCCCGTGTTCTCACCCCGTTCCCCTCGGACCCCCTGTGTTCTGCGCTGCCCGTCGGCAGCATCTGATCGGGAGGAGGAAGATTCCTTGCAGAGCCGCAGAGCCCTACTCAGTGTAGGGACGAAGATATTCCTGTTACTTTTTTCCCAGCCTGTTCGCCCGTTAAAGGCACAGTGCCGCCTTTTTTGTGTTCATGGACGTTGATGTTTCTACCCCCTTAAAGGCTGAGTGCCACTTTTTTTGTATTTAATAAATCATGCCCTTGCTTTGGCTAACTCTGATTACCTGTCTGTGTCCTGCAATTGGGGGCGCTATACAAACCATAGCAACATGAATCATTTAACATCGGTCATTGAATTATAAACGAACCTCCCCCCCTTCCGTTCTCCGGCAGATGACCAGTCATGACGTTTAGGACCATGTACAGTTGAAATTTTTTATATAACGTTGATCGGTATCAAACTGCATTGGCGGCATTGGCGGAAAAAAATCGAATCTACGAATTCCAATCTGGCTTCAGAACGTCCCACTCCACTGACACATGCCTCCTCTATTTGAACGACCACATCAAACAAGAGGTGGACGTGGGCAAATACTGCGGCATGGTCATGCTGGACCTACAAAAGGCCTTCGACACTGTCAATCACTCCATTCTGATGGACAAGCTAAAAGCAATTGGTTTTGATAGCTTATCAGTGAGCTGGATGCAATCCTACCTGGAGGGGAGAGAACAGATGGTAGAGGTAAACGGTACTCTATCCCCCCCCTCACAGTGAGCTGTGGTGTTCCACAAGGAAGCATACTAGGACCGCTACTCTTCCTAATTTATGCAAATTACATGTCGTCAGCCTGTGACTGCAACTTGTTCCTGTTTGCGGACGACTCAGCCCTGCTGGTCTCTGACAAGAACAAGTTGCAGGTTGAAAAAGACCCTCAGCTCGGAACTAGGCAAAATCTGCATATGGCTCGCTGATAATAATAATCATTACACATGGGCAAAACAGAGTCCATTCTCTTCGGTTCAAATAACAAACTCAGCAAGACCGACGGCTTCTCACAGTGGGTGACAATATTGTCACAAGGAAAGACGAAATTACCTACCTGGGTTCAATCCTAGAGGCAAATCTTTCCTGTGACAAAATGGCATCCAATGTAATAAAAAAAGTCAACCAACAAACTAGATTCTTGTACCGGATCTCCTCTCTGGTAAACAAGAATACCCTGAAGACTCTGGCAGGAGCACTCATTCAAGGGTACTACGACTATGCGTGCACCTCATGGTACCAAAGCACCTCAAAGGCGCTTAAAACAAAATTACAAACATCACAAAACAAACTGGTCAGACTACTACTTGACCTGAACCCCAGAACCCACCTCACCCCTGCCCACTTTGACAACCTAGGATGGCTTAGAGTAGACGACAGAGTACAGCAACTTGCAATGGGCCTGGTCTACAAGATACACTATACGACTAAGGTACCCATGTACATGTCAAAATACTTCCCAAAGGTCAGTGAATACCACCACCACTACACCAGAGGAAGCTCAACAAATCATGTTAAACCCAGATTCGGCTCAAACAAGGGACTAAACACATTTCGCAATTATGCCACATCAATGTGGAACGCCCTACCCAAAGCTGTAAAGGAATGTGAATCCCTACCCACATTCAAAACCGCTCTTAAAGAGCACCTACGGAAGGCTGCAATTCGAAACTGGCCACCGTAAATGCCCAAAACCCCCACCACCTCCTAATAGACAGTCACCTCCCCACCGCATGTATATATTCCCTCCCCGCCGTATGTATATTTCTCTCCCACCCACCCACCCCCTCCTAATGTACAGTCCCCTCCCCATCATATGTATATACTCTGTCAGGATCTATGGGTAACAGTACTGTATATTTGAATACCGTTAATGTCACAACTGTATCAGTACTAAATACCTGCACCTGGCAGCGCTACTGACCAGAACTCGGCCCGCCCCCTTCTCGTCTAGACGTGAAATATTTTTTTCTTTTTTTTTTGTGTGTTTTTTTTTCTTCTTCATATTATTATAAATTGAATGTATAAGCACATATATACTATAAAAACGAACAGTTAGAATATCTAAAAATAGTAACAACCTTTGTTTAAAAATAGGCTGTTCACGACATGATTTCAGTGGAACGGGGGCGTAATAACAATTTGCATTTTAATCGAATCTAAACCTTGGGGGAAGAGGCAGCCCGCAGCTCAACGCCCACAAGACCTATACACCTGTTGGCACCTGGTGACACTTTTAATGTGTCTTGCGTTGAGAGATGGATGCAAAGACGATCGCTGCTGCTCTCAACAAAATATCTGCTTCAGGAAGAGCCATCGATGGATCGCATTTAATGAATGGGTTCTTAATGGACTATTTTCACCCAGATCCAGTCCCCGAACCACCGCGCAAACCAGACTCTTCAGGTGAAGAAGATTCGGATGAAGACGTATTGCCTGATATCGATCCGATACAGCAGCGCGCGGATGATTCTGAAGAGGAAGATGACTTATTGCAGCACGCGGATCAATCAGATTTAGAGGATGATTCTGTTCACAGCGGGACCATCACACCGGGCTATTCAACGGAATGAATGATGAGATACGTCGAAGATATGATGTCTGTTGTAACCGTAGACAGTGACACCAATGAAGAATTGGAAAAAATAAGAACGTTTGATTACAAATGCTATAAAGAGCGGAAAGAGAATTCCGAACGGCAGGCGTTGTCGTGTACAACAAAACTGTCGGAAGAATTGATATACAAAAGCAGACTGGACATGGCCTCGTTGACGCCTAAAGAGAGGGACATGTGTCTGCTCTCGGCTATACAAACAGGCATAAATGATTCTGAAGTCACACAAAGCACCAAGCGAGTAAACACCATTCGCAAAGCTTCACGGACAGTTTACAGATTCCATAACGTCGTGGTCTGCCGTGAAACATTCTGCTTCCTCCATGGGTAAGTCTGTGCCATTATTATTCTGTGTCTATGTGTAACTATGAGGGATAAATCCTCGTTTTTGAAGCGCAATTAGAATAAACGTAATTCTGCTTGTAACATCCTAGTAGTATGCACAAACTCAGATGCATGTCATGGCAATCATAGTGTGATGTCACAGTAGGACCGGTTAGTACAGGCTAGTACATTCTGGAACGTTGTGTTGTCATAGTAGTGATGTCATAGCAGAACCTTCCAGACCTGCACTCATTGTATAATAGTACTATACAATAATATTCTATATAGTGCAAAGCACGTGACTGTATTGAAGACATTATCATTAGCTCTAGCAGGGACTGTGTGTATGTGTGTATAATAATTATTTCAAATTGTTATTTTCTTTTGTTTAGGATAAGCTGTGGACTTATTATCAAGCACTACAAGACAAATGGACTGACACCACGTGATAGAAAAAAACAACCGAGAACTCACAAAAAGTTTCTCTGTAAAGAAGACTGTCAACGTGTTGTGGATTTTCTCACCAATTATGCAGAGGTCCATTCTATTGTCTTGCCTGGTAGACATCCTGGTGAAGTATCTCGAGCTTCATTTATACCTATATCTAAGTTCTGTGATCGTATAGTCTTTTATTACCCTTCTCCTGCATGGTTTGGTCCATGCTCGGATCAGCTTGCGGCCATCAGAGCGTTCTTCTCTCGTGCTGGGGTGGTATGGTTGTTGTCTCGGGTTTCCCATGCCAACACTCGGCTTCTCTCGTGGTTGGTGGTGTGGTTGCCAAGGCAACCTGGGTCTCCGTGTATCAGCGCTCAGGCAGAGAGAGCGCTCGTTTTTCATCTCTCCTCGGTGGTAGGCTCTCCTGCTGCGAGGCGATCATCTGTCATCGGGGGTGTCCCTCTCGCTGTGTCTCAGGCTCGGCTCTCGAGTTCTGTGTGGCTCGCCCTCCAGGATCCTCTCCGTCTCCGGGTCTGTGTCTCCGTGTGTGTGTGTGTCTCTGTCCGTCTCCATCAGCCCTATTTAAAAAGGGAAGCACAAGACCTCTCCCCTGCCTGTCTAGTGATGTCACTCCCACAATCTGGTTTCCCCATTGGCCAAATTCCTTTTCTAGCAGGAACTTGTCTGTAGTCACGTCATCCTAGGTCTTGCGACAACATGTTACACAGCCTTGGTCTGCTGACACTACACAGTTTCACAATTAGAATCTGCCGGGCTGTTTAATTATTACCTTATGAGGGAATTCGTTTTTCACTGAGTGCCACATCCTCATGCTTGTGACAAAATGTTTACACAGTGGAATTTTGGAAAGACTGGTTCTCAGTGCCCAGACAACAAACCATATCCGTCCTTCAATAGAACACTTTATTTTCTTGATTTAACCATTTGACCATTACTGTATAGTTTTTATCTTCTATTGTGACTTCCGTTATTCTAATAGTTTTAAGTTATGTCCACATTGTAACTCATGTTATTTGAACGTTATTTGATTGTTCCATCCTATGGGGGGTATTTTCCTATTTCTAAAGTAATCTATTCTCTAGGTGGTGGCTCTATTTTTCTCACTAAAGTATTGTTCAATATTAACATTAATTAACAAACGATGTCTTTGTATTCGGTTCACTTATTGTCAACTTTTCATGCTTGCTAAACCTATTATCAAATGTAATTTGGTATGACAGATAACTTTTTAGTACATTATTGATTTGCACTGTCTTAACTGGTGGCAGGCTACTGTGATGTGAAAGGGAGATTCCAACCGTTTTGGTGTCACCTTTCTGACCTCTGTACCCTAGTCAGCAGCTGCAGTTCTAACCTGAAATTACTTTAGCTTAGTGTAAATATGACCTTTTGATCTCAACTGTTATTTTCAGTTGGTTCCTGTTATTCAAAGATAATTATATCCTTCCTCGTCTGTTTGAGATGGCCATTTCCTAAACCACAGCTGCTAACCTCATCCGATTAGGTGCTATTCTGAACCAGTGGAATGTGCACTAACGTCATAAACAGTCTTTTGCCCTATCAGCGAACCATCATCTGTGAAACCCTGACGGCAGATTGTCCTCCAGTTGGCTGAGTGCGGGGTGATCTCCCTCTCAACCTCTTTAGCCTGAGGCCACAGAAATAACTCACATGGGGTGTTTCAAATGGCCCTTCTATCAATCTGCATTTTGTCTTTATCATTACTTTGTACATTTTCAGTTGTTATGTTTCATGTTTTCATTTAGAAATATACGACAATCCACCCTTAGGGGGTTTAATAACCCACTATACAGCACCAATATTTTCTAAATTTAAACATTAAAATCATAATTTATCATTTTTGCTAATATTTTCTAAAATTTCAAAAAAATTCAAAATTGACACAAATCGAACTACCAAACCCCTTTCCATCTGTACAGTTACAAAATCATCATTTCACCTACCTTTTCCTCCTTTCACAGTTATACACATTATCAGTTATAAATACGACATCCAGTCTAGGTCCGTGTCTTTATACAAAAAGAATCATCGTACCATTCTCAGCTTATTTCAATTATGACTATCCATTATCCGTGTAATTAGCTTCAATGTCTATTTTGTGTAATTGACTCTGCAAGAAAAGATTAATACATCACCCCAATAAAAGATTAACACTCTAAACATTTGAGGGAAATTCAAACAAGCAACATAAATCATTTCTTCTCCTTGAAAAGACCACTGAGGCCTCAATTACATCCCTGTCAGTTATCCCTATTTCAACCTCCTGAGGCCTTTACTGCTAACTCGTTTTTGACCGTTTTGTTTCTTCTTTTTGTATTTTGTGCTAAACACCGCCTCTTCTTTGTTGTATGCAGGTCTTGGTACTGCTCCGATTTTCCACAGAAGGAAACGATTTTCCCTCTGTCCTTTTTGCCTTTTTGATTGTTATTTACAAACACACAATAGATTGGAAACTTTAATTTTTGCAGATACATCTCTACTGTTCTGCATTTTGACAATACATTTTTCTCCAAATTAATTATCTATGTATTTCACAGCTTCTTAAGTTAGCATTCAATCAAATCACCTTTGTCTCATTTCTTTTTGTGCTGTACTGTTGTACTAGATCAAATATCTCAATATCAACACAATACTACCTCCACCCTTGAAAGTGGAATAACCATTATTTCACTATCAATACCTTGTTTCCAGACAGCTCCTCGGTCCGGACAGTCAGCTCTAGACGAGGCCAATCACCAACAGAACCTATGTGCATGGCAACAAACCACAGTCCCTTTAAACACACATCACCCATACCCCGCCAGCCTTCAACCAGCCGGTGCAGAGTCTCCCATAAGTCAATCATCAAATTCACATGTCTGCACCCTACATGAACACCATCTGGCCAATTTGCGACCAAAAACCTACAGAGCTTACCCATAGACAGAGAAACACGTTCCCCCAACACTTACCATATCCCAAAATGTGACACAACCTCCCAGATTCTACATCTGGACTCTTAATGAGCGGAAAACAAACCATGAACCAGCTCCCGTCCATTCTCAGTTTCCAGCTCATTACATCAGACTTCCTACCAGTCTCGCTGTGTCACCACCACCTGCTATCCCTGACCGGCGAGAGATCCCCCCCAGCCAGCCAGTTCCTATAAAAAAAATAGAGTATCAAACAAAAACAAACAAAATTGCAAATAAACAAAATAATTGTGAGTGCCTACATGCTACACACCCATCCAACAGAATTAAACTACCATCTAGAGGCATAAATACCCCCGCAAAAACTAAGACAGCTAACTAAAAAATCCAAAAAGAAATAAAATAAGTAATGAAATAATAACTTTGTGTTTTTTTTTTTTTTTTTTTTTAATCCCCTTGACCACCCTTGGATCAAGTATGTAATCACTACTATAAATAGTCCTTTGTTTTTAACTCTGTCTAATAATAAATGTTCCATTGTTCCTGTCTAAAACCATCAATTTTGTTAGTACGATTAGCCCATGCAATTTTCAGTTACTTCATCCTTCTATAGCCCCAACTTACCCTGGTTAGTCTTCCAAACCATTTTAGTAACTTGCACACCTAATCAAACCTCCTAACCTTATCTATGTACCTTCGTCTCTATCTTTATTCTAATCAGTCGCATTTTCCATTTTAATTTACTAACAACACTATTTACTCGAGCACCCAAAAGGCTTTGTTTGTGTATTTCCACTTCGCTCTTATTCAACCTATGACCTATGCAGACCCAACCTATTTACACCTCCTCTGAAAATGTCCCAACTCTCCACATTTCCAGAAAATGTCCCAACTCTCCACATTTCCAGCAACTCTGATTTCTGATGGACTCTTGCTTTCTATTAGACTCTTGCTTTCTATTGGACTCTCGCTGAGCCCGCCACCCTTTGTCACATGACCGAGCGAGATGGCCGATCTCCCCACAATGCCAGCACACAGTCGACGCCGGCCACCCAGGCGGTCCCAGTTTACCACGACTCCCGCAGTCTCTCGGCTGGCATCCCACAGTCCTCGCCAGGTCAACCCCTCTCCTGTCCTCTGGTCGCATGTCCTGTTGCCTGGAGGATAGAGGGGCATACCTGTCCTTTTCTGCTGCCTCTCCTCGGGCCTTTTCTTGTTGGGAGGGGCCTGGAAACTCACCCCTCCCGCGGTTCTGTTCACCCTGTCGCGGCCCAGTTCCCTGTCCGGGCAACGGAGCACAGGGCACTCTTTGATCACGGCGGCCTAGGTCAGACGCCCGGAGCATGACATCACGAACTGTACCACTCAACAGTACATTCTTTTCAGCCAGTTCTTGCTCCAGTCCCTGCATCTCGTGCGCGGCTTGACCAAACGCCCGCTCTGTCTTCCTCAAGTCTCGATGAACCGCCTCATGTCGTTAGAACGCTTCTACAAACGCTCTCTGTCTTTCTGGAGAGAGGCACGTCATTCTCTCCTCTCCCTCCACCCTGGCCCTCGCTGGATGGCCCCTCGTCACCGGCCCACGCCTCTCATCCCCGCTTTGGTCTCGAGGGACGACGACATGGGAAACGGGTGGGCTGTAGAAACTGTTCGTGTATAGTTCCATACCTGCTGTCGGTCTCAGTTCCAGCCCTCCGGCCAGAGTGGACTTCGTGGGACTGCTGTAACAACGCCGCTCTTCTCAGTCTCTTTTTCTGTCCCTTGGTTAAACTGCAGTCGCCTGCAATGGACACTCCAGCATGGATCGGTTCTGGTTGGAGTAATACCGTTGCCACTGCTTCTCTCCCCTGTATTGGAACCAAAGTCAACATTTCAAGTTCTTCTATCGCACTGATCACATGAGAGAAGTCCATCCTATTCCAATCAATCAGATTATCATCACTGGTAAAGTCTATCTGGGAAATGTCTGCAGAGGCTCTCGGCCTTCTCCCCCCAATGGCCTGATCACTAAGGGCCTTTTCCATATTGTCGTTGTTGTTTTTTTTTTTTTTTTTTTTTTTTTTTTTTATACTACGGGTTACTGAAACAGACTGATTGTTTACTCTCGTTTTTGTTACTCTATTGTTATTGCATCTAACGCTTCAGTTGTTCCTATCAATGTTCCACTAAGGTGAACTTCCTATGTTACAGTCATTCACTCCACTTTCAAACACTCCTGCAATCACTGTTTGAAAAAACAAGTTTCTCCGTCTCTAACACTATTTTTACTTACTTGAGTTAAAACACTCACACTGTCAAACTTTTACTGTGCAGACAAGGATTGATAACTGGCTTATCATTCATACTTATACCAAGGCTTCTATTGCCGTTTCCCCAGTTGGTTTATGGAAATCGTTAGAGCTCCTGTCCGGCCGAGCACCTGTGCAGAAAGAAAGCAAAAAACATCCAAACTTAATACAGTGGCATTTCCCTGTTATGTCCACTATTCGTTATGCATTGGAAATGTCGGGCAACACTATCCTAATATTTTTAGAGAGATATGGTGCAATTTGTTTGAAAATAACGATACAGCTTATCTTGTGTTTGTCTGTTCCTCCAACAGGAACAACTGGAGGTTTCCAATCCCCTGTGTGTTCTCTTCACCTGATTCTCTGGGAAAAATAATCATTAGTCCCACGCCTATCAATTGTCCAATAATCTTGGTAAACCTGGTCCTTCATCCGTTCCAATCACTTTTTGCTTTGATGAATCTGTTCATCCTGATCTTATTTCTTACTTTAAATGCCCGATTAGCGTATCGACTAAATGTAATATTACCACTCTTCATACAACATCAATTTCATTCATCTTCACACACATACTTATTCTTACACACAACCACCACCCCCTCACAACACTAATAAATCCATTAGCGTTGTCACTGCTTCCAACTACCAATCAGGGAAAACAATAAACCTTTAGCAATTTAGATCACTAAAACCCCGACCGTCATATAGCCCCGCTGGCCATGTCATTAAACTCATGGACACCCGCACTATACCACCTGCAATATTCTCCCAGTTCCCTGAATACACAAAGAACCGTCAACTCACAGCCCAAAGCGTCCTCCCTTCAGTTTCGAACCTGAACGGAAACACCCCAAGCTCCTTCCCAAGGAATACCACAACTCATTCCACCATCACCTGCACCCAGACAGGCCAGCGCCCATCCGGTACCTACTTCACATACACAACAACAACGCAGTTCAAATAAACCTACAACCGAATGCCCACAACATGCCGCAAATCTAGGGATGGAGGATCACAGGGAGAAATACAAGGAGAGACAGAGGGGGGGCGGAGGGAAGAGAAAAAGGAGGGAGGGACACAGGGATCTAGGGACTGAGGGGAGGAAGGGGGGGGGGGGGGGCTCACAATTCAACATTAACCAAACCCAAAACAGTCTATACTTAATTAGTAGACTACCCCGTATTGCCTGGTCCAGCTAACCCACAGGACTTCAAACACTATCCCCATCATCTGCTGCCAATTTTAACTTAAATCAAACCTTAACTTTAATCAGACTAAAAGAGTCCGCACGGAGCTCCTAATATCTAACACCACACTTTAAACCCTACTGCCGGGGCACTACAACCTGAATAAAACACCATGCAACCCTGGCAGCCCAACAGTACCAAGCAGGGAACTAGAGATAAAGGAGGGAGAGAGAGTCATAGAGGGAAGAGAGGGGGGGGCTCCAAAATGACCATGCGTATATTAATATAACCAATACTCCAAGCCCCCCATAAAGGCAATCCATCCTGAACAAAACTTCCTTTGTGCACCTGTCATCTCACAAAGCCAAGCTGGGAGATAGGGATGGAGCGGAGGGAGGGAGGGAGGGAGGGAGGGAGGGAGGGAGGGAGGGAGGGAGGGAGGGAGGAAGGCAGGGAGGGAGGGAGGGAGGAAGGCAGGGAGGGAGGGGGGAGGGAGGGAGGGAGGGAGGGGGGAGGGAGGGAGGGAGGGGAGGGAGGCAGGGAGGCAGGGAGGGGAGAGTGTGAAAGAGGGAGGAAGAGACACGGAGGAAAAAAGGGGGGGGGGGGGGTTCACACAAGTCCCGCACTATACACACGTCTCACTCCAACAAGTCTTGTCCAACATCGCCCCCTATAGCCCTTCTCCGTCCACTGCCTTCAACAAAAGCCCATAGTCCATCCCCCTTGCGCCGACCGACCGTGGCGCGCATGCGCAGACTGACACATACCGTTCACATGCCCCAACCCGTCTCTCACATCAGCAGCCTACCATTCGAACAAACTACCCCAACCAAAGTCACAAACAAACTCACACATCCATCTCATTCCTATCCCACAAGCGCCATCATACTGGGCCCACAACAAATATAGATCGATAACCAAACAAGTATATACATTCGTCATCAACAACTGAAAAAACCGATAAAAAGAATTTACAAATTCCCAAAGATGGTCGCTACTTAAAACCTACAATAACCACAAACCGTTCGCTATTGCTCCACTGCACCCCGTTCTCCTGTGAAGGAGAGGTGTAACTATCAAAGAGGCAACACCGCCCTCCGCTGGAACGTCTGTCCATCACCACCATCGCACTACAGTATCCACAACGTCCTGCAGGAGGCGCCCATGCCCTCCCCCGCAAGTGCGTCATCACGCAACACCACCTGACTCGACGTCAACTCGACGTCTCACCTCAACCACAAAACCACAACCCCCAGAACCCCCTACACCGGAAGTCCCCTGTCCTCGCCTCTCCAAGGTCTCGCGCCAGCCACCAAGAGTAGCAACACGCGATATTCCCCGAGAGTTCAATCATGCTATATTGTTAGCACAAGTAGCTTAGCATCTTAGCCTCGTTAGCTCAGTACTGCTAGCTCCATTAGCTTAGCTTAGCATCCAACATCACTTCTCCTAAACGGCCCATTATCCTGTTGATCCGAGCGGCACAACACATCGCGACGTCTACACAACCCCTGTTATACCCCGCAACATAACTTTAATCCTATTTAGCCCCCGTTCACAAACCATATATCAATATCTTTATCCTAGTATGCTCGCCCGTTTGGCCCCGCCTGGCCGAAATACACAGTATATTAAATCCAACGCTCCCCAAGCCCAGACGCTCCCAGTGACGTCATCAGCTCCAAAAACTCCGTTTTTTCAAAAAAAAATCAACGAACTTTACACATCATTTTAGTTCCATCACACTTGCCATTCATTCAATTCACCCGATAACGCAACACAGCGTCCACACGTTTATATTGCCAAATCGTGTGTTCGACCGTACTTTCCATATTACCTACTCGTAGAGCCCTTTGTCGGCTTGAATCGGAGTTTTATATTGCCAAATCGTGTGTTCGACCGTACTTTCCATATTACCTACTTCCCTCATTCCTCCACGAGTTTGATGTTCTTCAGATTTGGACCATAGCCAATCTGAGCCTAAATGACGTCGGATTTGCCTCTGTAATTCGCTTATGGAACGTCTCCCAAAGTCCATTACTCAGTCGTACCGATTATAAGCAGGTCTCTATCTCGTTAAGCAATCTGGCCCGAACCCTTATCCACTTCTCATCACTCTGTTCTCTGTTTCTATGTTATCTGTACCCTGTACTCTGTTCTCAGTACTCTACACTCAGTTCCCTGCACTCTGTCCTCCGTACTCTGTTCTCACCGTGGAACCAGGATCTCCTGTACTACAATCACGGTTCCCTCATTAAACTCTTTACCTTACCCTATAACCTTCTCTTTAAGATCTGACCACTCCGCATTACCCATTAATGAACCACTTAGCCACTTCACAGTCTCTCTTCCCGCATATCTGTGACTATTCTCCGTTCTACCGCTCCACGCCTACGCCTTCTAGTTAATTACCTATCCCAACCTATCCCCCTAAACTATTATAACTAAATACAGACATCTATATCCTCTCCTCACTGGTAGCCACCATACTGCTACCCAGACTAATCTTACCACACCTGGCATTGTACCAATCATAGGCATCCTAACCGAACATCCTCTATCCCCTACGCTTCCTAAGCTCAGCGTCGGTGTGTGGCTGAGACCAGCGCCAGGTTGTGAACCCTGGACCCCGGTCTTCTACCGACACCAACATAATCCTGGTCCATTCACATCTCATTTCTACCTAAAGCAATAGCAACCCCAAAGGCGAGACTGCTTCGACCACTACCAATCTGAAACGCACCATTACTACTTACCTAGTCCCGCTGGCCTCGGCCGAAGTGGTGACGATCATTCAGTCGCAGAGGCATCGATGATGGGGAGAGAACCTCTCTGTGTCCTTGAGAAGTGGCTGCCGTCGTCTTCAACCGGCTGTGGTCGAATGCAGCACGGGTCACGGACCAATTGAAGTATCTCGAGCTTCATTTATACCTATATCTAAGTTCTGTGATCGTATAGTCTTTTATTACCCTTCTCCTGCATGGTTTGGTCCATGCTCGGATCAGCTTGCGGCCGTCAGAGCGTTCTTCTCTCGTGCTGGGGTGGTATGGTTGTTGTCTCGGGTTTCCCATGCCAACACTCGGCTTCTCTCGTTGTTGGTGGTGTGGTTGCCAAGGCAACCTGGGTCTCCGTGTATCAGCGCTCAGGCAGAGAGAGCGCTCGTTTTTCGTCTCTCCTCGGTGGTAGGCTCTCCTGCTGCGAGGCGATCATCTGTCATCGGGGGTGTCCCTCTCGCTGTGTCTCAGGCTCGGCTCTCGAGTTCTGTGTGGCTCGCCCTCCAGGATCCTCTCCGTCTCCGGGTCTGTGTCTCCGTGTGTGTGTGGTTCTCTGTCCGTCTCCATCAGCCCTATTTAAAAAGGGAAGCACAAGACCTCTCCCCTGCCTGTCTAGTGACGTCACTCCCACAATCTGGTTTCCCCATTGGCCAAATTCCTTTTCTAGCAGGAACTTGTCTGTAGTCACGTCATCCTAGGTCTTGCGACAACATGTTACACAGCCTTGGTCTGCTGACACTACACAGTTTCACAATTAGAATCTGCCGGGCTGTTTAATTATTACCTTATGAGGGAATTCGTTTTTCACTGAGTGCCACATCCTCATGCTTGTGACAAAATGTTTACACAGTGGAATTTTGGAAAGACTGGTTCTCAGTGCCCAGACAACAAACCATATCCGTCCTTCAATAGAACACTTTATTTTCTTGATTTAACCATTTGACCAATACTGTATAGTTTTTATCTTCTATTGTGACTTCCGTTATTCTAATAGTTTTAAGTTATGTCCACATTGTAACTCATGTTATTTGAACGTTATTTGATTGTTCCATCCTATGGGGGGTATTTTCCTATTTCTAAAGTAATCTATTCTCTAGGTGGTGGCTCTATTTTTCTCACTAAAGTATTGTTCAATATTAACATTAATTAACAAACGATGTCTTTGTATTCGGTTCACTTATTGTCAACTTTTCATGCTTGCTAAACCTATTATCAAATGTAATTTGGTATGACAGATAACTTTTTAGTACATTATTGATTTGCACTGTCTTAACTGGTGGCAGGCTACTGTGATGTGAAAGGGAGATTCCAACCGTTTTGGTGTCACCTTTCTGACCTCTGTACCCTAGTCAGCAGCTGCAGTTCTAACCTGAAATTACTTTAGCTTAGTGTAAATATGACCTTTTGATCTCAACTGTTATTTTCAGTTGGTTCCTGTTATTCAAAGATAATTATATCCTTCCTCGTCTGTTTGAGATGGCCATTTCCTAAACCACAGCTGCTAACCTCATCCGATTAGGTGCTATTCTGAACCAGTGGAATGTGCACTAACGTCATAAACAGTCTTTTGCCCTATCAGCGAACCATCATCTGTGAAACCCTGACGGCAGATTGTCCTCCAGTTGGCTGAGTGCGGGGTGATCTCCCTCTCAACCTCTTTAGCCTGAGGCCACAGAAATAACTCACATGGGGTGTTTCAAATGGCCCTTCTATCAATCTGCATTTTGTCTTTATCATTACTTTGTACATTTTCAGTTGTTATGTTTCATGTTTTCATTTAGAAATATACGACACTGGCCACAGAGACTACAGTGCCAAGTTACTGCCAAGCAATGTGACCAAAGCGTCACTCTGGCGTCTTTACAAACCTGCTGGGGAGCAAGCAGGTATGTGTGTTTGTTATTTATTATTAATTTATTTCATGAAGGCTGTGCAGCTGGAGAGAGACTTAAGACTATTGCTCACCACTCTTCTGGAGTCAAGTAAGCTCTTGGTTATCTCAGGCCCATTGCCATGTATAGGACGAGGTGACATGAGGTACAGCCGTCTGGACTGCAACATTCCATAATGTTGATAATTTTCTACTGTTCTATAATAAGCATGATCTGTTCAACGGGAGTGAAATGCAATGTTGAAGGAGCCAAGCTGCTTTCATCAAATATCCTTCTCACAATACAATCTCTCCAATGTACTTATTGACATCACTTAAGTTCAAGCCCCCCTCCATAAATCACTTGTGTTTACACATCAATTGTGTAAATTTGCAGCATAGACCAGTCCTGAGTAGCCATCCTCTGGCATTGTGTATGTAATGTGTACTATTACCAAGACAAAGACCTTAACGATCTAACATTCCATAAACCACTTGTGTTTACACATCAATTGTGTAAAATTTCAGCATTAAGTACGCCAGTCTTGAGTAGCCATCCTCTGTCATTGTGTATGTAATGGGTACTATTACCAAGACAAAGACATTAACAATCTAACATTCCATAAACCACTTGTGTTTATACATCAATTGATTAAGTACACCAGTCCTGAGTAGCCAATAGCCATCCTCTGTCATTGTGTATGTAATGAGTCATTTTTTTATTTTTTATTTATATTTTATTCTAGGACATCGCGTTGTTGGTCAGGGGAGCTTTCTTCAGCTGTGGAAAACCCTTCTGCCCCAGATAACAATCACCAAACCGAGGACAGATTTGTGTTGGGAATGCTACAAAAACAACTACCAGTTGAGTCAAGCGGCCGGCAAGCCGGATAAATTGCAGACAGAAAAACTGAGAAAAGGAGAGAGGAAGAAAGAGAGAGAAGGGATACCACTTATTTTGCTTGATTACAGACAGATTACAGACTTCTAAATGATTGTATTGTACCCATTCTGCAATCTGTTAATAACATTTTCAATCAATCAATCAGGTGAAAGGAGTCAATATCCCCCAACTTGTCGGACTCGAAGATGGCACAGTGTTTGTCCAAAGCTACGACTGGCAACAACATCTGGGTGGCTTCTTCAAAAGGTTCCCACAGATAAAGAAATACCAGCACTTCAGGTAATTGTCTATATTTTATTGTATATTGTATATATATTTTATCATAATAAAATAAGTAGAAGAAAGCAGGAAGCCGGACCAGCACACTCAGGTTTTCGCAGCCGAATACAGACATGTTTCGGAACAGGTGTTCCTTCTTCAGTGTATTATTATTATTATTATTATTATTATTATTATTATTATTATTATTATTATTATTATTATTATTATTATTATTATTATTTTTACGAATGAGGAAATGTTTTCCTCCTGTTTTTTCTGTTCTTATCTTAGAGAATTTTGGTTTGCAAATATTGCAATAGGCTAATTTATTTAGCCCTATTAGCTATGGTGAAGAAGGTTTATTTTGTTTCTGGTAATCAATGTACGAAATGTGTTGACATGGATGCTTGACTCACAGTGTCCTGGGACCAGTGTTTTCTTTACGAAATAGACAATATTTTAAATGTGTTCTTTATTCTATTACAGCTTCGATGCCAGCAGACCTGGCATAGTGACGGCGAAATTACACCGTGATGATGCTGAACCATTCGAGTTTCAACTGCTGAAAGACCCAAAACGCTACCCAACCATCTCCAATTTTCCAGTGATACCCCCACCCGGACTTGACAATGACAGGCAGAATTATTTTTTTTTTTTTTTTTTTATCCACTTTTTCTCCCATTTTCTATATTTTCTCCCATCCCAATTTTGTATCTTCCAATTCAACCCTCCCCTGTCACGAACGCTGTTTCTTGCCTCCCACAAGCCGGCTGCAATGTGGACTAAGTCATACATAGCACAAGTCCCCTCCGGTACTTGAGGTAACAGCAGTCGCATCTTTTCACCTGCGCAGCTCGATCTCTCAGTGGCGAGGAGTAACGCATGGGAGGCTCACGCTGCCCCCGACACTTCCTGATTCTACTGCGCAGGCGCACCAACCGACCTGTAGGAGTCGCTATCCACAACGCCCGAAATAAAAGAAAACACATATTCAATACATTTTTGAATGTTTACCCTTTAAATGCCAGTTTGTGTGATGGCATCACAAATTATTGTTAAAAAAAACACACAAAAAGTAAAATATTTACAATATATCAAATGCAAAGTACATTTTTCTAGGGGGGGTTATTACAGGCTAGGCATGTGTCAATGATTAGCAGCAACACATATTTTGATGGATTTTTTGTAATGTCAGATTTAACACCAACTCTTTTCAGAAAAGTGGGAGTATTTCATTTTTTATCTGACATTACAAGAAATCTAAAAATAAATGGTTATGATCAGGGCTGAAGTTGAATTAAAGATTTATGACTGTTTAGACTGCATTACTCTCTGTCACAGTGATCTCCTGGTTGTTCCCCACTTAGATTATCTAACTATCGCGCTGCCGCAACCAGAAACACTGGCCTGGCCTGCTTCTAAGTTCCACTAGTGGTACGCGTACCACAGTTTGAGAACCACTGTTCTAGAACACAGCCAGTTTTAGAAGTTATAATTGAGCACATCGTGTTCAAAAAATTCTCAGATTTCAACATATGACACATCATTTGAAAGCTTAGATTCTGTACTTTAGCAATCTGGAATAATCTGAAAAATTAAAATGTAGAGATCTGGCACAAAGCGCTGTGAGGTGACACATTTTATGTCCCTATGCCATAAATGTCATGTATGTTGTGTATGTCATATATGAATTGAAAATGGGGGACCCTGATGGAAATAAGACAAACGTCTTTCTCAGGTCTGCATCCCCTTAACAATTGTGTGTATTGAGCCGTACTGTATTGTACCCATTCTGCAATCTGTTAAATAAAGTTTTCATTCATTCATTCATTCATCATCTAATATATGCATTTATGGCTATATCTCACGTTCTATGAAATACAGCAGAAAACGATAAAAACATATTTATATATATTTATATAAGTTAAACGTTCCTACATCCTGAACCATAGATAATTGATGTTGAATGGGCCATAGTAATGTCAATTTAACAATACAATTTAAAAAGTTATAGCCCTGCAAAGAAGGTGAACATCTCCATAGACAAATAGCGCTGGCAGAGGATGGTTTAGGATGGATATAAGCCCGGCAGAGAATGGGTTAATTGTTTAGAATAGTGTGGGTGTAACGATACACAGAAGCCACGGTTCAGTACGTACCTCGGTATTGGGGTCACGGTTCGGTACGAGTTCGGTAAAACAGATTTTTTTTTTATAATAATTATATACTTTTTTTTCTTTTTTAATATATTATATTTATGATAATAATAATTATTATTATTAAATAGAATAATTTTCTATAGGCTTGCCATGGTAGTCAGTGATACTAGTGTCATTCTGTGTTCAGGCATCCACTTGCCTACTGCCCCTTTAACAACTTATCCTTGCACATCCTTAAGTTTCAGTTTCACTTCCAGAGAGAATTAACTTCACGACAAGACTGAATACTAGCGAACAGACAATGGCAGAGGATTATTTGGATTTAAACACAGTGGAGCTCAGATGATCTGTCCGGAAAAGTATGTTTATTTTTTTTATTTGATTGTGGGGAGAATGTTGATGTGTTTGTTGGCGCGCGTGTGTGTGTCGGCGACGCGCGTGTGTGTCCATTGGTTTCATTTGGTTAACGTTATTGAGCGAACAAGAAAACGACCCTGCAGCTGTTCCAATGTAAATGTGCCTTTCTCGTGCACTTTCGCCCGCTCTGAACTGAAGTCGGAGAGGGAGGGATGCGGAGCGTTTTGCGTGCGCTCCCGACTGCGTGTGTGTGTTTCCCCACGCGCGCCGTGTGTGTGGGGTGCTCCGTGTCCCTCTCTCTCCCTCTCTGTCTCTCTCTCTCTCCCTCTCTCTCGCTCGCTCGTCACAGTTTGTATCCCGACTGTGACGGTGTGCCGCACGCTGTTCTCGCATGTGCGACTGGTGTGTTTGCGCTGAGGCGTATTCGTCGTATGGCGCACGTACCACACCGTGATCGCCGTACCGTAAATTCGAGGGACGAATACACGTACCGCTACACCCCTATTACAAGATACAAGATACTTTAATGCCACACAACGATGGTTGGTGGTAATTGTTTTCGGTACAGATGTTGAGCACTGGTTATATCAAACATGAAACAGACATCAAACATCAAAAACGTCAAAACATATATACATAAATACATATAGGACAGTCACGGTAATAGTGTCGGTCGGTGACAGATGCTTGCCCGTTTGTGCAAAGGGGGGCGGGCCAGGGTGTTCAGTGTGCGGACTGCTGTGGGGAAAAACTGTTTGTGAAACGTGTGTGTCTGGTTAGGATGGACCTGTAGCGACCTGAGGGCATGTGCTGGAATAAGTGGTGTGCTGGGTGAGAGGGGTCGTTGACTATTTTAACAGAGCGGGTGACTGTGCGTGAGGTGTAGATGGAGTCCAGAGAGAGGGGACAGCCAATTATTTTGGAGGCTGTCTTGATGATGCGTTGGAGTTTGTGTTTAGTGTGTTTGTCCGTGGAACCGTACCAGACTGTGATGGATGAGGTGAGGATACTTTGAATTATGGCAGTGTAAAATTGGACCAGCAGGTGTTAACCCTTTTCCCTCCAATAACATCGTACGACGGGTTTTAAGTTCATGCGAAATCTGCCAATAACGGTGTACGACGTGATTCTGATCATAATTTCATATTTTCGCCATGGTATTCATATTTCACTCACGGAGCCTTGTCATATGCTGCGGGACTCAGCACAACTCTGCAACGCTTCAATACTGCCACCTGGTGGCTGATCGGCGAGTTGCCAAAACGGAAATGCCCGTTGCAGCTCGGCCCATCCCCTAATTCCGTCCGGCCACTCGTTTATCGTCGCGGGACTCAATACACACACCGTGGATATGGATCTTTGCCATAACTCAATAATCTACATGATTTGGGCGTGTATTAGTAATATACAAACCGGAAATGGATCGCCTTGATCCCCACCATATAACTGGGATCTGTTTGCTCCACTCTCATCGCCCAACGGTACGAGGAGACTGACGTGAGTTTCAGCGTTTTTGTTTATCATTTTCGATACAAACTGCTCTGATCAATATATCACCCATACTACATGAAGCATCTAACGACTATCATGGAATTATAAACGATCGCCCCCCCCCCCTCCGTTCACAGACGCATGATCAGTCATAACCCTTAGGACCATGTACAGTTGAATTTTTGTATATACCGTCGATCGGTATCAAACTGCATTTGATGATCTAATATATGCATTTGTGCCTATATCTCACGTTCCGGCACAGGGGGCAGCATTAAAAGAAAATAAAAATTAAATATACTTTTTTTTTAATATTATAGTGAAATATTTTGCACTGTTGTCGCATTTATCTTGTTGAAATCCTCCCACAGGTTATTTTTACTACCACATATTTAATTGAGACCCTTTATTTGTTTATTATTTCAATTTAGCTGGAAATACATTGCTACATCATTCAGTAACATTTGCAGAGCCTTATAACAAAAACATTATTACGGTCACCATTGTGACCAGTGGGATTAATCAAGAAATTTAATTATTTATTTTTCTATTTCATTGAACATTACAATTTTTTTTTACTCAAAATGTGAGTATTACCAAGTCAACTTGTTGTTATGGTTTGTATAGCGACCCCAATAGCACGGCACAGACAGGTAATCAGAGTTAGCCAAAGCAAGGGCATTATTTATTTAATACAAAAACGTCCAAGAACACAAAAAAAGGCAGCACTGTGCCTTTAAGGGGCGAACAGGCTGGGAAAAAAGAAACAGGGATCCTCTTCGTCCCTACAACCGAGTTGGGCTCTGCGGCTCAGCTCTGCCAAGGAATCCTCTTCCTCCCGACCAGCCGCTGCCCACAGGAAATGCAGCACACAGGGGGTCCGAGGGGAAACGGGGTGAGAACACGGCCATCCTCCCGTGGAGTAATAGGGAGCGATGGCGAGCCTCACCCCAGGAACCAGGACCACCAAGAGGGAGTTGGGAAGTAGCCGGCTTGACGTCTGGAGTGGGAACACTGGAATCCTCCCGTGGAGTAGTAGAGAGCGAAGGCGGTGTCCCACTCCAGGAAAACGGCGACAGGTGGTGATTGGTGTCACGTCGTCTCACGCCGGAGACGCGCCAGTAGAACACAGGGGTTCCAAGGGGAACGGGGTGAGAACACGGCCATCCTCCCGTGGAGTAATAGGGAGCGATGGCGAGCCTCACCCCAGGAACGGGGATCATGAAGAGGGAGCTGGGAAAAAGCCGGCTCGACGTCTGGAGTGGGAACACTGGAATCCTCCCGTGGAGTAGTAGAGAGCGAAGGCGGTGTCCCACTCCAGGAAACGGCGACAGGTGGTGATGGCTGGCACGACGTCTCACGCCGGAGACGCGGCAGTTGATGGTAGCAACAAGAACGACCGACAAGGAGTGGAGGGGAGTCTGCAATACAAGTACTCTCCCGAGCTGATCGCAAACTCCCATCAGGTGCGTGAAGGAGAAAAACGGCACGGCCCCTCGTTGGGCTGCGAGCAGGATTCCTCACAGTATCCCTCCCCCCACGGGAGCCACCCGGCGACCAGCCAGGCCCGCAGGGGCGGGAATGCAGGAAAAAAAATCTCAGAAAGGCACCAGGGAACTGACCCTGCTAGCTGAAAGACAGTCCTAGCTGTGGGGAGCTACACATGGGGTTAGCCTGCAGGGGCTGTCTCACATACACTGTCTGTGCCGGCTGGGGTCGTCGACGGGTCGGGTCGTACTGTTATGGTTTGTCTAGCGACCCCAATAGCACGGCACAGACAGGTAATCAGAGTTAGCCAAAGCGAGGGCATTATTTATTTAATACAAAAAAGCGGCACTCAGCCTTTAAGGGGGTAAAAACATCAAACGTCCAAGAACACAAAAAGGCGGCACTGTGCCTTTAACGGGCGAACAGGCTGGGAAAAAAGAAATGGGGATCCTCTTCGTCCCTACAACCGAGTAGGGCTCTGCGGCTCAGCTCTGCCAAGGAATCCTCTTCCTCCCGACCAGCCGCTGCCCACGGGAAATGCAGCACACAGGGGGTCCGAGGGGAAGCGGGGTGAGAACACGGCCATCCTCCCGTGGAGTAATAGGGAGCGATGGCGAGCCTCACCCCAGGAACCAGGACCACGAAGAGGGAGTTGGGATGTAGCCGGCTTGACGTCTGGAGTGGGAACACTGGAATCCTCCCGTGGAGTAGTAGAGAGCGAAGGCGGTGTCCCACTCCAGGAAAACGGCGACAGGTGGTGACGGGTGTCACGTCGTCTCACGCCGGAGACGCGGCAGTAGAACACAGGGGTTCCAAGGGGAACGGGGTGAGAACACGGCCATCCTCCCGTGGAGTAATAAGGAGCGATGGCGAGCCTCACCCCAGGAACGGGGATCATGAAGAGGGAGCTGGGAAAAAGCCGGCTTGATGTCTGGAGTGGGAACACTGGAATCCTCCCGTGGAGTAGTAGAGAGCGAAGGCGGTGTCCCACTCCAGGAAACGGCGACAGGTGGTGATGGCTGGCACGACGTCTCACGCCGGAGACGCGGCAGTTGATGGTAGCAACAAGAACGACCCGACAAGGAGTGGAGGGGAGTCTGCAATACAAGTACTCTCCCGAGCTGATTGCAAACTCCCATCAGGTGCGTGAAGGAGAAAAACGGCACGCCCCCTCGTTGGGCTGCGAGCAGGATTCCTCACACTTGTGTTCTTAAAACAATGACAATAAACATAGTTTTATTAGGTTGAAATAATGTGGTTGTGTACTTATTTTTCTGTTAACTTATTATGGATTCAAAACTGAAAACCTTAATGCACAGTAACTGAACTCAATATTTTTAAGTTCTGGTAACTTATTATTTATTTTTTTTACAGTTTAGTCTTGCGATCAATCAAAACGTATTTACACGATATACCTCACATTCACCCTCCATTCACATCCTGGTGTTCTCCTGGTGTTCTCCATTAGGCCTGTAGGTGGAGCTATGACAGCACACGTACAGTACACACACCGATGGTGTGTGATGTGTCCAAAAATGAATGGGCAAATGTGAGTGAAATGGTCGCACTGTATGCAGCTGTTTGTCTGCATTGCATTCCCCCCCCCCCCCCACTCAGATTTAGGGTTGATACAACCATCATAATAATATTGTTAATAATAACAATAACAATAATGATGTAATAATGTAAAAATTATCATTAAAAATACCTGCTTATGAGAAAAAAAATTACGATGCATGGAATATTGTTGAGGCACACTAGTTACAACTATATTTCAAACAGGCACTCCATGTCAAAAAGGTTGCTGACCCCTGCTCTAGACGGTATTTTCGTATGAATGTGTGAATGAAAAAGTAAAACGTTCCTACATCCTGAACGATAGGTAATCGATGTTGAATGGGCCATAGTAATGTCAATTTAGCAATACAATTAAAAAAGTTATAGCCCTGCAAAGAAGGTGAACATCTCCATAGACTTACAGTACTGGCAGAGATCAAACAGCGATGGATATAAGCGTGGCAGAGAATGGGTTAAATACCGAACTTTTTGCTAGAGGATTTTTTGATATGCCACCCAAACAGGAAATTATGACCTTTTATGACCCCCTAGTCATAAAAAAGAATTTGCATACATTTTTTGTATAAAATGTTATAAATATCTGGATGAGTGATATATCAAAAAATCCTCTAGCAAAAAGTTGTGGTATATGGATAGGAGGAAACGTGGCCAGTTTTGTGTGTGGAGGTACTAGAGAAATTGAGATTTTTTGTTTTATGTGTAATACAAACTCATAAAATCTAGTTTTTGAGAAAAACGCCTTTAAAGTTTTGTATTGTCTGTAAATCAGGCTATGTGTGACATATCAACAAACCCTTTGGCACAAAGAAGCAGGATATAGATATGAATAAATGTGGAAAGTGTGGTGTATGTATACCCTTTGGGAAAACGCCTTAAAAGTTCTGTATTGTAAGATGCCATAATTTTTTTTGAAACCGCTATTTACAAACACAACACCCAACCAAACCATTAGTAATAGACAACCTAAACACATGCCTGATAACTGAATAACATAATAATAATAATAATAATAATAATAATAATAATAATAATAATAATAATAATAATAATAATAATAATGATGTAGTAGTAGTAACAGTTTAGTAACAAACAACACAACCGATTACTTTACCCCCTAATAGGCAAACAAATATTTGAATAGTTTTCTGAATTGTATGTTTATATATGCAAATGAGGCACTTCCCCATTTGATATGTGCACATTTATGGATGCAGTCATGCAAAATGAAGCAAAATAAGCAACTAAATGTGTTTTTTTAAGTTTTCTTGTCACTAGTTTGAAAGAAGACATGTAAAGGGGCAACATTATGCAAACATCTCAAAATTGCCCCAAAATCAGGAAAAGGGTATTTTAGGTGGGGCTTCCTATGTCCCATTCAGGTGTTTCTTGCTGATTTAACTTTTGTGAATATAGATAATCACTTGTCACAACAGCTGTGCTGTATTTGTTGCACTTTGACGCCCACATAATTGTTTTGATGCCGTGATGATGATGATGATGATGTGGAAGTAATTTGTCATTGGAGCGGAGATTAGAGTCCAACCACTTGACAGGTGAATCAATGTGGGCTGAGGAACCCTCCCACCCCACCCTCTCCACACCCCACACACACACACAACCAATCCCCCCCCCCCCCCCCCTCCTTTTCATTTTTAGTCATCCTGTCTTTCAGTGGCCATATTTACCATTTATCTTCCGTCCGTCCACGGGTACTCGACAAGTCCATTAAGCAAGAGACACCTTAATGGCTCACGGCTGATGATGGAGAATCCCTTGTCTGATGAGAAAGGTGGAAAAAAGACCAAAAATTTGAGATCGCTCTGTCTTCCGGGTCCGACCGTGTGCGGTTTAGGAGGGACCAGGTAGTCGAGGTCAATTCAACATACCCTTCCTCAAGGAATGACCCCTCGACCCCTGCTCATCCAGAGACCGCTTACCTACAAGAACTGAAAACAGCAGTGAAACGGGGCCGGGTTGATATCAGCAAATCCAATATTCCATATCGACTTCATTATCATTAATTCCCGCTCCCCATCTGTCGTCACACATCTCTCCAGAAAGGGTCTGTTGAAGGAAAGGAAAAAGGAAAGCACTTCTCCGCTGACTAAGATGTCACAGGATGATACCGCAGGGGGAAACACGACAGGAATCAAACGAGTGAGGGATGAGAGAGCCACAAGACAAATACGAGATGGCTGAGATGAAAGAAGAAGGGGGGGGGGGGGGGGTATAATTGAATGTTGGGACAGAAGGGTTTCACAGAAAAGAGGCAGAGGAGAAAGCTGCAGGGATGAGGATGAGGGCTACAGGGATGAGGGCTACAGGGATGAGGGCCGCAGGAACGGGGCCCCGGTGGCTTTGGCAGTGAGGCGTGTTTTTATGCTTTCCACCGAAGATAACACACGATTTACTGGGCCCCACTGATGAGCTCCGGGCCCAACCAGAGATTAGCTCTGGCCTCTGGGACTTTCTGGGGCCCCTCTGCCACCCCCCCCCCCTGGCCCCAACAGTGCTGACAGAATGAGCTCTCTCTCTCTTGCTATGGGAGAGCAGGGTGGAGGCCAGGGCCCTCATTTATCAACAATTCTTAGAAAGTGTTCTATTTCGTACTTAAGCACATCATTTAGAATGTGTGTACGCACAGAAATATTGGGATTTATCAACCGTGCGTACACGGGTCCTACGCTCCTCCGTGTTTATAAATACCATTAAGTTCTACACTCCACGCTCGTGCACAATTTTAAGTATTTGCATATAACACCGCCCGTAATTAACCATATACGGTAATGAAACACCCCCATGAAATGTGGAAAAGTGGACTAAGCCGAGCAAAGCGTGTGGGAGAAATAGGTGACAGACATGTACACGTACGGTGATGTCGGATATGATATCTATTAACTTAAAGACCATATTAACTAATAAAGACCGTGCTGGAATATGACTGCCTTTTTCCGTTTCGTTCGATTAATACAGAGGGATTAAAGTTCTCCTCAGTTTTATTCCAAATCGCGACGGATCTGCCGTAAATTTTCTACCTGCTGCATATAATTTGTAGAGGCATACAATCTATTTTGATGTCGGTATTGGGTAGCCTATATAAACAATAATACGAGCGCATATACAAGAACAATGAATCTCACTGCCATGTATGATGTAGCCTATACGCCATGTGTAGCCTGCCTATATGTGATCAATACAAACTTGAACTTGAATTCCATCATGTCTGTGTGCGGGTCTGCGGGAGCAATGTAAATAAGAACGTGCACTGAAAAGTTACAGTATGTAGTTGGTTGATTATTTGTATGACAGTCAGTAAACCCTTGCAAAAAGTATCAGTTTTATTTAATTAATTGAAAACATGCAGCATGCCTTTCCTCCCGGAAGCAACGACATGAATCAGGCAAATACATATCACTGAGTGGAATCCCTTTCTATTCACATAACTGCATTTGTGATGGAGCTTTGACAGCTACATGGGTGGTACAGTAACAGTCTATTGCTCGATCCATCTTCAATATCACGATGGACCGTGCCATGCAGCCTATGTATAGCCTGCCTATGTGATCAATAAAAACGTGAACTTGAATCCCATCATCATTTATATTTATATGTTGTGTCTGTCCACTATGTTTGTTACTTTGTTATTTCCCCACCCTATCTATGTAAAGCGACCTTGGGTCTCTTGAAAGGCGCTATATAAAATGAAGCTATTATTATCATTATTGTTATTATTATTATTATCACGTCTGTGCGGGAGCTCACAAATAGACTGTTAGTCTCAGTGAAGTTTCAACGGAGGTAATCTATTTTAACCAACAAATTGAAGTAGAAAGCATTTCGTTGTGGCCAATCTTATTTGGAAACATGACACACAAAATAATAGTATTTCACTTTTTATTTGAAACAATATTTAATCGCGTTTGGAGGTGGGTGTTCTGCATCTGCCCCCCTGTGCCAAACAAGCAGGCCAACCTCTTGTTCGGGCGTGAGCCCGTTATAATTACACTACTGTCGCTATTTTACAATGAACTATAATGAATTACGGGTCATACAGAAGTTGAACACTCCAGTGTTGAAACTAATGCACTGAAGCTTATTTCCGTGTTGCTAACTGCAATAATAATATTCTACCACCGGGCTCCAGGTACGCACGGTCGGAGCTGTGCGTAGATATACGCACAAAGTCAAGCACACGTTCGAATTGATAAGTCCCACACTTTGCTTAGAAACGATCATACATATCTGTGCGTACGCAATGTTGATAAATGAGGGCCCAGGCAGGGCCGCGGGAAGTCAGTCAGCAGTGGGGGTGCTGAGATAAGTGATATAATAATAACGGCATAGGTTTACCAACACTCTCGTTCACTAGAGGAGACCACTGCCCAACTCCGTGCTCTCACGCTAAGCTCTGCGGAGCGTGCGAGACAAACAATGTAACCGTTTTGATGCATACATCTCTGCCCAGCCTACCCCGGCCACCTGTTGCGCCCCCGCACAGAGAGCCCCATGTTCCCGCACCAGAACGCTACGACGGGGACGTCTCTAAATGTCGTGCCTTTATTTTTCAATGTTCACTAGTATTCGGACAACAGCCGCACACTTCCAAAGTGATACATCTAAAATCGCTTACCTTACCTGTCGGGTCTGCTCAAGGGTCCAGGACTCCTGCGTTAGAATGGGCGACAGGCAGCTCTCCACTTCAGTCAGTCCTCCCTCTGCAATTCGTTCCCCGCATACAACATCGCCGACATGCAAAAGGTCTTCGACCACCCTCCCGGGGGCTGGGATAGTTCTGTTGGCTTGTTTGCCATCCGCCAGGGAAACCGCAGATATATATTCCTTTACTGCAAATTGTCTGAGCGTCCCAAAAACGATTCCAGGCGGCTATTTTTTTACCAACGGATTTCCAGTTCCGTGTTGACGCTTCCAGGCCACGTCTATTCGAATCCCAACTGGTTCATGGGTCGGCTACACGCTGCTTTAATAACACTGCATTATCGAGACAGCGCCCCTATGAGGATCTGGCAATGAATTCCAAGAGTAGGGTAAATCTGCAGTGCCGCTCCGCTCTGTGACATTGAGTAGCCTCGGTATTACAATGGAATAAAAGCCAAAACAACCTTGCAGTTGCAGTTACACTCCCCGCCAGCAGGGGGTGCTGGCGCACCCGGCGCACCCCCACTTCCTGCGTCACTGCACAACCGCTCTTGTATCAAAACGTCCATCTGTTTTATTTTATATCTAAATCCCCCATTCAACGGGCCAAGCAACGCAGTCTCAACTTTTCTCATGATAGCCTTTGAACAACAATTGTTTCCAGGTCTGCAGTTGAAGATGTGTGGGGTCAAATAAACAACTCTACCCCATTTCAACAGTCCCTAACCAGGAGTCTAACTCAACTCAACTCTCAACTACCACTTGTAAACTGGTATTGTGCCCGGCAGCAGGGAAATTCTCTGTTGACAAAGTGCACTGAGCTGCAGCAACAGTGGGACAGGAAGTGTCTTTGTAACGGCTGCCAGAGTAATTAGTTTTTTACTGAATTATGCACCAGCAGAAGTGTCAAGCAGCGTTTCAACTGGCGCAGATCATGGCGACAGGCAGGTACGGGGAACAGGATAGAGGAAATCTGCCGTGCAAAGCGGGTAAACCTGGCAGTACCGGCAGCTGAGGCAACAGTCATACTTCCTGATACAGTACCGCCAAACAGTAGCTTACGCAGAATCCTGAGGCTGATGTATTATGGACCCGTTTCAGAACAATTTATGTAAGCATGTGTGAGTCATGCTGGTCTTTGGAAACATCCAGTGTGTTAGGCATGTGGGTGAAATCGATTGAGTTTGCTGACGGTGTCCAGTTATATTGTTAGGCTGCTGCAACCCTTGCAGATACTGTGGTTTGTAGCGGTTTGGAGGGAACGCCTTACCACTGTGCAGTGAAGGCTCTAAAACTAATTTAAACTGACCAATGTACTGAAATTCTGTACTTTAGTTAAATCAGCTGTTTTTGTGTTTAAATGTTGCAGAATGGATGTCCAGCTTGAACTGATGTCATGACCTAGCAACTGTCATGACCTAGAAACTCTCACGACCTAGTGTAGCAGGGTGGATTATCCCTGCTTTATGGGAGTGGTTGTACACGGCCACCGGGTAGCGGGATGCAGCAGAGCTAAGTCTAGCTGGATCCCCGACTGTAGGCCAGGAATGTCGAAATGGAGGTCGAGCAGCAGGAGCGGATGGGGCCTAGGATTCACTGACCTAGGGATGGTACTCTGGTCCTCCTTGCCCTCCAGGGCGATCAGCAGTAGCTCCCCACACAACCCCACTTCCCCCAATATTTCCTGAGCCCCCCCCCACACCTGATGGCAGTAAGATGGATAATGTTTTCGCTCCCCAAAGCAGTACCCTTCCTTAATGACCTGTAGAGACCTTTAACCATGAACTAGTGCTGCAGTGTGTTGTTTGTTTAAAGTGAGTGTGTGCGTGTGGATGTGTGTGCTGTGTGCATTTGATGGTTGTTGCATAGTGTTTATTGTTCGTTGAGCAGCCTGATGGCCTGGGGATAGAAGCTTCTTCTGAGTCTTTCTGTGCTCGCCTTGAGACTCCGGTATCGCTTGCCTGACCGCAGCAGTTCAAAGAGGCAGTTGTTCGGGTGGCTGGAGTCCTTGATGATTCTCTTAGCCTTACCCCTGCACCGCTTGTTGTAAATGTTCTGGAGGGTGGGAAGCCCCCCTCCAATTGTGCGTTCGGCTGAACGTGTCACTCTTTGTAGTCTGCTTCGGTCTTTTGCAGTGCTATTCCCAAACCAGGAGGTGATGTTGCCAGTCAGGATGCTCTCTATTGTACAGGGGTAGAAGTGCTCCCATTCAGTATTTGTTTAGTGATGGCGATTCAAGTTACACTTAATTATAGTCTGATTCAAGTTACAATTACGCCCTGGCCACCTAGTGCTCTCGCTCTGTAACACAGACTAAAGTGCTTCCCACACTGGGCTAGACACAGTAACAAGACCTTCCCTTTAAGGGTTTATATATACTGTTCTGGTGGGGAGAGAGGGGAGGAAGAGGGAAGGGATAAAGGAGTTACTGAATGGGAATTTTATAAAGGAACACATATTATTACACTCAAAGGAAATTAACAGTGGGCCGACAGTTAGCAAATAAAATCCTATCTAAAGCCGGCTTGAAATGGTTGGGGCGCCCCTATACACTGCTCTCCAGTGTGCATTCAAAACACTGTTTATCTTCATTCTTATAGAGCTTGCTCCCCACAGTGTACTGTCTACCGAACACGTTTCAACACTCAGAGCACCGCTACTTATCCAAGATGGTGAGCCCAAACTCAGCACCGCTAGTCCGGATGCTAAGATGGCCGATGGAGATCCCGCGATAACAGCCGGCGGGGCGGAGTAGACGCTGGGGCAGGTGCTGCTGGCAGTGGCTTGAAGAGGCTGGAGAAGCATGCAGTGTAGTGGCGTCCTCTGCTGGGCTGAAGAGGGGAGCCGGTGCGCGTGCTAAACTGTGGTACTCGCCTAAACACAGCTAACGCAAGGTGGCTACTGTCTACCACCTGTCTTCGGCGATGCTCGCCCGTTGATTCCTTCACAGTGTCTCTGGCACATGAACCAAACACTAAGATACCGCAGATATTTCTAGGATAACCCGTTGTGTAACTGAGCTTATCCTGTGCATTAATCAAACGCTCAACTACCGCATGTATTTCTAGGATAACTCGTTGTGTAACTGAGCTTATCCTGCGCATTAATCAAACGCTCAACTACCGCATGTATTTCTGGAATAACCCGTTTTGTAGCTGAGTCTATTTCTCGCACGCTCACTCGCTGGGCTCTTGTTGTCGACGTCCTTCCTCGTCTGTGTCGAACGCCGAAGAGAGTCTTCCTCTGTGCTGCACTTCACGTTGAACTCCTTCTTCCTCGCCTCTGATGTCCTTCCTGCCCAGCCTTCCACCACCGCCACCTGCCGCCACTTGTAGTCCTGTCCCGCTATGAAACGCCCATGTTTTGAAGAGGAGAATCAACGGGCAGCAAGTTAATAGTCAATGTCAGGGAGGGGTGATCAAAGAGAACCGCACGTTAATTGTCCATGTCCGGGTAGGTATGATCAAGAGCGGTCAACTGGTTACAACGTCCACGTGAACACAGGGAATGCAAAAGATTACCGTTAGACACCCTGAATAATAGCCAGACATATTCAGGTGTCTACACTAGCAACTGTCAGACCTAGCAACACTCACAACCTAGCAACTGTCAGACCTAGCAACTGTCACGACCTAGCAACTGTCAGACCTAGCAACTCTCACAACCTAGCAACTCTTATGACCTAGCAACTCTCACAACCTAGCAACTCTCACGACCTAGCAACTCTTTCGACCTAGCAACTCTCACGACCTAGCAACTCTTACGACCTAGCAACTCTTACGACCTAGCAACTCTCACAACCTAGCAACTGCCACAGCCTTATTACTTAATATCACCCATTTAAAAGTTAATACAGTTAAAGGTCCCCTCCACTAAAAAATTTGATTTTTCTACAGTTAACTCCTCTTGGAGGCATGACTTTGACTACACTGAACAAGGGTTATTTGCGCAGACCTTGTCACCAGAGCACAGTAATGGGCAAGCTACTTGGAAAATGTAGCAAGCTACACTACAAGTTACTCTCGATTAAATATAGCTCAACTACAATGGAAGCAATCCCCAGATAAATGTAGCAAGCTACACTACAAGAACATGGCAAAAATAGCTAGCTACATCTGCACTACTTTTTTTTTCTTCTTTTTTTTCTTTTTTTTACTTCATGATCAAGTTTCCACCAAACAGGCAAAGAAATGCTCAGTTTCTTTTCTATTCTATCTTTATGTATTATTTATCCCTAAACTCTGCATCTTCTGGCTGCCTGATACCCTCTCCTTGCTGAAACCTGCCCACTTTAACAACCAAAAACACACTTCTTCAATATCTGAATTTTAACTAATAATAACTGTCTTACTGCATTTTACTATTATGCTACCATGTCTATACTACCACCAACTATGCTAATATGTCTATACTACTACAGTATAGTATGTACTCAGAGTATAACACTCAAGCTTGACACTGCTAGACAAACAATACTATTTATCCTTGTCTGCTAGATATGTACCACTCCTGCTGACTTGTTGTACACAATTTGTAAGTTGCTTTGAATGAAAGCGTCAGCTAAATGACCAAATGTATTTAAATATGTAACTCACAAAACATTCCATGGCCCCAAAATCATGTGGGGACCCCAGACCACAGATCAGATCAATCACCATGGTAAGTTAACAGACGAAGAAAGTGCCAACACAGCCCAATGCTGCAGTGCACTGCGGCAGATTAACAACATTATTATTATCCCTTACCTTAGATACGCCGCGCCTGCATCCCACAACTTCATCTTTTCCATTCATTCATTCCATGGAGAGGCATTGTTGTTATTGACATCATCTTCATCAATGCCATCACAAGCCCTGGAAACATCGAATCCCTCTGCCATTTCGCGCGGACTGGTTCATTCATCAGTGGTCTGTTTTGATTTTCACTTCCTGATTTGCGGTTGGAGTCCCGCCCTATCCTGCCTCTGATTGGCCTACCCGTAATGTTTTGGCCTAACCATACCCAATCGTGAGTCGTCATACTCATATCTAAACCAACCAACCAATCATAGTGGGTTTTCTACCGGGAGTTTTTATTTCTCCTCGCAAATCTTTATAGTCTAGACTGTTTCTCCCGATATAGTAGCGGTGTAGCGTTTCCTCGTCGCTACGTCACTACTTCGTTCTATAAATAGCTGCGCTACAGAAAACGCTACATGATTCAAAAGTAGCGACACTACCATCACGCTACTGAGAAATGTAGTTAAGCTATGTAGCGTCGCTACTTGTAGCTAGCTACTGCCCATCACTGCCAGAGCACCCTTTTCACATTCTTCCACTGAAGGGGGGTTTCTTTTTACTTACAAATCTGAGCCGCGTGTGTGACACAACTAATCCTGCAAACCTATCATGGTCACTATTGCCCCTGCCCATTTTCAGCCGATCTCTTAGTTATAAGATTGTATAAGCAAAGTGAACCAAATTCTTGGCAAACCATTTAGGTGGGAAAAGAGAAAGTTAAGCGGCTTGGGGGAAGATGTAAGGGGGGAAGGGGCGGGGCTTCATAAATACTTGCATTCTCACTGAGTTCAAAGGTGTATGGATGCTGCTAAGACATTTTCAGTAGTTTATTGAACATTCTTGGTGGAAAAACCACACCGAACAAATTGTTATTTGTTAATTAGTTATACAGCATTTTTCAAGTGTTAAAAACAAGTATGAAGGGGATCTTTAAATATGTTTTGTAAGAATGAATCCATTGTATATTTCAAAGACATAACTAAGACATGTGTTACAACAAAAAGCACAGTGATGTAGGCCTAAGAAAAATTATATAATACTTAAGAATTACCGCCTCTCCCTCTGCTTAGCCGTCTTTATGGCGTGTTTCAGCGTGACAGATGTAAATATTTGAAACATTAAACACATATCAGCCCTGCTCGCCTCGTTTGCAAACCTGCTCCAACGGGGTTATTTCATCAGGTTTTTCATTTTCCAGACACAGCGGGAGAGAGGGGTGGGGGGGCATCACATCATCGGATCCTATTGCTGGTCATGCTGCAGCAGCCTGGTGTCTTCACAGACCCAGTAATGAGTGTGCTTGAAGGGGGGGGGGGGGGGGGGGATTGAATGGGATAACCTCAAAACCAAAGGACTGGGATCAGGGCCGCCTGGGAGAAATGCGAGGCCCTGTGCGAGATTTTTTCATACAGTCAACATATTCTTAAATAATAGCGCTGTCCGAGGCTGGGCATGATACAGTCAACATATAGCAAGAGAGAGAGCGAGAGAGAGCTCCTGTTCTACAGTCAATATACAGTGTACAGAGAGAGAGAGAAAGAGAGAGAGAGAGAGAGAGAGAGAGAGAGAGAGAGAGAGAGAGAGAGAGAGAGAGAGAGAGAGACACACATTGGAAAGAAATTTAAATGCTATTTGGCCCTAAACAGAGAGTACACAGTGGCAGAATACCTGAGCACTGTGACTGAAGATCCTTGACTAGGTACAGACTCAGCGAGCACAGCCTAGCCATCGAGAAAGGCCGCCATAGGCAGACTGTGTGTGTTAGAAAGAGAGAGAGAGAGAGAGAGAGAGAGAGAGAGAGAGAGAGAGAGATAGAGAGAGAGAGAGAGAGAGAGAGAGAGAGAGAGAGAGAGAGAGAGAGAGAGCATGTGTGTTTGTGTGTTAGAGAGAGAGAGCATGTCTGTGTGTCGTGTGTGTGTGTGTTAGAGAGAGAGCATGTATGAGAGAGATAAGCAAAGATGAGCCCCTAAAGGATATTCAACTTTTAATGGAAGAACAAAACAGAAGGAAAAGATAACTTCACAAAGGCAACATGAATATACATAGATCCAAAAGGACAAAGATCAACACTTAAATCCAAAGAGAAGAGGGTCTATACCAGAGAAAACAAAGCAGCAAGGAGCCAATGGCCGACATCAGCTAAATAGGCTAGCCAGGTACTGACACCAGGCCACACACAGCTTTGGCCAACGCTACCCAAGCTACACAAACGACCAAGACAATTCACACACAGCATATGTCGTATCTCCAAATATTGTGAAGTAACATATGTTTTGCCTGGAAAAAAACATCGTTATTAACAAAACATTCGGGAGGGGAAGGAAGGAAGAGTGGGGTAATGTCATGACATCTTACCTGCACCAAGGAACGCAGGGCGAAAGGCCGCAACACAGGTCTCCACATTGACGAAAGGCCTCTCGCTGGCGGGACAAAAAGAAGCTATGGCCGGAGCCTTGTCATGGTGCAGGCCCGACTACATCTTCTGTCAAAGATGATGTCGTAGTCAGAGAGTGCCAGGGTCCGCTATTCTCACGGCTAATGTCAATGGTCGTAGCACAAGCTAACAGCTAACTCTAGGCTAACTGATAGCATCAAGCTAACGTTCCCAGGCGAGCGAAAACGAGCAGCTAACGTCGTAGCTAAACAGCTAACTGGCTAACAGTTAGCTCAACCCGGCTATCGCTAACCACTAGCTAACGCAGAAGCAAGCTATGCGGCTACCACTGAAAAACTGTACAACGTGAGAAAAGCAATGCAGGCCAACACTTCAGACAGCCGCTGTGTTTTCCTCTTCTCATACGAAGAGAGAAGGGAAAAAGAAGGCAATACACGTCCCACTACAGAGTGGTGTTTACCATAGCGGTGCCGGCAACAAGTCCCTCGCGGACTATAGCCGACTTGAGAATGGAGATATTCTCATAATGAAACACCAAGCTCACCTCCCTCGCACCAGGTGCTGACACCAGGCCACACACCTTTAGCTACTAGTACTACAACAGCTAGTCGGCCCATTTGGCTCCCGAGAGAGAGAGAGAGAGAGAGATAGAGAGAGAGAGAGAGAGAGAGAGAGAGAGAGAGAGAGAGAGAGAGATATCCACGGCGGGAATAGAATAGAGTGCATTAAAAACTCACCAAATGTCCAAGAGGATGGAGACAACCGCGTGGAGTTGACGAAGTTCATCTGCCAAACGACCGTCCTCTTCATCTTGGCATAACAATGCTGCACGCGCTGTCTCTATGTTAGCTAACGCTAGTTAGCCTTTAGCTAAGCTAGCTACTAGCCGACATCATCATGGCTATATCCCGACTGAACCACACGTTAGCACTCAATATTATAACGTAGCTAAAGCTAACTAGCTGTCCCTGTCTTTAGCCGGGATGGCTAGCCTGACTGAACTGTCTAACATGCAACAACTTTCATCTTCAGTCCATCTGCCGAACGATGTCCTCTTCATCTTGGCTGGCATAACCTCCAATGCTGCACGCGCGAAATAGTCAGACTCTACCTTACCTGTAACCCCTCCCCTCATTGAAACCAATTCTGCTGCAGAGCCTCAGAGCTGCCTCCAATAGTGTATCTGCAGAGCCAATAGTGTATCTGCAGAGCCGCAGAGCCAGGAACAAGTCAGACACATTCTACAAACGTGTCTAATGTGAAATATATAAGCATATAAGCAAAACTAGATTTTAGGTCTGTGATGAAAAAGGGTCTCGCGGGAAGGGGGGCCTCGCAAAAAAAAATAAATAAATAAAAAAAATAAATAAAAAAGATAATAAATTTAAAAAAAAATATTTTTATTTTAATTTTTTTGTGCGAGGCCCCCCTTCCCGAGAGGCCCTGTGCAACCGCACTGCTCGCACACCCCCTGAGGCGGCCCTGGCTGGGATTGCTATTAGCTATATGCTGCGAGGAGAGTAGGGATGTGCATCTCCATCACGAGGCCGATGCGATGCGCATCTCGATACGGTGCCAACGATACGATACATTAACGATACATTTGAAGCACCGGGCGATGCAATGCGATACGATTCACCCCCTGTTGAGATACGATACGATTCGATTTGATTCAACATAATGCGATTCGGGGCGATACGATGCGATTCAACACGATGCAAAATAATGATACAATTTTATGGTATGACAGAGGATTTGGTTGTATTCCTTATATGCAGCTTATATTATTATTAAAAATTAAATAATCTACTGTAAGACAATTTATATAAAAACTCTTGGGTGCCTAAGAAGACTTTTGCATAAACTGTCTTTTATATCCACTTTAGCTAAAAACACACACACAATGTACTACTGTGAGACAATAATAATCATACACAAAGGGATAATGGCTTATAGCAGACTTAAATGATTTTATAATATTTCAGATAATGAAATTAAATGTTTATCATCAACTATCCAATTAGTATATTGTAACGTTTGGCCACGTTAAATCATTGAACAGAGAGAGAGAGAGAGAGAGAGAGAGAGAGAGAGAGAGAGAGAGAGAGAGAGAGAGAGAGAGAGAGAGAGCGTCTGAGTCGCGTAGTTGATGATGTCACACACTAGGCTAGGATCGGATGTCAACAGAACACACACGGAGCCAGCCTGGATAGCCTGCTGCAAGAAGCGATATAAAGAAACCAATAGCCAATAAATGTGAAGTTATCTTTGAACCTGTTGTCAAGCGTCTTCAATATACCCCCCCCCCCCCCCCCCCTCCTCACTAATGGAACTGGTGTTGCGTTAGTTAGTTAGACACTAGTTTAGTTTAGCGTTAGCTGAACGGCTAACTAGCGTTAGCCAGAGGAAGCCCAATTCTATTCATGTCCTCTACTTCCACTGTTTGTTGTTAACTGTGACGCGGCTCTCGCCTTCTGTATTAGTAGTATAGTATCAGCTGTGTGCAGTCACAGTGCACTGCTGACAGAAGTGGATGAGAGGAAATTATATTAATGCATCGGTTTTGACCGACGCAAAGACGCTACAACAAGATGCATCGCGAGTTCAACCTGAGTTCTAGCCGGTGCGCACGTATTCCACCGGTGCACGCGCATCGTGAACGTGTATGCCGGCGCACCGATGCAAATCGATGAATCGTCACATCACTAGAGGAGAGGCGCTTCTGTCGCTGTCAGCTGCCTCTTTTTCCTGAGAGCCATCACAGAGACACTGACACGGAGATGGAGACGCCCCACTGTGATGAAAATAAATACACACACACACACACACACACACACACACACACACACACACACACACACACACACAGACACACACACACACAGACACACACACACACACACACACACACACACACACACACACACACACACACACACACACACACACACACACACACACATGTACACACTCTCACTAACACACACACACCGCTCCCACTCCAAGTAATAGGAGTGGCTGGCTGGCTCTGCGCTGACATGGCTGTCATCATACCCTAATGACCGCTCCTACCAAGTGTCATGGAGAGGGACCCTGTCGGCCACCCGCCCCCTGCGGACGGGTGTCCCCCAGGGCTCGGTTTTAGGACCCCTTCTCTTCTCCCTCTACACTAAATCACTGGGTAACATTATCACGTCTCATGGCTTCTCCTACCATTGTTATGCCGACGATACTCAACTCTTCCTCTCCTTCCCTCCCTCAGATATCCACGTCTCTGAGCGGATCTCGGCCTGTCTGTCCGACATCTCCGCCTGGATGACGACCAACCACCTCAGACTGAACCTAAGCAAAACAGAATTGCTCCACCTGCCGGCCAAATCCTCCCCCCTGACCGACCTTGCCATCACAGTCGAGAATGCAGCTGTGACCGCGTCCCCGACCGCCAAGAACCTTGGTGTTGTCCTCGACGACCAGTTGAACTTCTCTGCTCACATCGCAGCAACAACCAGAACCTGCCGAGCAACGTCAGAAGGATCCGCCCCTTCCTGACAAAAGAAGCCACCCAACTCCTCGTCCAATCAATAGTCATCTCCCGCCTCGACTACTGCAACGCACTGCTCGCTGGCCTCCCGGCCACTGCCACTAAGCCTCTTCAACTCATTCAGAACGCAGAGGCCCGCCTGATCTCAAACCTACCGAAGTCGGCCCATGTCACCCCACTTCTTAGGGACCTGCACTGGCTCCCCATTGCTGCACGAATCCGCTTCAAGGCCCTCGACCTAGCATACCGTGCGGCAAAGGGAACCGCTCCCGCCTACCTCCGGTCAATGGTCTCTAACTACACACCCTTAAGACCCCTACGCTCTGCATCTTCTGGCCGCCTCAGACCTACTCCTATCCAAGCTCCGGGAGGGTCATCAAAGAGAAGTCGCCTATTCTCAGTCCTTGCCCCACAATGGTGGAATTAACTACCCACCCCAGTTAGGACAGGCGAAACACGTCCAATCTTTCACCGTCGACTAAAGACGCACTTATTCAACAATTATCTGAAAAAAAAAAAAAAAAAAAAAAAAAAAAATAATAATAATAATAATAATAATAATAATAATAATAATAATAATAATAATAATAATAATAATAATAATAATAATAATCTAACCCTAACTAACCGTACTGTCATGCACTTGTCCTAATAAACTAACCTACACTAGCACTCAACACTTTGATGAACATTGTTGTTCAGCTGATAGAGTTGTGCCCTTCCTGATGGCTTGTTGTACAGAACATGTAAGTCGCTTTGGATAAAAGCGTCAGCTAAATGACTAAATGTAAATGTAAGTAATAATAATAATTTTTTACCCTTTCTTTGTCCCCTCTCTCATTGTGTTTCCCATGCATTTTGATTCAAGGCCTGCGCTAGATTTGACTAAAGTTAAGGATATTCATGATGTCATTTCCATGCATAGCCCCCGATTTGACCGTATAAATAATTCAAAGTGTCCGGCCACCGTCTGACAACGTAGCGTGAGTCAGTGAATCTGTGCTTCTAAACCCTAGCCCCAGCCTCGCTTACCAACTGGTATTGGTAAGAAATAGGGATGTCCGATATTATCGGCCTACCGATATTATCGGCCGATATTGACATTAAAATGTGATATCGGAAATTATCTGTATCGGTTATAATTTTTTTATTTACATTTATTTACCCAGGCAAGCAAGTAAGAACAAATTCTGATTTTATTTATTGTCAAAAGTATGCATAATGTTTTTTTTTTATCTACTTTTTTCTCCTCCTTTTTCTGTGATTTTTTCCCCCATCCCAATTTACCTCTCGTGCCAATTCGCCCTCCCCTGTCCTGATCGTTGCTCGCATATGCCCCCCACTGGCCAGTTGTAGGGAGGATAGAAGCCTTGCATCACATATCCCCTCCGATACATGTGGAGGCAGCCTGTCACATCTTTTCACCTGCCAGCGCGGACACTCATTTGGCGAGGAGTAACGTGTAGGAGGCTCACACTGCCCCACTGCCATTTTCCTGACTTTGCTGTGCAGGCGCCCCAACCGACCTGTAGGAGTCGCTGCTCACAACGACCAGACTACCACTAGGGATGGGTACCGTTCACATTTGAACCGATACGGTACCCAACGGTACCTTTTTTCTGTACTTTACTGTGATGTATAGAGCCATGACTGCATGGAATTCTGTACCACCTGCACTAACTAGGGTTGAAGAAAAACAGACATTTAAAAAACACCTTAAAAATCATATAAGAAAGAATGGTACTGTCAGTTAAGTAAACATAGTGGGTGATTGAGAAGATGGGTATGTGTGATTGGTGAACATAGATATTTTATTATATTATTTGTATGTGTTATTGAGGTGTATTGTATTGTTTTATTGTATTGTATTGATTGTATTTAGGGGTGTAACGGTATGCGGATACGTACTGTACCGCCTCAATGTGGTCCTCCGGTACAGTACGGGCTGTGCACCGAGCGATTGCAACGGTATGGAACCTTTTTTTGCGGAACTTAAATCCCCCCGGCCCCACATAATTTATCAACAACACTGCGGTCTGCTGTCAGCATTATAAAACAAACGTGTGTTTAACCGACCGTGAATTAAAGTGTCAATGCTGTTTGTCATTTTAACAGCAGATACTTTCTTAAATGCCACATCGTCCCGACAGAGCGGTGTTGACGGGGAGCTCTGATGGGTTCGCTTGGTGGTGTTATTAGCATTGAACAGCTAACCGAAAGCTAGCGTTAACTAACATTAAAGGTTTAGCCATAACGTTACCTTGGCTAAAGTTGGGGCTATTCATAATCCAGCAATAATGGCTGCAGACCTGCAAGCAAAGTACAGCAAGTTGGCAAAGGAGTATTCCAACGTAAATCACATTTTCACCAGTAACGTTAGTCTTTCCATCTCCCGGTAGCTCATGCTAGCTAACCTAGCTCACGTTAGCGTCGTCACTGAACCACCTCGCATACACAATTAATGACATGTTGTGGACAGCCATATCGGTGACAATGTTTAGCTTTTAGTGCCAAATGATAAGAGTCTGAGGCGGAGTCTCAAAAGAGAATGTTGAATATTTATTGTGCAAAAATCACAACAGATCCACTGCTACTTCAACGGAGCCTTTTGGAAGCAAGTGCAGCAACGAATAATGTCTGTGTGGATCATTGGAGTAGGGTATATGGCTTCTCATATCATTGTTATGCCGATGATACTCAACTCTTCCTCTCCTTCCCTCCCTCAGATATCCACGTCTCTGAGCGGATCTCGGCCTGTCTGTCCGACATCTCCGCCTGGATGACGACCAACCACCTCAAACTGAACCTAAGCAAAACAGAATTGCTCCACCTGCCGGCCAAATCCTCCCCCCTGACCGACCTCTCCATCACAGTCGAGAATGCAGCTGTGACCGCGTCGCCGACCGCCAAGAACCTTGGTGTTGTCCTCGACGACCAGTTGAACTTCTCTGCTCACATCGCAGCGACAACCAGAACCTGCAGATTCCTCCTGAGCAACGTCAGAAGGATACGCCCCTTCCTGACAAAAGATGCCACCCAACTCCTCGTCCAATCAACAGTCATCTCCCGCCTCGACTACTGCAACGCACTGCTAGCTGGCCTCCCGACCACTGCCACCAAGCCTCTTCAACTCATTCAAAATGCAGCGGCCCGCCTGATCTCAAACCTACCGAAGTCAGCCCATGTCACCCCACTTCTTAGGGACCTGCACTGGCTCCCCATTGCTGCACGTATCCGCTTCAAGGCCCTCGACCTAGCATACCGTGCGGCAAAGGGAACCGCTCCCGCCTACCTCCGGTCAATGGTCTCTAACTACACACCCTCAAGACCCCTACGCTCTGCGTCTTCTGGCCGCCTCAGATCTACTCCTATCCAAGCTCCCGGAGGGTCATCAAAGAGAAGCCGCCTATTCTCAGTCCTTGCCCCACAATGGTGGAATGAACTACCCATCCCAGTTAGGACAGCCGAATCCCGTCCAATCTTTCGCCGTCGACTAAAGACTCACTTCTTCAACCATTATCTGAAATGATAAAAAAAAAAAAAAAAAAAAAAAAAAAAAAATCTAACCCCGACTAACCTTAATGTCATGCACTTGTCCTAATAAACTAACCTACACTGTAACACGCAACACTTTGATGAACATTGTTACTCAGCTGATAGAGTTATACCCTTCTTGCTGTCTTGTCGCACAGAACTTGTAAGTCGCTTTGGATAAAAGCGTCAGCTAAATGACTAAATGTAAATGTAAATGTATATCTGCAGTGCTGCAGCCCCATACTCATTAATGATACTAATACAAATCTATACAATCACCTGTTGTTGAATAAATATCATTACTTTCTAGTTATTACTAAAAAAACAGTATAAAACAGTAACTGTACCGAAAAAATACCAAACCGTGACTTCAAAACCGAGGTACGTATCGAACCGTGGATTTTGTGTACCCACCCCTAATTGTATTGTATTGATTTTATTGTATTGTATTGATTTGTGTGGACCCCAGTAATAGTAGCCTATGCCTGTGGCAATGGCTAATGGGGATCCGAATAAACTAAACTAAACTAAACTTTAGTCTCTAAAAATGTAATCTACCTACCTCAGTTAAAAAAATATCCAAACCTCAAATAACCACACTTTCGACCATTTTTGGCTTGCCATTGCCCCGACTGCTTTGTTGTTGAATCAAGTCAAATCCCAGGTAAGCATATATTGTGCGTGTGAACGTTGACATGAAAAGAAAAAAGTTAAAAAATAATAATAAAAATGTAAAAACATATATTTATTTATTTTTATTTTTACAGTACCAACAACGGTATCTCACGTGAATCGATACTCGGTAGTACCGACGTGTTTCGGTAAGTACCTTTAAAAGTACCGAATTCGGTACCCATCCCTAACTACCACCCTTCGACTTCCCACGCGCTAACTCTGCCAATTGAGTTAGTATGACGGCTGGCCCAAGCCGGAGGCAACGCCGACAGCCGGATTCGAACCCGGTGTCTCTTGCGTTGGTGACGAGTGCAATGTCCGCTGCGCCACCCAGCCGCCTAAGTATGCATAATGTTGTGTTAATTCCACAACAAGAGATATGTAATGTTAATTACCTGCAATTATTCCGTTTTTTTGGGGGGGGGGGGGGACCCTGCATATATCGGTATCGGTTGATATCGGTATAGGAAATTAAGAGTTGGACAATATCGGTATAGGTAAAAAAAACAATATCGAACATCCCTAGTAGAGGGAAACCTACTTAACCACTTAATGTGGCACAATGCTTGACCTATTACGTACTTCCAATCTCATGCAGGTTATAAAACCAACGAGCGTCAGTTTCGAAAAAGTTACCACCTCCGGTTTCACCTCTCAATATCCGACCAAATCACCACTGACGTTAAAAATTATTGACCGTTTGTGTAGCCAATGAAATTCTGAAAAGAATGACATCTTACTTGAGTTGGTTTTCTGAGACCGAGAAGCGGTAAAAGCGTAAAGCAAGATAATGAACATGCGCCTCCCTCTCCGGAGCGCAAATTGAGCTATTCTGTTGTTGCGCTGATCTGTTGTTGTGTGAGAAGGGGTGGGGGTGGTGTATGTGACAAGAGATTAGTGGGGGAGAGGGGATTTATGTAGTGTTGACTCCTCACTAATCTTTGGAAAAATGCATTACACATTACATAAAGATGTGTAAAATCAGGCTATGGCCCCAGCAGTGTTTCCAGCTAATAACTATAGATTAGATAGATCTGCAGGCATCTGTTTGCAAAATAATTCAGACGGAAATTCTGACTTTTATTTCAGTGTGTTCAAACCTATGAGTCTATGACAATAGCACTCAGTGATTATTCCTGTACTTTAATTTCAAAAGAGGCCAGGCATCAGGGCGGCTGGGTGGCACAGCAGACATTGCGCTCGTCACCAACGCAAGAGACACCGGTATCAATCGGTCGGATGGCGTAGCGGAGACTGCGCTCGTCACCAATGCAAGAGGCTGCGGTCTCGACTCCCGGAGTCAGCATTGCCTGCGGCTTGGGCCGATCGTCATACTAACTCGTTTGGCTGAGTTAGCGGGGGGGGAAGTCGAGGGTGGTAATCTGGCATTGTGGACAGCGACGCCTACATGTCAGGTCTGGGCGCCTGCTCAGCGAAAGGCAGGAAATGGTGAAGGCAGTGTGACCTCCCACGCGTTACGCTTCACCAATGAGAGTCCTCGCTGCCAGGTGAGAAGAGAGCCACTGGCTGTCTCCACATGTGTCAGAGGAAGCATGTGGTTGACTTCAGGGTTCCCTTGTACCGACCAGTATGAGGAACATGCGCACAACAACCAGGTAGGGGAGGGGGGGAATTGGCATAACGACTAAATTGGGATGGGGAGAAAAATAGAAAATCAGGCGGAGAAATAGAGGATAAAAAAAAATAATAATAGACACCGGTATCGAATCCGGCTGTCAGCGTTGCCTCCGGCTTGGGCCGGCCGTCATACTGACTCAATTGGCAGAGTTAGCGGGAGGGAAGTCGATGGGTGGTAGTCTGGTCGTTGTGAACAGCGACTCCTACAGGTCGGTTGGGGCGCCTGCACAGCAAAGTCAGGAAAATGGCAGGGGCAGTGTGAGCCTCCTACACGTTACTCCTCGCCAATGAGAGTCCGCACTGGCAGGTAAAAAGATGTGACTGGCTGCCTCCACATGTATCGGAGGGGACATGTGATGGGCTTCTATCTTCCCTACAACCGGCCGTCGGTGAATGTAGTCATTTTGAGAAGAGGACATCCAGAGCTTTCAATGAGCGTTACTTTTGATAACTTTTTGTATTTCTTTTATTTTTATACTTTTATTTATTTATTTTATTACTTTTATTACACAATTACTTTTTATTTTCTCCGTAGTCCTCATAAAATATTATTATGCTCCACAGTGGCACAGTGGTTATCACTGTTGCCTCACAGCAAGAAGGTCATGGGTTTGAACCCCCGGTGGAAGGCCTTTCTGTCAGTTAGACATTTGCGTGGGTTTCCTCCCACACCATAAAGACATGCTTGCTGGGAATGGAGTTGGTCTCCAGGCGCCGAACTATCGCTGCCCACTAACTAATTCCTAATCAGTTAGGGTGGGTTTATTTAATTTTTTTTTTATAAATAAAGATATTCTTCTCTATTATTCTTATTCAACGTAGTGGTTTAATGAGGACACAAGAGTATGTGACCGTGCCCAGCGGTATCGACCGCAAGTCGCGGAAGTGACTCCACTAGTACTAGTCGAGAGACTAGTGGAGTGGTGCGGTAATCATAACCTTGCTCTCAACTCCACGAAGACCAAGGAAATTATCATCGATTTCCGCAGGACTGGTGACCTCAGCCATTCTCCACTCATTGGAAGTGAGGAGGTGGAGAGGGTTTCAAAATGTAAGTTTCTGGGCGTGACTATGTCTGATGACCTGTCCTGGGGGATCAACATTACCTCTGCTGTGGGGAAAGCACAGCAATGCCTTTTCTATCTGCGGAAACTTAAATGGGCTAAACTCCCACATGGACTGATGGCTAACTTCTACCACTGCGCAGTAGAGAGTGTGCTCACCTACGGACTACTGATGTGGTTCTCCAGCTGCACCAGGGCAGAGAAGGAGGCCCTCCACAGAGTGGTCAAGGCTGCAAGGAGGATCACTGGAGCTAGCTTTCCAGATATCTCCACAGTCTTCACCTCCCGCTGCCTGCGTCGTGTGAATAACATCCTACAGGACGAGTACCACCCAGCACACCATCTTTTTCAACTGCTGCCCTCTGGTCGAAAGTACAGATCCATCCAGTCCGGTACTAGCAGACTGACCAACAGCCTCTATCCACGGGCTGTCAGGCTGCTCAACGATCAACTTGCCGCCCCGCACCCCCCATCCCCAACCAAGATATCTCGTTGTTGGCACCCAATGTGTTAAAGAAGACGTGTCCGGCCCATGGGGACAATAACGTGTGTTGTCGGCCTTACAAATCAATTTGATTTGATCACTGGACTATGTGTATTGTGGGTTGTGTTGGCCTTATTCCACTGTTGTGTGGGACGGTGTGAACGCCTTGTTGTTTTGTTGTGCTGGTTGGTTTACCAGTTTGCCAACCATGTGGGTTTTGGTTGTGTCCTGTGACACTTGGTAACTTGTGTTTGGTTAGTGTTTCCCCTTGTTTTCCCCATTAAGTGGGGTTGTTGTAGGGTTACCCATTGCCTTGTTTTGTTTGTCTTATTGTATATTCCTGTTTTGTTCTCCCTTTCCCTTGTGAACAATTGTGTTGTGGGTTTCATTCCCCTTTATTTATAAATAAATATAATTTACTTTGGAAACACCTTATTCCTTCCTCCTGCTGGGATTTGTGCTACATGCACATGTATGCTGAACGGGTTGGATTCACAACAACCCGGTTCAGATACACAGTTATGGGTTAACTGATACATCTGTAAAGCATTTTCATCATAATTACCAACATTGTATGTGACATTAGCGAAATATGAGTTCATAAATATCTCAGCGCATCCTGGAGGAAACCAGATGAATTAGACGCAAGGAAATAACGCGTCATGGAAGCTTTGTAGTCCTAAGACAGAGGAGACCCAGGGTTTTCAATGGACATCGAAATTTCATAAAACTACACTACCCAGCTCACACCTGCCTCTGTGAAAGCTGCTGAAAATATTATTTGTGAAAAATTCCGACGTTATCTTGGTGATTATATGTCACGAGTCGGACAACCCTGCATGTTATTAGCATCAAATAGAACGTAGTTTGTTTCTTTACCTTTCTGTAAACATCTAGGGAAAAAATGTGTCTCAATCTGATAAAAAATTTCGGAGCGATTTACATTATAAAAAAGTAACTGTACTTACAGTAGATTTCATTCACGGTCTTTGCTGCCCTTTTACGGGTGCATGGTGGTACTAAATCCAGATTTAACTCTGCCATTGGAAAGAGGAGATTTGGCCTGATCCATAGATGTATGACTTGGCCATAATAATTTATAGGCCTGATATTCTATATTCTATATTTCAAATTGCATGTGTCCTATCTACAAAACCCCCTGTAAATCATCTGCCCTTTATTCATTTGCTTAGACTTTTTGTAATGATCTCAAGAAGGTGCTGAATGAGCTTAATGGCAAAATAATTCACGTCTGGTCAATGTTAGCATGGTGTTATTTACAGTCAAAGATGAAAACAAATAAACTATAATAATAATTTATATTCTCCTTTGGTTCATTACAATTTACTCAAGCATAGTAACAGACACAATATTTCTGACACTGTAAATACATTCCCTGAGGTCCATAGATGTCCCTAGATACCAATAACATGCAAATGGACCTTGTAGAAGTGGAGCAATCTTCCATTTACGTGGGTATGTAGTTTTAGGTGAATTTTCTGAAAATATGGCTAGGGCTTAAGAGGTTAAGGTTGACAATTGGTCAAGTGCTCTTTTCAGAAATATATTATATGCATAACTGTCCCTGTCTACAAGGTAATGAACACCAACATTAAGACATCTCTCAGTGATGGTGTCTCTGTTATGGTGTGGGGTGTTTTTCTTTTTTTCTGGCATGGATATGAGTCATTCATCTCTTAGGGGGCAAGGTCAATGCTAATCATCATTAACATACAGTAATGATTTTGAGTTATCATCAGGGGCTTCCGTATTTTTACGACTGCAGTGGAAAAAGCAGCTGCATCTGATGCCATTTCCAGAATGTCCAATTAATGCTCGACGGGGATTACATCTGGTTATTTGGGAGGACCTTGGCAGAAGGCGAACGTTACTGTCATGCTCTACAAATCCTCGGGTGACCACTCACGCCTTGGAATGCGGAGCTCCCATCAGGAGGCATTCATCACAGGTATGAAGGTGATCACCCTGAATCGTTATGTTAATGGTGATTAGAATTGGCCCTAGCCCTCTATGGGAGTACTACTGGCCAATTATGGTATTATGTGTCAGGAATATTCACCACACACACCAGCACAGACCCCACTGGATGCATTCGCTGCGGCAGAGACATTATGTTGATTTTTCTATTAACCAAACACATTTATGTCATTGTCTATTAGTTATAACTATTAGCTAATAATACATGTATAAATAGATACATACATGAATAAACAAACTCCACATTGAGTTCTGTCCATAGTGGTGATATATGTTTACAGTTTGCGTTTTACTGACTTATTTCTCTCCACCATACTGGTCACTGGTTATTTTATTTGATACAATTTTGTTTACATTTGTCCTTTAATTCCCTCAAATGGCATATTAGCACTGTTAGCATTACTTGTGGAAACCATGGGACACAGTTAGCATTTCTAAAAACGCTAACAGGCCATTTTGGGGAAACTGAAGGATTGTGTTAACTTTCTGACCCGTAGCAAAACTCAAACTGCAATATTTTCCTAACTAGACACATACTGCTGGTGGTCGGCAGCGGGTATATCTCCTCAACGACAGCTTAAGGCGAGACACCCCAGGTGAATAGGCAAATATAATTATTTTGGTTGATTTTGAGATTTTGTTATATTTTGCTTCCTAAACATGTCTTCTATGAAACTAGTGACAATAAAACGTCAATAACACACATTTAGTTGTTTATTTTACTTCATGTTGCCTGATTGCATCCATAAATGTGCACATATTCAATGGGGAAGCGCCTCATTTGCATATATAAACATAAAATTCTGAAAACTTGTAATATATTTTTTCTTAGTTTACATGTACATAAACTGGGAAAGTGTCATAGTGATATCTATTCAAATTATTATTTTGCCTATTCACCTGGGTGTCTCACCTTAACTCATTCTGCGCCATCACTTAAGTGCGTGAGAGGGCGTTAGAACGCCACCGCTTTAATCAATGGGGGGACTGCGAGATTTGCGAGTGCTTAAAATATATCTTAAATTATAGCTATGGGTCTAACACACCCGGCGATTATCAGTGAGTTGCTTCCAGTCAACATGTACAAAACGGATTGTTTTTTCATCTGTACATTTCCATTTTATACCGTCTTGAATATTAGTAGTTTTGGTGATTCTTAGTAATTCCAGGAAAATACGTGATAATAGCCCTTTAGTGGAATATACTAAACACTAGGGCTGTACCGAATGTTTCGAAGCTTCGATCATAATGTTGACATTCGAATTCTAAATCAACATTAGAATTTTTTATGTTTTATTAAAAAGAAATTATAATAATAATGTTTAATCTTTTTGTGTGTGTGTCTATTCAATCTGTTTAAACCAATGGGGGTTTTCTTCACAGTTGCAGTTATATTATCGTACTTGGCCATCGCGTCCCGCTCTTAAGCCTATCGAGATATACCTCATCTCATGTACCTATTGTACTCCATCAACGAAAAAAACAAGTACACCTACACCTGCCAGGTCCCGCCCCTATGGAGGCGTAGCCTATAAGACAGTAGGCATGGTCACCAAACACTGGAGAATTATCCAGCGCCTTTCCTACAGAGATATTATTATCATTATTATAGGGGCACTTATTATACAAGTATTATTTATCATCTGGTGCCACCTAGTGGGCGTTTACTGCAACTGTAGGACACCAGGGGATTGAGATATGGACAGGTGAGGCTGATTCAGCGTCTCTGTGACGCACTATTTAAGAGACACACGTAGCCATATGCCTGTAATGAGAAAAGCCCCGTGGGCGATCTAACTGGCTAACGGTACGTTGCATTGTATTATCTCTTGTATGCACTGACTCTGTTCATAACTATCATTTGTGTATGTAGCGCATGTGGCTAATGGATGCCGTTTTGTTTCCTGTTTTGTATAGGTAAATAATCTACTGACCGATGCTAAATGCTGACAGCTACTAACTGTTGCTACTGACAGCTGCTAAAATGCTACTGACTGTATCGACTCTACTGGCTAAATGCTACTACTAACTGGCTAAATGCCACTACTACTACCAAGCTGCTAAATGCTACTGACTGTATGCTGCTAACTAAGGACTAATGCTACCAGCTATGAGCTGTCTAAATTGACCATCTGGTGGCTATTAGTCAATGACAGTGGAGTATTGGAGCGTTTGGATGGGATATCCTAAATAAATAACGTTCAAGCAAGAGTCTGCATTGTTTCCTTTGGTCCGGTATAAACAGTTGATCGCCTGCACCCTTCCAATGGGGAGATCTAGTTGACATATTGACAGTGACTGCTAGATAATTGGACAATTATTTACCGAACACGCCCGCTATGAGACGGGACGGACGGAACGCAGAAGCAAGTGCCCGCGTGAGATACCCCTCAACGTCAAGGTGGAACCAGGACGGAGTGGATACACACAACGGGGCACATTGGAGAGGACGCAGTCAGCTCAAGGGAAGTGAAACGTTGATGTTGACTGCTTATTGGGTTGGAATCGCCGTATTCCGCCCACATGCTGGTTGCTTGAAGTGGTGGGGTCGCTGAATTCCATCCAATGCTAATGCTAACACTGCTAGCTGCCAATGCTAAACGCTAGCCATTAGCCAACCAATGCTAATACCGCTAGCCACCAATGCTAACGCTGTTAGCCAAAGACTGCTAACATTGCTAGCCAACAATGCTAACACTGCTAGCTGCCAATGCTAAACGCTAGCCATTAGCCAACCAATGCTAATACTGCTAGCCACCAATGCTAACGCTGTTAGCCAAGGACTGCTAACACTGCTAGCTGCCAATGCTTAACGCTAGCCATTAGCCAACCAATGCTAATACTGCTAGCCACCAATGCTAACGCTGTTAGCCAAAGACTGCTAACACTGCTAGCTGCCAATGCTTAACGCTAGCCATTAGCCAACCAATGTTAATACTGCTAGCCACCAATGCTAACGCTGTTAGCCAAAGACTGTTAACACTGCTAGCTGTTAATGCTAAACGCTAGCCTTTAGCCAACCAATGCTAATACTGCTAGCCACCAATGCTAACGCTGTAGGCCAAAGACTACTAACACTGCTAGCTGCCAATGCTAAACGCTAGCCATTAGCCAACCAATGCTAATACCGCTAGCCACCAATGCTAACGCTGTTAGCCAAAGACTGCTAACATTGCTGGCCACCAATGCTAGCTAAAGAACATTATCATTGACACCCATGCCTTGGCTGTGTTGAACCAAGCAACTACGTTGTTGCTCCAAACGCTGTGGACATTATCATTGACACCCCTATGCCTTGGCTGTGTTGAACCAAGCAACTACGTTGTTGCTCCAAACGCTGTGAACATTATCATTGACACGCCTATGCCTTGGCTGTGTTGAACTGTGCAATTATATTGTTGCTCCAAACGCCGTGAACGGTACTATTGATGAGCCGACCTAAAGTGACTGTTTCTTCAGACACTCTTCAATTTGCTCTTCACGTCGTGAGCTGTACTATTAATGAATTAACCAAAAGCTGTAACGGTGCTCACCAACTCTATCCTACTTGCTCACTCACATTGTGGTCATTACCAGGTTTCAAGTGAGTGAAGCGAAGCTACGTTGACCCACTATACCAGGGTTAGGCAACCTTAGGCATGCGTGCCTGCATAGGCACACAGGGGCATTTGCATAGGCACAGGTGGCAGCAGAAAAAATTTAAAATAAAAAAAAATAAAAACATTATAAATTTTTTTCTTTTTTTTTTGCTTTGAAATATTATAGTGAAATATTTTGCACTGTTGTCGCATTTATCTTGTTGAAATCCTCCCACAGGTTCTTTTTACTACCCCATATTTAATTGAGACCCTTTATTTGTTTATTATTTCAATTTAGCTGGAAATACATTGCTACATCATTCAGTAACATTTGCAGAGCCTTATAACAAAAACATTATTACGGTCACCATTGTGACCAGTGGTATTAATCAACAAATTTAATTATTTATTTTTCTATTTCATTGAACATTGCACATCTTAAAAGCCATTTTTTTACTCAAAATGTGAGTATTACCAAGTCAACTTGTGTTCTTAAAACAATGACAATAAACATAGTTTTATTAGGTTGAAATAATGTGGTTATGTACTTATTTTTCTGTTAATTTATTATGGATTGAAAACTTAAAACCTTAATGCACAGTAACTGAACTCAATATTTTTAAGTTCTGGTAACTTATTATTATAATTTTTTTTACAGTGTAGTCTTGCGATCAATCAAAACGTATTTACACGATATACCTCACATTCACCCTCCATTCACATCCTGGTGTTCTCCTGGTGTTCTCCATTAGGCCTGTAGGTGGAGCTATGACAGCACACGTACAGTACACACACCGATGGTGTGTGATGTGTCCAAAAATGAATCGGCAAATGTGAGTGAAATGGTCGCACTGTATGCAGCTGTTTGTCTGCATTGCATTCCCCCCCCCCAACTCAGATTTAGGGTTGATACAACCATCATAATAATATTGTTAATAATAACAATAACAATAATGATGTAATAATGTAAAAATTATCATTAAAAATACCTGATTATGAGAAAAAAAATGTACGATGCATGGAATATTGTTGAGGCACACTAGTTACAACTATATTTCAAACAGGCACTCCATGTCAAAAAGGTTGCTGACCCCTGCACTATACGGTCCCGTCATTATCCCCTGCTGGGAACAGTGTCATTGTAATCACACTGCTACACGCCAACTGTACAACTGTGCTTCTGACTGTTAACCCCATTGTTTACTACTGCCAGTGACCAGTGACTCAGCCGCAAAAGGAGCTCCAGTTGGGGCAACGGCTGACTGGGACAAGATGGAGGGTGTAGATGTGGAAGAGCTAAAGAAGAGGTGTACTGCGGCGCAGACAGCTTTCACAAGGAGAGCCAACCAGGTAGCTGACAATGTTGACACCGCATCGCCAGCGGAGCTGGTCAACGACAAGAAAGCTCTTCAAGTAGAGTTTGCTAAGCTCGTTGACACGACGGGAGACTATGTTGGAGCATTGGAGGAGGCCGACGGAGCCGCACATGCTACCGTGATAGCCGACGCCACAGCAAAGAAAGACGCGAGCAAGCAGAGGAAAGCGGCACTAGAGAAGAAGATCTTCTCGGAGGTATGGTCCCGCTTTGTTCAGCCAGAGCTAGGCCCCCTTGAAGTGGAGTTCAAGGAGGCCTTGGAAGAGACAAAGAGACTCAGCACCCAATGGGCACCCAAAGACAAAAGAGCGTTGGAGGGGAACAAATTGGAGAGGAGACTCAATGCCTTCAAACAGATGGTGAGAGAGTGGAGATACTTTCTTCCAACTCCCAACATAGCTGAATTGGGGAAGCGGTACAGGCACCTAGACAAGGAAAGAGCAGCACTAATGGACAGGTGGTCAACCCTCCTAGAGCCTGGAGGAAAGGGCGGCGTTGAGCTGGACGACGAGGATGAAGAGGAGGAAAAGGTACACAACGTTGAAAAGGATCGCGACATGACCAGCCCACCTGGCGTCGCCAGGGACGCTCCTCAACATGCCACTGAAGCTGACCCCTCCCCGTCCGCCGACGATAAAGGTGCGGTCGCTCATGCCCATTCACCTCCCCAGTGTAACAGCGGTCAAGCAGAGGGCGCTTATGGAAGCCATGGCAGCCATGAGGAGGCCTCCAACGCTGTCCATCTCCAGTATGGAGTAGGGACAGCAGGAAGTGGGCCTCTCCATCATGTTGGAAGGCAATCACCCCCACGGGTAAGACAACCCAGCAGGGAACCCCGTTTCAGTTCATCCGTCACCATCTCTATTCATGCCAACCCCACTGACACGCCTCAGTCACGAGGTGACCGCGCCACGCCAACAGGTGATGAGGGCGCAGCGCAGGAAGGTCTCGCTCACCACAGAGACCACCAGGGGGCCCGACCTAGGATCAAGCTCGCCGCCATCAATCTACTCTGTCATCTTTCTCTCCCATTACAGAAGCCGAGACCCTGACACTGGTAACGTCGAACCGTCCGACTACATGCCAGCTGGACCGGCTACCCTCCCCACTCCTCCAGACCATAGCACCGGACATCCTCCCATTCCTAACTGCAACCATCAACTCCTCACTCAACTCGGGGGTGGTCCCCACCTCCCTAAAACAAGCCAGAGTCACGCCCCTCATAAAAAAACCAACCCTGAACCCCACCGTCATAGCCAACTATCGTCCTGTCTCTCTTCTCTCCTTTCTTTCTAAAACACTTGAACGTGCTGTATCCAACCAACTTACTGCTTATCTCTTACAGAATGACCTCCTAGACCCCAATCAGTCTGGCTTCCGGACTGGCCACTCCACAGAAACGGCCCTCATTGCGGTCACAGAGGCACTTCACTTAGCAAAAGCGAAAGGCCTCTCCTCTGTCCTGATTCTCCTAGATCTATCTGCAGCCTTCGACACAGTCAACCATCAGATCCTCCTCGCGGCCCTCGCAGGAATGGGAGTGGCTGGATCTGCGCTGACATGGCTGACATCATACCTCAACGACCGCTCCTACCAAGTGTCATGAGAGGGACTCTGTCGGCCACCCGCCCCCTCCGGACGGGTGTCCCCCAGGGCTCGGTCCTAGGACCCCTTCTCTTCTCCCTCTACACTAAATCACTGGGTAACATTATCACGTCTCATGGCTTCTCATATCATTGTTATGCCGATGATACTCAACTCTTCCTCTCCTTCCCTCCCTCAGATATCCACGTCTCTGAGCGGATCTCGGCCTGTCTGTCCGACATCTCCGCCTGGATGACGACCAACCACCTCAAACTGAACCTAAGCAAAACAGAATTGCTCCACCTGCCGGCCAAATCCTCCCCCCTGACCGACCTCTCCATCACAGTCGAGAATGCAGCTGTGACCGCGTCCCCGACCGCCAAGAACCTTGGTGTTGTCCTCGACGACCAGTTGAACTTCTCTGCTCACATCGCAGCGACAACCAGAACCTGCAGATTCCTCCTGAGCAACGTCAGAAGGATACGCCCCTTCCTGACAAAAGAAGCCACCCAACTCCTCATCCAATCAACAGTCATCTCCCGCCTCGACTACTGCAACGCACTGCTAGCTGGCCTCCCGGCCACTGCCACCAAGCCTCTTCAACTCATTCAAAACGCAGCGGCCCGCCTGATATCAAACCTACCGAAGTCGGCCCATGTCACCCCACTTCTTAGGGACCTGCACTGGCTCCCCATTGCTGCACGTATCCGCTTCAAGGCCCTCGACCTAGCATACCGTGCAGCAAAGGGAACCGATCCCGCCTACCTCCGGTCAATGGTCTCTAACTACACACCCTCAAGACCCCTACGCTCTGCATCTTCTGGCCGCCTCAGACCTACTCCTATCCAAGCTCCCGGAGGGTCATCAAAGAGAAGCCGCCTATTCTCAGTCCTTGCCCCACAATGGTGGAATGAACTACCCATCCCAGTTAGGACAGCCGAATCCCGTCCAATCTTTCGCCGTCGACTAAAGACTCACTTCTTCAACCATTATCTGAAATGATTAAAAAAAAAAAAAAAAAAAAAAAATCTAACCCTGACTAACCTTACTGTCATGCACTTGTCCTAATAAACTAACCTACACTGTAACACGCAACACTTGATGAACATTGTTACTCAGCTGATAGAGTTGTACCCTTCTTGCTGTCTTGTCGTACAGAACTTGTAAGTCGCTTTGGATAAAAGCGTCAGCTAAATGACTAAATGTAAATGTAAATGTACCCAAATTCTGTGGGGACAGACGGACCTATTGGCGCTGGCGGGATAACTGGGAGGACCTCCAGGCGCTGGCAGAACCCTCAGGTTTACCATTGTGTAAACTGTATCACCTACTGGACAGTGTGGAAGAGCCACTGAGGAAGAAGCTTGGGCTGGATCACTGCAGAACCGCGGATGACATCTTCAGGCTCCTAGACAACCGCTTTGGGGACAGGAGCGTGACCGCAAGCCTGATCATCAAGGACCTGGAAGAAGTGCCTGCAGTGCGAAGCAGCCAGCCTAGGCCGATGATAGACCTGGTCCAGGCAGTGGAAACCTCACTGTATGACCTGAAGGACCTTGGAATGGTGGAGGTTATCAAGAACCACTTAACTGTCGCCGCCATAGAGAGGAAGCTGCCTATAGGCATGAGAGAGAGGTGGATCTCCTACGAGCGTGACCCCGCAAATGGCGTCACGCCCAGAAGCTACTTCGACAGGCTCTTGTCATTCCTGAAAGGACAGGAAAGGATCCTCGAGAGGCTAGCACAGCTGGAGATCGGAACCACCCACGCTGGCGATAGACCAACCCAGCGTGAGATGCTGAGCGACAGAGGTAGTGAAAGACAGTCATTTACCAGAACAACAGTGAGTGATGTCAGGAGGGAGTCCCAGAGGGACCCGTGCACCATGTGTGGAGACAAAGCACATGGAGGGAGACTTTACTTCTGCCCGGCCTTCAAGAAGGCTTCATTGACGGAGAAGAGAGCCCAGGTGAAAAAGGCAGGGATGTGTGCCAAATGTCTCGATTATCACGGGGTTGACAGCGGGTGCAGGGAGAGATTCTTCTGCCATGAGGAAGAGTGTGTGGAAGAGGACGGCCCTGTCGAGCATAATTTCCTCCTCTGCCCCAAGACGCAAGGGAGGAGTGAAGCAACCGAGGAGCCACGAGCTAGGAGAGGACCCCAAGGCCTGACAGAGAAGCAGGAGGAAGTCATCGCTGGGTTTGCGCTCCAAATGGAAGCATTCAAAAAGGCCTTCACGAACAAAACAACCTCCAAAGTGTGCGCCAGCAAGAGCCTGTTGGACAAAAGCGGCATAAAAGAATACCCAGTCCTCATGATGCTCATGGATGTCACAACAAGAGGAGGAGACTGTGTTGGAGCGTTGATGGACCTCGCCTCCGACACCAACTATATCACTCACAGAGCCGCCAAGAGACTCGGGCTGACCGGCGAGCCAATCACACTGGTCGTGTACGGTGTTGGGAAGATGGCAGTCAAAGTCGATACCAAGAGGTATGTGGTGGCGATCAAGGTATGGACCCCGAAGGGGACCTCAAGGTGCCATGAGATGCTCTGCTATGGCCTTGAGGACATTGCCAAGGTGGACCGAGTGGTGGACTCTGAGCAGCTGGAGCTGTTCTTCCCACGTGTCCAGCCAGGAGAACTGACCCGGCCCGAGACCATCGACCTGCTCATCAGCGCCCGGGAAGGTCGCTTAGTCCCACAAAGAGTGGGGAGAGTCGGCGATCTGGTGCTGTGGGACGGCCCGCTGGGCAAGACTGTGAGTGGTGCGCATCCAGACCACTTTGAGGGGGTAGTGTTGACGGCACGCCAATCATTGACCCACTTCGCGCACTCCATGGGGACGAAGGCCGTCGAAGTGAAGAAGCACCTCGCGGTAGACCTGACCGAGAGTGGCCGCCCGCCTGGTGCGAAGGAGCAACCTGCATCCCTTTGTGTGATCTGGGTTGAAATCCCCACTGACAACATTCCTTTTCCCTTTGGGAAAAGGCCGTGGGTTGGAAGCCCCACATGTAATAAACTTAATTTACCATTTGAAAACGTCTTTGTTTACTATCTGCCTACCCGGGACTGTTTTGAAAAGCATTTTTACTGAGAGGGGCTGTTTCTGCTCATGTACAGCCTGCTCCAGCTACTATTCTGTGCGGTCGTTAGACCTCTGTACATGACATGGGGGCTCGTTAGTTTGCACAATTGTATAGTTCCTTGTTGTTATGGGACATGTGGACTTGTCGATTGGAGCATGTCAGGTAGGTTGCGTTTTTTTTTATTTGGTAAGTTATATTATTATATTTCCGTGCTGCACACTTGACTGTTGTAAACCGTTCTTGTATGTGATGCTCTTAAACTAATCTGTTTTTTCTGCCACATAGGTAACAGGGGGATCGCCTACTTGGTTAGCGGGTGGGGGGCACGCATCGTAATTCCGGTGGAGCGCGCAATGAAATCGGTAAGCGACTGAAGATATGTGTAGGCCTCATCCCGCCAGGGGAGTAGTTTTGCTGGGGTATGCTAGAGTGACATAGGTGATCCTAGTTAGATGGTTAGACCAACGTTTAAGGTTTTCATGAATGGTAGATGTGGGCATTAAATCAGATTGGTTGAATTGTATACTACGGAATGTGGCGATTAAATGTGTTACGCAAAGATATTGTGGAGTAGGTGAGTGGCTATTTCCTGGTGCCTGTTATTTTTTTATTATTATTATATTATATATTCGTTATTCGTTTGCTGATAACGCGGGTTGCTACGGGAGCACAGGGTAATTATACGTATGTTATTTGTGGCATAGTCATATTCTGCAAGGGCTATGGCTGGGACGGCTTTTACTTTGGATTTTTTTTGGCGGATCCTACGAGGGATCAAATTGATGTCTGCACAAAGATAGATTTGTGTATTGTCGCCAAACATTATGGCATTACTGTCCAGAGTTCGAAAAGTAAAGAGGAGTTAAAAGCGATCGTGCTGGCTGGGTTGTTGGATAAAAATATATTTAGTTTGCCCATAGCCCAGGAAGATGGCTCTGAGAATGTTGCGCGCGACGAGGCGGCTGACAAGACTGGTGAGGCCACTGGTGGTTTAGATCAAAACGCTGGTGCGGTGCAGAAACGGAGAGGTGGCATTTCCAAGGGAGAGGAAAATGATAGTGATGAGTCTGTACACTCGTCGCGTGCCTCTGTTTCTTCTCCCACTTGTAAATCAAGTAGACGTTTGGCCCGTCTCCAGATGGAGGAAAGAGAGGCTATGCGAGTCAGAGAGGAGAGGATAGAGGAGAGGAAGGAAGAGAGAGAAGAGAGGAAGGCAGAGAAGGAAGAGAGGAAGGAAGAGAGGAAGGAAGAGAGAGACAGGGTAGAGAGAAGGGAAGAAAGAGAGAGGAAGGAAGAGAGAGACAGGGAAGAGAGAAGGGAGGAAAGAGAGATGCTGAGGGAGAAGGAGGAGATGGACAGAGTGCTCCAGGTGACTATAAGAAAGATGGAATTGGAGAGTGGTGGCTCTTCCTCTTCCTCAACTGAAGTCTCCCAGGGCCCTTTTAATATTGGACAGCATATTTCTGTAGTTCCCCTCTTCCGGGAGTCTGAGGTGGAATCATATTTCTCTACTTTTGAGCAAATAGCGTGGGCTTTGCATTGGCCAAAGGACCAGTGGGCGATTTTATTGCGATACAGACTCACTGGTAGGGCTCAGGAGGCATGCCAGTCATTATCGAATGAGGACAGCGTGGTATATGAGAAAGTGAAGAGTGCTGTCTTGCGCGTATATGAACTGGTGCCGGAAGCGTATAGGCAACGATTTAGGGCACAAAGTAAAGCTCCCTCTCAAACACATGTTGCATTTTCCCGTGAACAACGGACTATGTTTACTCGTTGGTGTGAAGCATGTAACGTGGATGGTGTCGAAGCATTGAGCGAGTTAGTCCTCATTGAGCAATTTAAGAAATGCGTGCCCGAACGCATTATAGTGTACTTAGAGGAGCGAAAAGTTTCTACCCTCCAGGAAGCTGCAGTTTTGGCAGACGAGTTCGCATTGATCCACAAAAATATTGCTGTGCGAAATGATGTGTATGTAGGAGGGGGTGCGTTCTCTCCTTCTGAGACGTCGTATTGGGGAGGTGACGGGCGAGCATTCCGACCGCGCTCACCGCCGTCTCGAAATGCCTTGGGTGACGCGCGAGCATTCCGACCACGCTCACCGCCGTCTGAAAAGGCCACCTTTGTGTGTCATTATTGTAAGAAAGAAGGGCATTTTGTGAAGGACTGTCATGCGCTAAGGGATCGACAGGAGACCAGGGAGTCAGCCCAGGAACCGAAAGGGATGGGGTTGATTGGTACGGTGTCATGTCCTGACCAGCATAGCTCTTTTGAGCCCTTTTTGTTTGATGGTTATGTGTCCCTGTCGGGTAAAGTTGGGGACTACCAACAGGTGAGAAAACTCCGTGATACAGGAGCCTCTCAATCGTTCATCCTGGCTGATGTATTACCATTGGATGTGGACTCCTGTCAGTCGAGTGAATTGGTGAGAGGTATTGACATGGGGTGTGTGCGCGTGCCGTTGCATAAGGTGCATGTACAGTCTGTACTGATCACAGGTTGCTTTCCGGTCGCGGTTCGCCCATGTTTTCCCGTAAAGGGTGTGGATTTTGTCATGGGGAATGATATCGCTGGGGGTAAGGTCATCCCTGTGTTGGAGGTTGGAGACGCTCCATTTACTAACTCATTGTGTGATGCATTGATTGATAATCACCCCAATGTCCCTTCTATTTGTGCTGTCCCTAGGGCACAGGAACGGAAGCGAGACCAAGGTCTAGCGTTGGGTGACTCTGTCTGTGGTGAGTTTTGCAAATTGGCGGTAGGGCAGCATTTTGAGGTGGGGGATGAGGTGTTTATTGTGCTGCCCACGCCTAGTACTGTGCTCACTGCCCAGTTCTCAGGACCTTATGTGGTAAAAGGAAAGGTGTCTGCCACTAAGTATATGTTGCATACGCCCGGGCGGCGGAGGAGGACACGCTGGTGTCATGTGAATAGGCTAATGAAAGGTTCTGCCCGCGTCTCGTCGGAGTTGGGATGCGACAGGGTTGTTGGTTCACATGCTGGGTTGTGTTCTATTGTGCCTTGCAGGACGCATAGTGCTGATGTTGGGAGTGCGCACCCCGGTAAGCGGTTCGCGTGTCGGTGTCCGGTGGCGATGAGGGAGGTCGTGGGGAGAGTGGCTATGTAAAAGAAAAAAAGGGGCTAGCTTCACCTGGCCATGGTCCCTGGGACTCTCCTTGCCTTCTAACTCCCATGGCTAATGTGTTTCTCCATTCTTTTTGTACTACAGGAGGGTGAACGTAATGACGGTGCCTGTCTTGTTCCCGTTATGGCCTCGGTAGGAGGAATGCACCGGCCCCGTTCTGACGGCTGATGCATGTGGTATTGGGAGGGTGTTGTTTATTTATTTATGTTCTGTTGTTGCTAATCTGATGTTGGTTAATAATAAATGATAATGTTTTGCTAACCCTGCGGGTTCGCTCTTATGGGGGGAGGTGTGACGTACGTGGGTTGGTCATTATCATTATTACTGTATTTGGAAGACCATGTGAACATCAGATTGGTATCATTAGTATGTGTTATGTTATTCTTGTTTGTGTGATGTGTCATCTTCTAATCCTGTTTCTTTTGCTCCTTTCCCAGATACCACTCATCCTCCTGATTGAGCTGATTGCACATGCTTGATTGCACCTGTGGGCAGTCAGTTGGATGAGTGGATATAACCTGGAAGATGGCACACACACGGGGCGCCTCATTGGAGTCACTGCCACGTCTCAGAGTGGAGTGAGGAGGCTGCCTTCTCTCCTAGCTGTCGCGGTGGAAGCGATATAGTGGTGGCTCGGTATTAGTGACCACTTGGTGTGGATCGATCCCAAATGGTGGTGGTGTCCTATGACGGGCACACAGTTAACTTGTTTATTGTTTGTTTGTCTGTATGTGTACCGTGTTTGTTCTCCCCTTACCTTTTTCCCTTTGTGTGATCTGGGTTGAAATCCCCACTGACAACATTCCTTTTCCCTTTGGGAAAAGGCCGTGGGTTGGAAGCCCCACATGTAATAAACTTAATTTACCATTTGAAAACGTCTTTGTTTACTATCTGCCTACCCGGGACTGTTTTGAAAAGCATTTTTACTGAGAGGGGCTGTTTCTGCTTGGGTTTGGTACAGACCCTATTGTCAGGGTCACCAGCAGTGACAGCTCTGGTCAACGAGATCCAATCTCTGTGGACGAAGCAAGCTATCGTTGTGGCGTTCTCCTCCCGGTGTTCTCTGGTGCCTGAGAAATCCGGAGGGGGGGGGGGGGGGTGTCAGACCCATGCTGGACCTGTCCCATGGGAAGGTTCAGCATTTTTTGGATCGTCTCCTACCTGTTGAACACTGTCAGGTGGGGGTCTGGTTCTCCTCCATTTTTTTCCGCATCTCCGATCTTCCATCCTAGGGCTTACCTACGCTTCCTTTGCAGGGTTAGCGTATGAGTACCAGAGGCTGCCGTTCGGTTTTCTCTGGCTCCCCGCATCTTCACCAAGTGCATGGAGGCCGCACTGGGGCCTCTGCGTCGTCAGGGGTTACGAAGTGTATTCTGCCCTGACGATGTTCTGGTCCTTCGCGGTCAAGGTGGATCGTCGGGTCTCGTACCAGGCAGGTCCCTACCAGCCTGGGGTTTGCTGTAGACTGGAAGTAGAGTACTCCTCTTCCCAGTCAACGGTTGGAGTGCTATGGGCATCCCTATCAGAGCGTGTTGTCGACATGCTCGGGAGGTTCCGTCCTAGGACGGTTACGGCGCTGTCTCACATCACGTTTTTCACCGACGCCTCCCTCGCTGGTGACGCGTCGGGCCAACGCAGTAGGGGGCAGCTGGCAAACCATGCTGCCCGGTCTGCGCTATGTTCAATGTGTTGGTATTGAAAGCGGTCCTTCTGGTCCTCAAACGGTGTTGATCAGGACGGACAATACGACGTCAGTGTCGTATATCGACAGACAGGGAGGAGTACGCTCCCCCCGTCTGCACCAGGCGGCGGGCGGCTGGCTATGGGCGTCCTCCATCTGCGCGGCCTGAGGGCTCCCCACATCCCCGGCAGGGTGAATGTGGGTACAGGTGTACTGTCGCAGGGCGGTGCTCATCCTGACGGGTGGGGATTACGTCCGAACATAGCCAGGCAGGTCTGGGGCCGATGCCGTGCCACCTGGGATTCTTCCCCATACATCTGTTAGGTCAGTTGGTGGGACGGGTACGTTGAGGGGCGCAGGTTCTTGAGGTGATACCATCCGGAATGCGCATGCTCCCTCCGCTGTTGCACTTTACGCAGGCAGATGGCGTATGTTCCAAGTGTGGTGTAAGGCGGGGGGCCGGGACCCAGTCTCCTGCCCCCTGGATGCTCTCCTTAGTTACCTCCAGTCTCTCCTTGATAGACTGTCGGCTTCAACGGTGAGGGTATATGCAGCAGCTATATCCTCCTATCATGAGGGATTTGAGGGGGATGTCTTGTTTAGCCACCCTCTTGTGAAGCGTTTCCTGCTTGGCGCTCGGCGCGTTAAGCCGGTGCTACGCTCTTTGGCTCCGAGTTGGGATCTTCAATTGGTCCTCGGTCGGTTGTTCTTGGCCCCGTTTGAGCCTCTTGAGCAAGCGCCGTTGGAACAGCTGTCGTTCAAGACCGCGTTCTTGCTGGCCGTCACCTCCGCTGAACGCGTGGGTGTGCTTTGTGCTCTCTCGGTACGACCAGAGTGCCTGTCTTTGCTTCCGATTGCGGTGTCACTCTGCGGTCTAATCCTGCCTTCGTGCCTAAAAATATCCGGAGTTCTTCCGCTCCAGAGATATTGTGGTTCAGGCGTTTTCATCCGCCTCCTCACGGCAGTGAGTTAGATGCGGGCCTTCACCTGTCATGTCCGGTCCGTGCTTTGGGAATTTACCTCAGCCGTACTCAGGACCTCAGGGTCACCGATCAGCTTTTTGTCTGTCACGGTGGTTCTCGTGCCGGTAAGGCACTGTCGAAACAGCGCCTGTCCCATTGGTTGTGCGAGGGCATTTCCCTCTGCTACACGTTGGCTGGGCAGGATCCCCCTGGGGGCGTCAGGGCGCACTCCACTCGTGGGGTGGCTGCCTCTGCCGCTCTCCTGGGTTGGGCCTCGATGGAGGACATCTGTGCTGCAGCTTCATGGTCCTCCCCGGGCCCCTTTGTAAGGTTTTACCTCATGGACATTACCAGGGGTTCTGTCTCCGAGGCGGTTCTGGGGTCTGTGGCCTTTCCTGCTTCCCGTCCGTTGGTAGGGTAGCAGGAGTGTGTGGGTATGGGCCACAGTGTGTTAGGTCACACGTGGTTCCGCCTGTGCTGTGTGTTCAAGGGGTTCTAGTTCCCTCTTGCTCGCACTCAGGTGGAGTTGACTGCGCCCCCCCTTCATTAGGAAGGATGGGGTGACGGGGCTCCCCAAACCCCTTGATGTGGGCTTACGGGTCCTCAGGGGGTGCATCTGTCGGGCCTCGCGTCCGCTCTAACCCATATCTCGATAGGCTTAAGAGCGGGACGCGATGGCCAAGTACGATAATATAACGTACGGTTATGTATATAACTTAGTTATATGAGTACTGGCTAAGCGTCCCGCTCTTAAGCGGCCCTGAGTTCCCTTTTGAGGGATCTTTTACTGGAAACGGGATTTTTGGCGATGAAGAGTGTTTGGTGACCATGCCTACTGTCTTATAGGCTACGCCTCCATAGGGGCGGGACCCGGCAGGTGTAGGTGTACTTGTTTTTTTCGTTGATGGAGTACAATAGGTACAAGAGATGAGGTATATCTCGATAGGCTTAAGAACAGGACGCTTAGCCAGTACTCATATAACTAGGTTATATACATAACCTTACGTTAAAGATTAGGCTACACTAATATTATACTATAAGACGTCACCATCACTTTCATACCAATCCTTATTGGATTATTTATGTTGACGAAACAGATAAGTTATATTCATTAAAGAAAGTTTATTTAATAAAAGAAAAATACTGGGGCGGCTAAGTGGCGCAGTGGGCAAGGCGCTCGCCACTAATGCAGGAGATGCTGGGTTCGAGCCCAGCTCTCGGCATTGCTACCAGCTTGGCTGGTCGTTCATACTAACACAATTGGCAGTGTTAGGGGTGGAAAGCTGGTGGGTGGGGATCGGACGTTGTGGACAGCGACTCCTACAGGTCGGTTGGTGCGCCTGCGCAGAAGAATCAGGAAGCAACGGGGGCGGCGTGACCCTCCCACGCAGACCCTCGCCGCTGAGAGATCGCGCTGTGCAGGTGAAAAGATGCAACGGCTGCCTCCTTGTGTACCGGAGGGGACACGTGATGCAAGGCTTCGTCCACATTGCAGCCGGCCAGTGGGAGGCATGGCCTAACAACGTTCGAGACAGGGGAGGGTAGAATTGGACAATACGAAATTGGGGATGGGTGAAAAACAGAAAATGGGGAGAAAAAAAGTAGACAAAAAAAAAGAAAAATACTAATTTAATCAGATCAATCACTTTACACTTTGGTTGCCTTGGGTTAAATTCATGATATACCATAGGTTGCCGGCTCTATTTGTCTATGGAGAAGTACCCCTTCTTTGCATGGCTATAACTTTTTAAATTCTATTGCTACATTGCCATTATTAGGGCCCATTCAAAGTCCTATATGTATTGTTCATTGTGTAGCAACGTTAAACTTTTTCATTCACATATTCATAGTAAAGTATGGTCTAATGTATAAGTATGTTTTCATCTCTTTCTGCAGCTTTCTCCAGAACGTGATCTATAGCCCCAAATGCATTATATTGATGATGCAATACAGTTTTATGGCAATCAGCGCGATATAAAAAATTCCAACTAGACGTACTTCTAGAAGTTACTACACGTCATCTGATGTTGACCGGATGGGCTAGGGGGCGTTTATAATTCTGTGGGCAGCGTTATACCAATCATCTAATGTGGGTCAAATGTTGATAATAGCAGTTAGTATCGAAGACGGTAACGTTACACGCTAAAACTCACCCCATTCTCCGCGCGCCGTTGGGCGATCATCGTAGAGTAGAAATCTTATCATTAGGGGATGTAGATTTACCCGGTCCATCTCCAGCTTGTATAATGGTATATACGTCCAAATCATGTTGTTTATCGAGTTATTGGCAATCGATCACTGTGTATTGTGACGAGCTAGAATGCCGGGACCTATAGCGAGTGCCCGGAAGTAATACGGACGTCCAGCACAACCTCTATGCCACTTCCTGTTTAAGCGATTGCGCCGATCGGCCACCAGATGGCGCTCCTGAACCGCCAGAGAGCTCAGTGGGTCCTCCTGGTGGATCTCAGGCCAGCGGAGGGGACATATGAATCCGATCGCAGATTTTTGAAATATTGATATAAGGACGCTGTACAGCGTCCTCCGGCAACTTGCGCATGGCCGGCAATGACGTCTAAACACGTTTCCTGGCAGCCAAAGTGAGGATTTAGTTAAAAAAAAGAAAAACTTTATTTATCCTTTTTTTTATGAAGTAAAGCTCGAATACTTCAATCGAAGCTTTGAATGTTAAAAAATGACATTCGGTATAGACCTACTAAACACATTTTTCGCCTGATTATCGAATCTTCCTGAAATCAACGCTATATCATCATTATTATCCTTCCTCATGCAAGAATGAAAGTGAAAGGAGCCCTGGACCCATGGTTTTTCAACACAGGCTCCCTTTTATACGTTTCAGCTGAGACAGCGGCGCTGTGGCTTGCTTGGCGCTGCCCACGGTGCTGAACTAAACAGCAGAGAGGCAATTGAAAAATCTAATTTCTCTCTATCTTAAGAACTTTCACTTATAAAAAACAGACTGAACGTTATAGGCTCACACAACCTAAATGCAGCACTGAACGGCACAGGAAGTCCTTCATTCCGACAGCCATCAGACTATACAATGCATCACTGTGCCTCACTACATCACTGAGCACAGAGTGACAGTTACCATCTTCCTGGACTCTTACTTTTTAAACAGCACTGTGCAATATTACACCTACTGTAGACTTCAGTATATTTTTACTGTATTTATTTACTGTATCTTTGATTCTATTTTTATTCTATTTCATTTTATTCTATTCTTAGGCCATTTGTTTTGTTATTCATATTTGTGACTTGTTCTGTCTAAATGTTTAATGTTGAGTGATTTGCAGTGTCAAATTTCCCTCAGGATAATACATTGCTATTCTATTCTATTCTATATTTTTGAAAAGTCTCCATTTATTCAACACTTCTGAATTCACTGACAAACTGAACTGAACTGACAAAAATAAGGTGCATTAAAAGCAAACAAAATTCCTCCACAGGCTACTCACCATCATAAGTAGAGAGGCAAGCAGTGTTTCGGGACAGAGTGAAATCTTCTTAAAACACTGTCCCTCCACTCATTCCTGAACCTTTTTGTTAAGTCCTTCTCAAATGCCAACTGAATTAAATTGGCCTTAGTTGCGTCGATGAAGCATACTAAGGCGATGTTCTGTAAAGACGTTCTTGAGGGTAGAAAACGAATTCTCACAGAGTGCCATGCTAGCTTCAGTAGTGTTGTTGTTGACATCAGTGCCCACTAGGGCTGACCTTCGAATATCTTTTTGGCAATCGAAGCTTCGGGGCCTAGCTTCGATTTTTTTTTTTTATTTATCTTATGTTGTGGGACTTGTACAGCACTTTGGTAAACTTTGTTGTTTTTAAATGTGCTCTATAAATAAAGTGGATTGGATTAATGAATTAAGTAGCCCCTTTCGTGACTGTGACGCAGCCAACACGGCTGTGTGATTTAATTCAAGGTGGATCGCTGTTGTCGTTTGAACAACTTCAGATTTCATGGGAACTACCAATCCCCCAAATCAAGAATGTTTAAGATGAATGAAGTAAGATTTTGATTATTTGAAATATGGCCTGTGTAGACTAAACTATGCACAGAATTATGTCAGTCTACAAGGTCCGGATTCTACATGGTCCGGCAATGTAGACCTTGTAGACTCCACTACAGACCAATTATCAGTGAATGTTCATGCATTTTTAAGAAGGGCTACTTCCACAAAAAACAAAGAACTCACCAAAACATCTCAGTAGCACCTTATCTAAATGTTCTATTTCATATATGGAGATTCAAATTTATTTATGTATTGCATGCATTTCTACATTTTATTTCCTATTTTGTTTATTCATCCCAGTATCTTTCTTTCTTATGTGTGGAATTCTACAAGGCATTTACATTCACATTTACATTTAGTCATTTAGCTTACGCTTTTATCCAAAGCGACTTACAAGTTCTGTACGACAGGTCATCAGGAAGGATACAACTCTATCAGCTGAGTAACAATATTCATCAAAGTGTTGCGTGTTACAGTGTAGGTTAGTTTATTAGGACAAGTGCATGACAGTAAGGTTAGTTAGGGTTAGATTTTTTTTATTTCAGATAATGGTTGAAGAAGTGCGTCTTTAGTCGACGGCGAAATATTGGACGGGATTCGGCTGTCCAAACTGGGGTGGGTAGTTCATTCCACCATTGTGGGGCAAGGACTGAGAATAGGCGTGTAGGTTGTGTATATGTGTTTGAGGATGATATCCTTCAAACAGGCAATAGTGATGATATAATTTGGGCAGTGCTGAGCTGGGTTACTTTCCTCCAGTGTATTTGTCCCCCGGCCCCACCCAATGGCCCCATGCACATGCACATGCACGCGCACGCACACGCACGCACACACACACACACTGAAGTAAAAATGAAAATAAAATAAAAAAATTTGAAAAAAAAAGTTTGAAAAAAAATGTATATTATTTTTATTTTTAATTTTTTTAAACTTCGATTTATTTTTTTAATGTTCGAAGCTTGTGCCATCGAACGAAGCTTCGAAGTATTTAAGACAGCCCTAGTGCCCAGTGCCCACTAGGGCTGTTCCCGACTAAGGATTTGGATAGTTGACTTTGATTGACAAAAAATAAAAAATACAAAATTTACCAGGGTGGGCACAGCTGACTCAGTGGGCGGGCCCGGCCCCCTAAAAGAATAAAAGAAATAACGATTAAAACCCGACTATACTCGTGATTGCCGCTGAACGGTCTGCGAGTTAACCCAACTATCATCGGGTCTGGCGTTGAATGAGTTAAGTGTTACAAAGTGCTTCATATTTAAATGCTGGTACTCTGTGGCAAAGCACTGTGATGAACTTTGTGTGTACCTCCCATATTGTAATAGGACCTTGAGGCCGTGGACCTCCTGTGTCAACACCGGAAGAATTTTGTTCACACAGTAGGATCACGCTCTTCACCACCCTGCCAATAATTAGTATGAGTGATGCTCTGGGCCAGTTCTCTTACTGTGAAAATGCAACATTGTGGACGATTATTTGGAAAAGAAAACAAAAGAAAAGCCCTCTTCTTTTTTGTGTGCTAAATGCAGTGATACAAATGGTTGCGTTCATGCTATGCACCATCAATATGCACGTCATATTAACACTGTTCTCAGTTGATGAAGTCCGACTCTCTGTATTAAGCATACATCACTTGGGATTCACCATTTGGCTCCAGGGATGCGGTGAAGCATAGCCTACTGATTTTTAATGTGTGATTAAGGTAACGCATCATGTGCCAAACAGGATTCAGATGATGCCTCCGGGGCCAAAAACGCAGTGTAATGATTTGATCTTGATAGATAACTTATTCAAATGTTCATATACTCAGACTCACTCCAGTGTGTCGCTAAACGGCATCCTCACAAGGACCTTATTTTTCATCAGCCACCCTGATTGCTGATTCAAAGACTAGTGTAACTGAGGGGTTACAAAACCCTGACTGTATTAAAGATTGTGATATATTAAACCACTGCTAGTTATGTACTTTAATTAGACAGTACATCAAATATAGATGGTGAACACCCACAAGAACACGGCATTGACAAAGAAATAGTATTTGAGGGTAATTTATTATTATTAGGCAACGTTAGGTTACAGAATGAGAATTAGGGTCGCGCTTGTATGGCGAAGAATATACGTAAAGTCAGTCAATAGCATGAGTCACTAAGAATAGCAGGAATCCTACGATGGGTCTAAGTTGACACCACCTGTCGTATAATAGCAACTATATAAGGCAACGCTGATACCGCCTGGAGACAATGGGTTCCCTCCGGGGGTGTAAGGCCTGGAGGGTAGAGGAATGTTCGGGTACTCTGTCTGATTCAATGAGGAATAAAGAGACTCCAGGTACAGGAGTCGGCCCTTGTAAATCCATTGATCAGCAGCAAAGTAATAATTGTAATCCAAATGCTCGACAGCATTGATGACAGCTAGCCAGCCTCCGTCCACGAGGCCGGCCCGAGTTGTAATCCTCACGAGGTTGAATCCCAAATGATAGTGGAAATCAACGATGCTCTTCTCCGGGTAACACGTTCCAAATCAATATAATCCAACCAGTAATGGTTCTGCAAACTTGACGTTACTGCATTAAACTCTGACACTTTACTATTCTATTCGCACGTACTTCTCAACGCTCTGTTAAACGCACTGCTTCTCACTACATTAGAATCACACTGAACTTGTCACACTGCTTGCTTAGACGAACTGCTGCTGTGCACACCTGCGCCAGCATATATACTTAAGTGATTATCTAGTACCAAACCTCAGTTCTTGTCTGGTATCAATACACTGCCTCCGGGCATGTTCTGACTTGCCCCAAACTCGCCCATTGCACCTGTCTGAGTGCGAGACTGCCTGGAGCCTAGGGCGCTATCCAATAAGGAGAGCGAATATTACTCTGGTTTGAACGCAGGTAAAGGGATATTCCGTATATATATATATAAATAATATACAAAGTATATCAAACAATAAAGGTAGATTCTCAGTTTAATCTGGCCCTTCACAACAACTAGTATTGAAGGGGCGACAGTGGCCCAGGAGGTAGAGCAGTCGTCTGGCAATCCGGAGGGTCCCGGTTCGATTCCTGCTCCTCCCAGGCAGCGTGTCGATGTGTCCTTGAGCAAGACACACCCCTAATTGCTCCCGATGAGTAGGTTGGCACCTTGCATGGTTGCCTCCTCTGTCGGTGAGTGAATGGGTAAAATGTGAGTAACAAATTGTAAATCGCTTTGGACTGTCTTAGTTCATTCCATGAGCTAGAGGGGCATCATAATAACAAAATGCAGATGTGCCCTGTTCAGAGCAAACTCAGGGGACCTTAAGGACCAGCCAGTCACTAGAACGGGTTCTGTAGGTTTTGTTTGTCCTTTATTTTAACTCGAAGGTCATTGAGGTTTCCCTCATTTACAATGACTACGAGTTAACATACACATGAGCAACACAATGAAAATATAAAAAAGAATAGAAGAAACTAAAAACAATTGCAATTTGACAAAAAGAGATTTAACACCAGATGTTTAAAAGCAGAAGCAGATGGGAGGACATCTAACTTTAGGGTTTGTTGAAGAGCGTTCCATGTGTCGGAATGGTGCAGGCATGATGGAATACCATAAACATATTTCTTGGTGTTTCCTTTTTTAAGTAAGTAAAGAGGTTCATATCGGTGAGCACAATTTGTAACACAAAAAGAGAGACGTGTAGGCTATTTATTTATTTAATATTTTATTTATTCATTTTATTATTATTATTTTATTTGTTGCCATGCCTAAAATAATAGTCAAGCATAGGGCTAAAATGTTTTCTTAAAAACAATTATATATTTTTTTGTTATATGAAAGAATGTTATAATAAAAGCTTTTCTATACATTTGTCTGATTGATTGATTGAAAACTTTATTAACAGATTGCAGAATGTGTACAATACAGTACAGCTCAATACAACAACTGCTTTGACTGGAGGATGAAGACCAGAAAAATACGTTCAGCTTGTTTACATAAGAGTCCTCCATTTTCAATTCATCAACATTTTATTTCACATTAAATTTAGAGACATACAAATATACAGTAAAAAAAAAAAAAGATATTGACATAATTTTTTAGCTTTTTTGCCAGAGCACACATATCGGTATCGGCCGATTGTGTTAGTTGAACTATCGGTATTGGCCTTATTGAAAAGCTTTATATTTGTGCACAAAACGAGTTCCCTTCTATCACTAACATTATTGTTTAAGCATTTTTGGTTGAAATACAATTCGGCCTTTCTTTTTTACGATTAATTGCGAATATTTTCATGTTGAGCTATAGATTGTGGATGAATACGCACAGAAAAGTACACCATGCAAATGTTAATGCTTTATTTGTTTTAAACGAGACAATTTAGAAATGGTCAATGGGGAATTCGTGTTTTCAAGATGGTGGACCGGCCGGAAACAGCAATAACATAACCACTACACTGTAACTGTTCCAGGGAGGACAATGGAAACAGTGGCCACAATGTAAATTGTGGTCACAGTGGGAACAGTGGTCTCCTACCTGGTCGCGTGTAGCTTTTCTCCAACGCATCCGGGTTCCCGTTTTGCGCTGATTGGCCAAGTCATGTGACATGTGCGCCAATCGTGGGACGGCAAGTTCTGCGCCTATTTCCGGGTCGAACAGCCTGCAAACTACCTAACGCCTAGTTTATCACTGGTTAAGCTTAGGCGACTCTTTCGAAGTTGGTTAAGATTAGAGTTTGGAATCAGGGCAGGCGTTCTATCGCCATGCTCTAAGGCAAACTCTAACCTTAACCAACTTCGAAAGAGCGCCTAAGCTTAACCAGTGTAGAAACTTGCTGTCCCACGATTGGGTGTGTCACATGACCTGGCCAATCAGAGACGCGGAAACACGAACGCGTTGGAGAAAGGCTACAGGCTACCTGGTCTCCTACCTACCTCTAGTGGCCAGATGACCCAAATGGTGCAGGCAATCATCACACCGATATTGACTATATTGATAAATATAATTAATGTTATTTCATGGTGTGTGTTATTGAATGTCCCTTCCCTTGTGTGATGTGATTCCCCTGTCTGCGTGTGGTTTTGTAATTGCTTTTGTGTTTAGTTGGTTGTTGTGTGTTTTAGACTGGCCTGGCCAGGTGTGGCCACTTGTAATTAGTCTGTGTATATATGTGTGTTCGGTCTGCTTCTCTGTCTGGTGACATTCCTCCGTTAACCCTGTTCCTGTCAATGTCGTCCTTGCCCTGTAGTGTTGTACTGTCTAAGTAAGTGTATATTAGTGTTCTGTTTTGTTGCTTGTTTATTTTCGAGTTCTCTGTTCGATCCTTTTATGTTCTTTTGTAACGTGCCTTCGCCCGTCTTTATGTTTGTTTATTTATCTGCTTCGTTACTTGTGTTTTTGGTCTTGTTACCTATTATCGCTCTCGTGGTGCTTATAAATAAAAGGAACACAGTGTTTGAGAAGAGCAAACTGCAGTCTCCATTTCCTCCTTCCACTCCATTCCGCATATTGGGTTCTCCTCTCCTTCCGTCGCCCACCCCATCGTAACACTACACCTCCCTATAGTGCAGTGCAATAAAATTGTTCAATAAAATAAAATAGGCTTCATTTACAGTACAATAATCACAGTGTTGGTGTAATTAGTCTAGGTGGCACAACAGAGCAGGTATCGGTCCAAACAATCTGATTGATTACTGAGTGTGCATGAGTACCCTGGAAGCCGGGAACTGGTCACCAATAAAGGTTGGCTGGTGTTTCAGACGGACGTTGAAGATTGTGACACAGTTGAGCGTGCGAAGAGAGTAACACACCAAGACAAGAAATTACTCATGTCATGGTGAACAACTCATGGACTCTTTGTTTTGTTCGAAAACCAGGATTTGTTTTATCACCGGACCAACCAAAATGTAAAAAACCTGAACTCACTATCATCGATCACATAGCCCCGGAAGGGCCCAGACAGTGCTCGCCCAGGCCGAAGATATTGTGTACATGATGTGGTAAACTGTTATTTCTCTTACATTCTTTGAAAACCAGCCCTTTTGTTTTGTTTCCTCGTCTTTTCCTCAATACTACACTTAATGTTAGGGCTAGTGTTTGGACTTTCAGACTAAATACCCCTGGACTGGCTCTAATATGTAACAAACCTATGGATTCAAATGATTTCTTAGTTACATCAATAATGTGCTGTCAGAACAGTCTTATGTTTGCATGTTAAGTGTGTAATGTTAGCTATTGGCCATTATCATCTTCTTATCAACCATACAGCAGTATTAATTGTGTATTGTATGTTTGCATAATTTGAATGCAAACAGTGAGCAACATGTGTTTTATGTACAATAAAAAATAATGGAGATATTTGTCCATTCAAGCTTTCAGCAGGAAGAGAAAGACAAGACAAACAGAAGGTCAGAGAGATGGAGAGGAGGATGAGTCTATGGTGATAGTCTCTCCTCTGCGCTCTCTGTTGTCCCAGAGAACAGATGGGAGGGCATGAGCGAGTGCTTGACTGTGGAGGTTAATTGTTTATTTGCACCAGCGGCAATGGTCTGTTTAGATTATTGTTATCGGAGGGATTGAACACTCAGCGACCGAGGCCCTTAAGAGTGCAGCTATCTACAGGCATGAGGGCACTCTGTAATATGCTCAAATATAGAAGTATGGATGTTATTGGAGGCTCAGTGGGACCCATTGTGACTTCAGGGGTACTGGCATGTGACATGGAAAGAGTGTGAGCGAGGCTCTCATTATCAGAGAGAGGACACTTGAGGCTGTGAAGCCAAAGGTTGGGGGGCGGGGGGCACTGATCTGATGAGAGTGATGGTGGACAGTTTGTTGGACATGGTGCTGCCCTTACAAAATGGAACGTTGTCCAGTAAAGTTCATTCATGACCCCTAAACTCAATTACATGAGAGGGCAAAGAGATGGGGGAGCCATTATTCAAAAACTGATGGGGGGAACTTTCCGGCGCTGCATCTAATTAAAACTCCAGGGCTGCATAGTAACTAGGGCTCCTGTTAACCAGTAAATGACAATATTTCTGGGGTCAAATGGTTCAATGTGGAAAATTTAGAGGGTTCTTCTGTGCTGAGGTTTTTAAGAATTCCAATATGTTATTTCCGTGGCCTAGGAAAATTAAATAAATATTTGTGAACATGAGCTTTTGCACTTGATTTGGGAGAGTGGTTTCATGTTCACTAATATTTATGGACTGTCTTAGACCACAGGAATAACATGTATGAATTCTCAAATGAGTTCCCCTCCTACTACTGCAGGCCCATTTAGAAAATCCCTATCAAACTAGGGCTTTCCAATGATATAAAATATGTGTATGATTATCATCATTATTATTGTTATTATTCTTCATATGTACAGCAAATCTTTTGAGTTGAACTTGAAGATACAAATGCATTTTCAAGCCCTTTACTTACATTGGATTAGAAAAAGTATAGTGTATGGAATGTAGACAATCCTGTGGGCAATATAGAACAGGTGACTGATTAGAAATATCATCTAAAGTTATGAATGAATGAAGCTAAATATCAAACATTTGAATTGACCTCCAGGATTTTTATTTAATTACATTTTCTAATATGCCGTATACCCCGGCCGGCACTTATCACCTAGACTGTGTGTGTGTGTGTGTGTGTGTGTGTGTGTGTGTGTGTGTGTGTGTGTGTGTGTGTGTGTGTGTGTGTGTGTGTGTGTGTGTGTGTGTGTGTGTGTGTGTGTGTGTGTGTGTGTGTGTGCGTGCGTGTGTGTGTGTGCTTGTGTGTGGAGTGTTGGGCGTGTGTTATGTGACAAAAGACCGCCCGTCTCGTCCCCAGCTCCGCCTGATGAAAGAGGAGAGAGACATGTATGCGCGTGCGCGTGCATGCACGTGGCGTTTGGCCTTGGCCCATATTACGACTGCACTACTGATGATAAGTGCTCAAAGAAGAAACCCACTCCCCTTGCGAAAAGAAAGTCTAACATGCCTATAGATACTTTACTTAACCTCTTTAGCCCGAGCGGTTCGCCTGCGTTTTTTTCCCCTTCATATGTAGCTAAGAGTAAAGACCATAATCCGGTCAAAACAGCAGTCATAGTGTATATTTTCAACAATATGTTTGTTTACCAATAGGGTTAAGTGTTATTAGTGAGATTTTTGTTTAGAAGTGGAGCAATTTGCCATTAACTTTTTCAGAAAATAGGGCTGGGATAACTGGGAAATCCTTTTTGCAGTCCAACTGGCCCACGGTAAGAGCTTTTTCACGTAAATTACATGCTGATCAGGCCTTGTTATCATACTCAACCAGCCGATCAGCAAATGTGGCTACTGAGGCTAACGCCGTTATTGGTAATCAATAATCAGAAACGACGTCCCCCGCCCGCCCCTTTCATGCATTCATGGTGGACCATGATACCAACAATATGCATTTAGATTTTTAGCTCTAGCTTCTGTAGGGCCAAAACACCATTCGATTTAACGTTATTAGCTTAGCAGCCTGTATCTCGTTTTGCAGGAAATATACCAGACCAATCCCATATAACGCTTATATTCAAGACGCTATAAAATGGGAACGTATTGATGAAAAAATTATTTCTTTAAGCCATTTTGAAGGGACGGTTTATAGTGTCAATTGACAATGAGAATGGACAGATAGCAATAATATAAAGTATAGATTTAGCTCTACAAACAGCCTCACGCACAATGAAACCTTATTATGATATGCTGGCCTTATAGAGTGGGTTCGTCTAATACACGTGGCCGTCAATGTGTTAATGAATTGCCAGCAGTCAAGAGTTGAATAACTTTGTTGCAGCTGCTAACAAGTATGACTACATTAACTGTTGTTGTTGAATCCTACAGATCACTACAGTACAGATCACCATGGAGTGGACCAGTTTCTCTCAGCCTTGGGAAAATGTGGCAACCCCAAGCCACCCCTGGGCTTGGTGATTGAAGGACGTTACGTAGCGACCCAATGGCTGGGCGCTGCGCATATTTGGGCGTCCGCTTCCGGACGCACCTGTCGCTAGAGGGTCATCAGGAGTGATTATCGAACCATGGCGCGGTGCGCCTGTTGAGGAGGGGGGACTTAATGGAGCTGAGGAGCCCCCTCTCAGTCTCCCATAGCAGCGCAAGGCGAGAGGCCACAGAGCGGAGACGCCGCCCGGCCGACAGATCAATGCCAGAAAGCGGTTATTATTTAGTGGAAAATAAAGAAGTATGATTTTGGGAACTGCAACCTGTCTGTGTGTTGTTTATTCTGCCACACCTACACCTGGAATTGCCACAAAAAATTATTGTGATTTCAACCCACTCGCCTCAGCCTCGTCTGAAACATACTGTATGGAGGATCAGTCTCCCTGATGGAGCAACAGAACTGAGCTTTGTTATATCAAGATAATCAACCCATTACCAGGATCGCGTCTGGCCAGTATGCATCTTGACACCATAGATTTAAGGTGAAAATGGCAGATCAAGGAGTGTCCGATGCGATGGTACTGTACATCCCAGGGCTCTGTTTCGTGTTGTTTTAAAGATGTAGCATATGAGGGCGGCTGAGTGGCGCACTGGGCAAGGCGCTCGCCACTAACGCAGGAGATGCTGGTATCGAGCCCAGCTCTCTGCATTGCTACCGGCTTGGCCGGCCGTCATACTAACACAATTGGGCAGTGTTAGAGGGTGGGAAAGCCGGTGGGTGGGGATTGGACGTTGTGGACAGCGACTCCTACAGGTCGGTTGGTGCGCCTGTACAGCAGAATCAGGAAGTATCGGGGGCAGTGTGAGCCTCCCACGCGTTACTTCTCGCCACTGAGAGATCACGCTGTTCAGGTGAAAAGATGCGACAGCTGCCTCCTCGTGTACCGGAGGGGACACGTGATGCAAGGCTTGGTCCTCACTGCAGCTGACCAGTGGGAGGCGTAGTCTAGCAGCGTTCGAGACAGGGGAGGGGAGAATTGGAAATACGAAATTGGGATGGGAGAAAAATAGAAAAATGGGAGAAAAAGTGGATAAAAAAAAAAGATGTGCATGTGACTGGATAGGCTACTGGATGATGTCTAACTGCAAAATCTCTCATGCAGAAAGTAATATGCCTAACACATTAACTACTGATTAACATACAGGCCTACGATCCCCAAACGAATTCATGTTTGACTGTCTATCCTCTTTTATAGCCTACCAACCCCCTACATGATCATCGTTGATAATCATTTTGAAACACTTTTGTGTTCCATCCCAAAAGCTTAACCTCCTCTGCTATAATGAAATCAAATGTAATAAATATATAGGGGTACAAGATACAAGATACTTTAATGCACGGCCGGGTAGCACAGCGGACTAAGCGTCTGTCTACCACTGCAGAGACACTGGTATCGAATCCGGCTGTCAGCAGTGCCTCCGGCTTGGCCGGTCGTCATACTGACTCAATTAGCAGAGTCAGTGGGAGGGAAGCCAGTGGGTGCTGGTCGTTGTAAACAGCGACTCCTACAGGTCGGTCAGGGCGCCTGCACAGCGAGGGAGGGAAATGGTGAAGGTAGTGTGACCTCCCATGCGTTACACTTCACCAATGAGAGTCCGCGCTGTCAGGTGAAAAGAGGCTGCTGGCTGTCTCCTATGTATCGGAGGAAGCATGTGATAGACTTCAGGGCTCCCTATACCGACCAGTGGGGGGCACATGCGCGCAACGACCAGGAAGGGGAGGGGGAATTGGCATAACGACTAAATTGGGATGGGAGGAAAATACAGAAAAACAGGAGGAGAAAAAGTGGATAAACTCTTTTTTCCATGTTGGACTACAAGTAGTATCTGTCAAATGAGCCACACCATTGTCTCCACAGCTATAATACAGAACACACACACAGCTCTGCAAACATTGTGAAACACCTCGAAAATGACCATTTTGAGCTGGCCTTGAAGCAGCAGAGATGGGGAAAGCTGAAAGTGTTAAGTAGTAGCTCAACATTGTATTGCAATTATCTCAGGATTTATCAACATTCTATTTTATCATGTTCATTCTACTTATTTTATTACTATTTACTATTATTTACTATTGTATTCTTGCACAATTGAAGCGGGCATGGCCAACCGCATTTCACTGTATGCCCTGGTATGTATGTGATAAATAAACCTCTTGAATCTTGAAATGATTTTTGAAGTAATGTGCACATATTTTCTCCTACGGACTTATGGAGTTAAGCATTACATCACACGCAGGAGTGGTTTGTGACCAATAAACCATGCCTAGGGGTGGTTGTTAGGCCCGAGGCGCAGCCGAGGGTCGTTAGACCCCCCTAGGCATGGTTTATTGGTCACAAATCACGACTGCACGTGGTGTAAAGCTTTTATACAACTGCCAGATTCATCCAACCTTATTTCTATACAATAAACACACATTAATCGAAGATTTATTGAAAAAACCATCCGCCAGAAAAAGTAGTTCCCACAACTCCATGTGGAAGCAGCTTGAAGTGCATCCAACCAAACTAACACATCCAACTGTGTATTATTGGAATGATTGAGAGAAGTTGCCTCATGTGGAAGCAGCTTGAAGTGCATCCAACCAACTAACACATTCAACTGTGTATTATTGGAATGATTGATTGAAAATTTATTAAAACGTTTTCTTTGCCCTATAGGAAAAAAACGTTTTCTTCGCCCTATTTTTTTATTTATTTCTTTTAGCCTAAACTTAACCAGTTGGAAACCAGGGGTACAGTAATAAAATTAGCAATCAACCAATCAATCAATTCAATAGACCATGCTCACTTAAAACAGCGCTGCTTCTCTCTCAGTCTGACTCCCCCGCTGTTGCAGACAGGAGTGTGTGTGTGTGTGTGTGTGTGCGTGTGTGTGTGTGTGTCACAGTGTGTGTGTGCGTGTGTGTGTGTATGTGTGTGTGTGTGTGTGTGTGTGTGTGTGTGTGTGTGTGTGTGTGTATGTGTGTGTGTGTGTTTGTGGGTACGCCAGCGTCGGAGTGAGAGAGAACGCTGCAGTCAGTAGAAAGTAGGAAGGAAGAAATTTAAATCAATCAATTAATCTATCAATCAATCCGCGATTTTTCTTTTGTTCTAGATTGAGTCAAGACCCATCAATTACATCATCCAACATTGTTTAAAATACTAACACATTCCCCTTGACAGAATCGCTTCATATTTAGTCGTTATGATGCTTTCAACATAACCATTTGTTGTCCGCGATCCTGTTTTCTCCCGGAGTGAGCCGGGGAGGGTTATGTGATTTGGTTGTGGGCGGGTCCTGAGCCCAGGACCGTGGATTGTTGCCAATAAAGACGTGTGAATGGCCAATCAGAATCGAGAAATTTGCATGCCGTTGTATAATACACAATAGTCACCACCAAAACATTAATTGTCAATTATGCATGTTGCTTGGGGATCATTTTCACTGAAATTTGCCAGTATTGGTCTCCAGAGTGTGAAGATCTCACAAATCTCCTGCTTATTCCAAACCGTTTACCTAAGTCTGTGAACATCAAACCAAGACGAAGCCTCATCAGAATAAGTAACAGTTGATCGTGGACTGCCACCTTGAAAATGCTTGGCTGTGGGAGAAAAGCCACGAGGGGGTGCAAAAGGTGCCAAAAACTGTCATAGGCTGATGTTGATGGTGTAGGATCAGTTTTTCGTAGACTTGTTAGAACAGGTCTGTAGCATCTGGCCACTGGGTGCCAACAGCACACTTCTGCAGAGGCATGGTATTTTCCAAATCATTGTCATTCACTTCTATGTCGGATTCCATAGCTTCAGGTTCAGCACATGTGTTGTTGACGAAGGGCTCAAGACATCTTCTCTTGGGAGGGGCTCTACCAGACGACATTATCCTCTGAGGAAAAGACAGAAAAAGAGACAAATATTTCATTATGAACAATGAGCCATTATTTAAACTATTCCTATTAGATTTCTTACATTATAAACGTTTCATTAATGGACTCTTAAGTGTAAAAGATCAATTCATTCAATATCTGTATCTATATCTGTATATCCTTCTACTCTTACTAGCTACCATAGTGTTTTTATACCTGTACATATTACTATAACACTGTACATACATCTGATTATCATTATTACTCAGTACAGTACTCGTTTATTTATATATACTCCAGTTTAATCACTTGTACATTGTATATTGTTAATGCACTTCACTGTGACATTTGCACCTTTGGTTAGATGTCAACTTCTTTTTGTTGTACTGTACTTGTGCATCTAAGCCAAATGTCATGTTACTGTCCATTTATGAGTAACATGTATCTCTGGTGTTGTAAAAAAAACAATGGTAACTTCAGGAGAAATGGAATCAAACTTACGTGATATTCATATCCCTATGCAATACTGGGTATGGGTGTTATTTCGTTGGTTTGCCATCCAGGAAGTGTATTCCACACATCTAGAGAGTGGTAAGAATAATTAGGATGAGTAACAAATACCACAATAACTCAACAATACTACCTAAAATATTGTCCATTACATTACATTGCGTTTCATGTCATAGAAATGGCTTCCCACCAATCAAATAAACTTAAAACCCACCATTGAATATGCTGCCCAAATCTTCTCGATATCACACTGCAATGTGAGATGCAAAAATAACCCCTTGAGTTAAGAAATGTATGCTTTTGCAAGATTGTCGATTTTCTAAATCAATCTAACTTTAACTGATGAGTTAATTTATTATGTGCGACCACCGCAGATCACTAACATTAGCTACGCAGTGTTAGCTTAAAGACGTGTTTCATCATGGTAAGGCTAGGCAGCTGGCTAGGCTAGGCAGCTGTATGCTAAGGTTAGTCATTGTGAGATTGTCGACTGTTAAACTAAACCTACCGTGCTGTTTTTAGTGGGAACAAAGTCCTTTCTGTTGTTATTCTTAATCCACTTCTGGCGAATATCTTGTCCTTTGCACGGCCAGGGAATCTATGTAAACTGTATGGTCTCAGACATGAAGTCTTCATGAAGTAAAGGCTTGTGAATTTCGCATTCAGTCTTTTTCAAAACTTGAAGTTTGCCACTACTGTTTGAGCAGCTGATGACTACACAGCTTCTTCCCGACTTCCTAGACATCGTTGCTTGTCAACAGTAACATTGAATAATGTTAAAATGATCAAATACGCGCTGTGTATTGTAGGTACTGCGTACTGGGCAACCACTGTAATGGTGACTTGTTTACTTACGGTACTTCATCGGATTCATGTATAATTCCAACTTCACTTTGCGCCTCCTGGTGGCACATAACAGAACAGCAACCATGTTACCAAATTAATTCCAACCAGAGCGGTGAAAAAGCATGATTACCGCGGTAGCAGGGCAGAGAAGAGCACAGAATCCAAAGAGCTTCATCTGTACCTGATTCTATTCATTTTAGGTTTTACTGTCACATCCCGCCAGCTAGCATGGCTTCTACTGCTGGTGTAGCCCCTACAACTAGCATGGCCGCCACGGCTAGTACAGCCCGGCAGCTAGCAAGGCCTCTACAGCTAGCACAGCCCAGGCAGCTAGCACAGCCTCTACTGCTAGCGCAGTCCGTACAGCTAGCACGGCCCCCTTGGCTGTTGGCAAAGCTCCTACTGCTAGCATGAACCTTACTGCTAGGACTGCCCCTTCAGCTAGCAAGGTCTCCACTGCCAGCATGGCACCCTCTGCTAGGATTGCCTCTCAGGCTAGCATAGCCTCTACAGCTTGCTCAGCCTTTTCAGCTAGCATAGCACCGACTGCTAGCACAGCTGCTGCTGCTGCTGGCAAGGAGCTCCAGGGAGGTTTCCCTGGAGTCCAGGCATTGCCATGGGAGGGAACTCGCCTGGCCTACCGTGGAGTCTCCAGGAGGATACAGGGTTCCCAATGCCACAGGCCCTCTCCACCACCGAGGTTGGTGTTCCCTTCCTCCGAGACAATTCCAGCTCCCGGGGAGACCTCGACTCCGGGTCCTGCTCCTGTGCCCGAGGAGACTCCTGTTCCTGCTCCCGGGAAGACCTTGACTCCGGGTTCTGTCCCAGAGGAGGCTCCTGTTCCGGTTCCCTGGGAGACCTCGACTCCTGGTCCTGCTTCTGGGGATACCCCAGCCCTTGGTCTTATGCCTGGTCCTGCTCCTGGGGAGACCCCTGCCTGGGGTCCTGCTCCCAGGGAGACCCCTGCCTGGGGACCTACGCTTGGTCCTGCTCCTGGGGAGACCCCAGCCCTTGGTCCTATGCCTGGTCCTGCTTCCGGAGAGACTCCTGCCTGGGGTCCTATGCCTGGTGCTGCTTCCCGGGGAGACCCCTGCCCGGGGTCCTATGCCTGGTTCTGCCTCTGGGGAGACCCCTGCCCGGGGACCTACACTTGGTCCTGCTCCCGGGGAGACCCCAGCCCTTGGTCCTACACCTGGCCCTGCTTCCGGAGAGACCCCTGCCCAGGGTCCTACGCCTGTTCCTGCTTCAGGGGAGACCCCTGCCTGGGGTCCTACGCCTGGTTCTCATCCCCCTCGTCGGCCCCTCTGTCCCCGATTTCAGTCCCACTGATCCTGTGCCCCGGTCTCCCTTTCTCCAGCCCCTTCTTCTGTGCCCCTCCAGGGTTTTTGTCTCCACCCCCCTGCTCCAGGCCCCCTCGTCCTGGCCTCGCTCCCCAGTTTTTGCCTGGACCCCACCCCCCCTGGCCTGTCACATCCCCCCTGACTTTGCTCACTTCCCTCCGCCTTCTCATGGACAGTTCCCCTCTCATCATCTTCCATTCACTCATGGACAGTTCCCCTCTCATCATCTTCCATCCACTCATAGACAGTTCCCTCTCTCTCCACCTACTGGACAATTCCCATCATTACCCCTTGGACTCATTGAACACTTATGTCTTGTCAAGTTATCCATGTTCCTCAGCGTTCTCCCCATCATATTGTCTCTCCCTGTGTGCTTGTTGCCTTTTGTATTCCCGTGTCTTGTTTAGTGTTTTGTCTCCAGTGTGTTAGTTAGTGTATTTGTATTCAGTCTGTCTGTTAGTGTTACTTTAGTTTGTTAGTCTGTTCCCCCCTCCCAGGTGTGTCTCATTTGCAATCAACCCTCTTGTGTCAATTAACCTGTGTATATATGTCAGTCTGCCCCTGTCTTCTGTGCATGTTCATACTATTTGTTACTATTCTGTACCTGTTCATTGTCTGCTGTTTGCTGTATCCTGTTCGTTGTTCCTGTCATGCCATATTTGTTCACCCCATCTAGTAAGTCTTGTATCAGTTTGTTAGGTTTTGTTTCATGCAGTTTGTTCTTTATAGTGTTTTGTTTGTAGTATCCAGTTTTGTGTTTAACACGTTCTGCGCCAATGACGTATATACTCGTTATTACCCGCCAGTGGTTAAGTGCATTTGGTCAGTTTACATTTTTTTCTACTTTAAAGGGGGAACATTTAAAAAAAAATCACTATTTGGGCCATTTTACACAATTCCTGTGAGTCTATGGAACCCGCCCATACTCACTTGAGTGACAGACATCCACCTGCACGATTTAGGACTCGATAGCGAGCTATAGCGTTAGTTTCTTTGGGTAAATTAAGTAGCATGCCCAATGAAAAGAGAAGCATAACGTTATATTGCATGCACGTCTTATATGCTTGACTTTGTACTAAGTAACATTAGATTTTCTTGGCGTAATAAACAGAGCTAAGATAGCTAACGTTAGCTGGCTAATTACGACATTTCTACTTGATATTTTCTTTCGGGTCCCGAATACTCAGTACAGCTCCCTTCTTTAGTAACATCCTGGAAATCATCCCAGCATTATAAAGTCCTTCATTCTCAATGTCCTCCTGTTAGGGCAGGGGTTGGCGGAGCCCAATAGCAGAACACAGGAGGAGAGAGAATGGAGCATTTTAGGTTGGTTTTAATGTTTACCCCCAAGCAGACATGTTTACAGGTACAGGAATGTGCAACAGGTACATGAATGTGCAATAGACAAGAGCAGGTGCACTCCTTGTGCAGCACGGGGCGTCCAGGTGGGCAACAGGTACATGAATGTGCAATAGACGAGAGCAGGTGCAGTCCTTTTGCAGCACGGGGTGTCCAGGTGGGTGGTGTCTCGGAGCGGTGGACCTGGGCACAGAGAGAACAAGATTATGACAAGGTATTTCAACAAGGACAGAGTAGCAAGGCTAGGGTTAGTCATCGTACCTAGGTAGTTAGGTTAACACTGCAACGAGGGTAGAGCAGGATCCGTGGGCTGAAGTAGGAGTTTGTTGACGAGGGAATCCCTCACAGCTGCGTTAATTGATGTCCCTCTGGCAGCGTGGGAATCCTGGGGTCGGATGCTGCCCATATAAGGGTGTGGGAGGATGAGGGGTGAGGAAGGCTTCCGCCGTGATGGTGTGGAAGGAGGAGGGGTGAGGAAGGCTCTTGCAGTGATTATGACAGGACCCCCCCTCTACAGGCGCCTCCTGGCGACCCTCCAGGCCTGCCAGGGTTGGCCAGATGAAAATCCTGGATGAGGGCAGGATCCAGAACCATCTGGCGGGAGACCCAGCTGCGCTCCTCCAGGCCGTAGCCCTCCCAGTCCACCAGGTACTGGAAGCCGCAACCGCGGTGACGCACATCCAGTAACTGCCGGACGGTGTAGGCCGGATGGTCGTCGATGATCAGCGGAGGGGGATGTTCCGGAGCTGGGGGAGACAGGGGACTGGAGACCACCGGTTTCAGCTGGGAGACATGGAATGAGCGGTGAATGCGCATATGGGAGGGAAGCTGGAGTCTGACGACTGAGGGGTTAATGACAGACAGAATCTTTTATGGGCCAACAAAATGGGGGGTGGGTTTCCGGGAAACTGCTTTGAGAGGCAGGTTGCGAGACGAGAGCCAAACCATCTGACCTGGTTATAGTCGGGGGCCGGGGTCCGGTGGCGGTCGGCAAAGTGGCGATTCTGTCAGCGGAGCAGCGCGGCCCTGGTGTCCTCTGTTATGTACCATGCGCTTGATCCCTCCTGGGTCACTGTGCATGCAGGTGAGGGCTGCTAATTAGCTGATTGCTGCTGATTGGACACCTGCTGGCAGGTTAAAGCCAGTCCCTGAGCCACACATGTAGCCTGACTGTGGCTAGAGGAGAGTGTGGAAACAAAGACTTGTCACGTTCTCCCATTCTTTGTTCTTTAGTTTGTACCAGTATTTCATTGTTAGATTAGTCTTTTGGGTTAAACACAGGTTTTGGTGTCTGTTTGCGTCCCTTTGAGCCAGGGTCGTAACAGTTGGGCGCTCGTCCGAGAGTGAATTTGGAAACAAATACCCCTAGAATTTGTTTGGTGTTTTTTGTTTTGTTTTGCATGGTGTGTCGTGGTGCTATAGTGTGGGTGGTGATCGTTACATGTTGTGTAACGTGGGGGCTTGAGCCGATCATCAAACAGGTGAGTATGCCCTTATTTGTTTGTAATTTGATGTGACTACTTATATGCTGTTAAAATATATAGTTTAGTGGACACCACATGTAGGTAGGGACATTATTTTCTGGTTGTTTGTTAGCTTCCTGTGCACCACTTACTCCTGGGGCAGTCATAGAAGTGATTAGTACCATCTACTTGTCTTGTACCATACCATATACTTGACGGGTGGATGGTCAATATGATCTTTGGCTGGTAGCAGGTGTGGTTGAAGAGGGTTAGGTCTACAGGGCGGTAGCTTAAGGGTAGGTAGGATAGGGTGCCAGAAAATATAGGTAGTGTGGTAGGGCCTGATGTAGTTTTTTTAGGGTAGACATGTGGTGGGCCGTTTGACTGCAGTTTAGATGTAGAAGCTATAAGTAGTCATATCAGGTTATAAGGGCACCTGTTTGAATTTGTTTGTTGTATTTAATTTTTTGTTTTGAGTATAACTCAGTGTTGGATAGCCTACCTGTTAGCACCTGACCTCCTGCGCGTATGACACATCTATTTATTTCAGGGTGGTTGTTTTTTTATAAAAAAAATTGCAAAATAGAAAGGTGCGCTCAGTAGAGCACACATTTCCACCACGTCGCACGCCGATCACACAGGCGGACAGGCACGAAAGCTGACTGCTCTCCTTATGGTTATTTGTATTGGCATTAGCATGCTAACGCTAACAAGGGGTGCTTCAGCGGTGCTTCAGCGTTCTTCAATGGTTCTTTAGTGTTTCTTCAGTGGTTCTTTAGTGGTTCTTCAGTGGTTCTTCATGGTTCTTCGGTGGTTCTTCAGTGTATGCTAGGGTGTTTTTGGTGACTCTAAGGTGAGCAGGTTGTGGCGCTGGTGCAGTAGGGATGGCTTCCATAAAGGATTTTGTTGATCACCCTTCTGATGAGGTGTTGGAAAGGTTTTCCAAGGAACAGCTTCTGGAGCTTGCTGTGCACTACAAGGTGGAGCTTACTGCCAGTGAGAAGCGTTTGAAACCAACTGCCTTGGGTGCTTTGAGGGCTTTGCTCGTTAGGGAGCAGGTGCTTGCGGAGAGGGTGGAGGAGCCTCCTTTGTCTGACGCGTCTCCGCTACTATCTGGTGTGGCGGAGGGTGAGTGGAGGCTTAAAGAGTTGGAGTTTAAGGAAAGACAGCTACAGCAAGAGCGTGAGGAGAGGAGAGAGGAGCGTGAGCTTAAGGAGAGAGAGAGGAGAGAGGAGCGTGAGCATGAGCTTAAGGAGAAACAAATGTTGCTGGAGCACGAGCGTGCGCAGAAGGAGCTTGAATATAAGCATGCTGCCTTGCAGGCGGGTGCTCTGCATTCAGAGTCGCGTTCCGGTTTTGATGTCGGCAAGAATATTAGGATGGTGCCTCCTTTTGTTGAGAAGGATGTGGATAGGTATTTTCCCCTTTTTGAACGGGTGGCAACCACATTGAAGTGGCCTGATACAGCCTGGACGTTGCTGCTGCAGTGTGTTCTTGTTTGTAAGGCGCAAGAAGCATATACTGCTCTGTCCCTTGAACAAAGTGCTGACAATGAACTTGTTAAGGCTTCCATATTGAGGGCTTATGAGTTGGTACCCGAGGCCTATCGTCAGCGTTTTAGAGGCTATCGCAGGTCGGAGGGACAGTCGTATGTTGAATTTGGAAAAGAGAAGGAGAACCTGTTTGACAGGTGGTGCACCTCTCAGAAAGCAGAGTCAAGAGAGCAGCTTAGACAGTTGATTCTCCTAGAGGAATTTAAAAGATGTGTTCCTGATACCGTTTCCACTCATCTAAACGAGCGTAGGGTATTGAAGATAGGCGACGCCGTTGTCTTCGCTGATGAGTTTGTGTTGACACACAAGTCCGTTTTTGTGGAGGAATACAGGGATAGGCGTCCTTTTCAGGGGGGCCGTTTCCCAAAACCTGTGTCTGCTGGTCAGTTAACTTCACCTCCTAGGCGGGGTGGTTCTGCTGGTGCATTCCCAGAAGGGATTATATGTTTCTACTGTAAAGAGCCTGGTCATATCGTTGCTGGGTGCCCGGTGCTTGAACAGAAGAATGTCAGAACGGTGGCTCTGGTAGAAACCATATGCAGAACACCTATGCCAACGTTAGAGGGTGATGGGGAAAGTATCAAACGTGTGGACAAAGAGCTCGAGGGTTCCTCAAGATTTATGATGGATGGATTTGTTTCCCTGACTGATGCACTAGAGTCCAAACAGGCTATAACAATTTGGAGAGATACCGGGGCTTTTCAGTCCCTCATTCTGGAGGGGATTTTGCCGTTTTCAGAAAAGTCTTCTTTGCATTCCGGTGTCATTGTTCATGGCTTTGGAGGTGGATTTGTGGATGCACCTTTGCATGAGGTCACACTCAACTCTCCCTTAGTATCAGGCAATGTTGTTGTGGGGGTATGTTCTCACATCCCCATAAGAGGGGTGTCCTTCATTCTAGGGAATGATTTGGCTGGTGACAAAGTGCTGGCTACTCCAATTGTAACTCCCATTCCTGTGGTTTCTGAGGTCCCTGATGAGCTGACACAGAAACATCCAGGAGTGTTCCCTGTGTGTGCTGTGACACGGGCAATATCAAAGGACAAAAGTGATGTAGTTGATACCTCGACTTGTGACACTACACTTAGTGACACATTCTTTGTTGAATTGAAAAGTGAACCTGTTGAGAATTTTGGAAAGCACACTGTGGATGTACCTCTGCATAATGATTCTCTTGATTGTGCCTTTGTGTCAGGCCCGGTGGTGAAACCAAAGTTGACATGCGTGCCGGATATGCATGTGGCAGGAGATGATCTGGCAGCGCAGTGTCTCAAGGTCTTCCCAGCCTGTACGGTGGCTGAGGCCACGAACAAATTGGAGGATGAGTGTGGGAAGGATGCTATGATAGATGCTGTTGATTCATGTGTCACTGTTCTAATTGAAGAGGCTACAAGGCCTGGCTTAGGCTGCCACCCTTCCCACAGTAGCTATATTGTTCCTGATGTTTCACTTGTGGGCAGGGATGGTCCCAGTATGTCAGTTGATGATTCTGACATTGATTCACATGTCCGCACTGACTCTCTGCCATGCACTAGGTGTGCTAGTCAACCTAGTTACCTGTGTCCTGGCTGTGGAGCAGGAGCCGCCTTCGCAACCTGGTCTGATGAGTGGCAACCATTTTGATCAGGACAATGTTATTTTGTGTGATGCCATTTTGGATGGTATTCCAGACGCTTTTGTGACTGATGTATTGCCATGTTCCAGGGACGGTGGGGCTGTACCTGAGGTGGTGCATCCTACTCTGGATGTTCACGGTTTGCAGTATCCTGAAAATTCACCTGTTTGCAGTGCCAGGTGGGATGGATATGGGTGCTGTGGTGGTATCAGAGATCTATGGTTTTTGTTTTTCTGTGTTCTGTCCTGTTGAGCGCAGTGAGCTTAGCTCTCATATTGACTTTGGTTTCAGTCTATTTTTGACAGGTCGGTATCGGTGGAGGGGCCTGTTGAAATGGAGCTCATATGTGATAAGGTCTTGGTTTGTCGATGGGATCCTAAGTCTTACGCCTCAGCAGTGGAGGAACCTTTTGTGAGGTCTAGCTTGCCCGAGAGTCGGGACAGGGTTGTTTTTTGTTTTACACAGCATTGGCGAATGTTCCACAGTGGGGAGCATGCGACACGGTTGATGGTCGTGTTTGACAGGGGCCGGCCCTTATCGCTATTGTGGTAGTGGCCCTGACAAATAATGGGTCACAATATTTTTTGTTTATGGGTTTGATGTGTAGTGGTTGCCTCTTGGGCAACCATTTTGGTGGGGGAGGTGTTATGTACCATGAGCTTGATCCCTCCTGGGTCACTGTGCATGCAGGTGAGGGCTGCTAATTAGCTGATTGCTGCTGATTGGATACCTGCTGGCAGGTTAAAGCCAGTCCCTGAGTCACACATGCAGCCTGACTGTGGCTAGAGGAGAGTGTGGAAACAAAGACTTGTCACGTTCTCCCATTCTTTTTTCTTTAGTTTGTACCAGTATTTCATTGTTAGAGTAGTCTTTTGGGTTAAACACGGGTTTTGGTGTCGCGTCCCTTTGAGCCAGGGCCGTAACATCCTCCCATATCCTCCTGCAGCGGTGAAGCTGCGCCTGCACCGAGGGAACTGAGATCTCCTCCTCCTGGGTAGGGAAAAGTGGAGGCTGGTAGCCCAGAGAAGACTCGAAGGGGGACTGACCTGTGGCAGCGGAGGACAACGAGTTGTGGGCGTACTCCATCCATGGCAGGAAGGCGCTCCAGCCAGAGGGGTCCCGGGTCATGACGCAGCGGAGGGCGGACCCCAGGTCCTGGTTGGCCCGCTCCGACTGGCCGTTGGTCTGTGGGTGGTATCGGGAGGAGAGGCTGGCCATGGCCCCCAGGGCCCGACAGAAGGCCTTCCAGACCTGGGAGATGAATTGAGGCCCTCTGTTGGAGACGATGTCCACCGGGATCCCGTGGAGGCGGAAGACGTGGAGCACCATCAGGTCCGCAGTCTCTGAAGCAGAGGGAAGTTTGGGGAGAGCAACAAAGTGAACGCCCTTCGAGAATCGATCGACAATGGTGAGAATGACTGTTACCGTGTGAGGGGGGCAGACCGGTGACGAAGTCCAGGGCGACGTGTGACCAGGGCCGGCCAGGAACAGGCAGCGGACGGATGAGCCCGGCAGGTGGTCGGTGGGAAGCCTTCCCACGAGCACAGACGGTGCAGGCAAGGACGAAGGCGCGGGTGTCTTCCCTCATGGAGACCCACCAGAAGTGCCGCTTCAGTAGGGACAGGGTACGGTCGATCCCAGGATGACAGGCGAAACGGGAGGCGTGGATCCACTGGAGCACCTGCGAGCGGACAAGGTCGGGAACAAAAAGCCGATTAGGTCGGCCGTTACCTGGATCAGGCTGGACGCGCTGAGCCTCTCGGACGACGGACTGGATCTCACAGGTGGCGGAAGCCACCAAACAGGAGGAGGAGAGGATGGTGTCTGGGTGAGAGAGAACCCCTTCGGGGACAAACTGCCGGGAGAGGGCGTCCGGCTTAATGTTCTTGGAGCCTGGCCTGTAGGTCAGGGTGAAATTGAACCGGCCGAAGAACAGCGCCCAGCGGGCCTGGCGGGAGTTCAGGCGATTGGCCGTCTGGACGTAGGCGAGGTTCTTATGGTCCGTCCAGACCAGGAAGGGGATCTCTGAGCCCTCCAGCCAGTGCCTCCATTCCTCCAGGGCCAGCTTGACTGCCAGAAGCTCCAGGTTTCCAATATCATATTTGACCTCTGCCGGGATCAGGCGGCGAGAGAAGAAGGCGCAGGGGTGTAGTCTCTGGTCGAGAGCAGAGCGCTGGGAGAGGAACGCCCCCACCCCGGTACTCGAGGCGTCCACCTCCACCACAAACTGGCGGGACGTGTCCGGCTGGACGAGGAACGGCGTGGAGGTGAAGCGCCTACGCAGCTCGGAGAAGGCAGAGTCCACTTTAGCGGACCAGACGAAGGGCACGGAGGGCGAAGTGAGTTGGGTAAGGGGTGCAGCGACCCGGCTGTAGTCCCTGATGAAACACAGATAGAAGTTAGCAAATCCCAGGAAGTGTTGGAGCTGCTTGACGTTGGTGGGCCTGGGCCAGTCTGACACTGCCTTGATTTTCTCGGGGTCTGTCCGGATCTGGCCGCCCTCTATTATGTAGCCGAGCGGGAAAAAATCAGAATGTCATCCAAATAAACAAAAACAGAGCGGTTAAGGACATCACGGAGAACGTCATTGACAAGGGCCTGGAAGACAGCAGGGGCGTTGGTCAGCCCAAAGGGCATTACCGTGTACTCAAAGTGACCAAGCGGGGTCTTAAAGGCTGTCTTCCATTCGTCCCACTCCCGGACGAGGTGATAGGCATTCCTGAGGTCCAGCTTTGTAAAAATGGTGGCACCTTGCAGGGGTTCAAAAGCAGAGTTAATTAATGGCAGGGGGTACTTGTTCTTGATCGTGATGTTGTTGAGACCCCGGTAGTCAATACAGGGGCGAAGGGAGCGATCCTTCTTGGAAACGAAAAAGAAACCAGCGCCGACAGGAGAGGAGGAGGGGGTAATAATGCCCGAGGCCAGGGACTTGGGACTCGTGGACGTATTTCTCCATGGACTCCCTCTCCGGGCGTGAGAGATTGAACAGGCGACTAGCGGGGAGCGGGGCTCCCGGGAGCAGGTCTATGCATGGTGCGGCAAGGAGAGAGCTTGCTGTTTACTAAAAACAGCCTCTAAATCATGATAAATTGGAGGGATAGCAGAAAGGTCAATGGGTTCGTTGCGAACGTGAGAACCAGCAACCTCCAGTGGCGGCCGAGCAGACTGTAGGCAGGAGGCGTGGCAGTGGGGGCTCCAGCTCACGACCGCGCCAGTTGGCCAGTTTATCACTGGGTTGTGTAGCTTCAGCCAGGGCATGCCGAGTACAATAGGATTATGGGGGGAATTAGTGACGTGAAAACGGATAACCTCGTTATGATTCCCTGAGAGCAGCAGGCGGAGTGGCTTGGTGTGGCGAGTTATCCGTGAGAGTAGCCTCCTGTTTAGACCGTGAACATCGCGGGGAATAGGCAAAGTGTCGGTAGCAATAAGGAAGCGGGACACTACGCCAGCGTCAATGAGATTTTCATCAGCGCCTGAATCAACCAGCGCAGACAGAGAAAGCGACTGGCCATTGTAACAGAGCATGGCACTGAATTGCATATTTGGCACTGGGTGCATAATTTAGGCTCGAACATGCGCCCAGCATTACTGTCGAGCCGCGCCGGGCATGAATCGAGGGAGTGGCCGAGCTGACCGCAGTACAGACATGCCCCCGTTTTGAGTCTGTGGCGGCGTTCGCTGGGATGGAGGTGAGAGCGGTCAAGTTCCATTGGCTCAGAGTGGCTGTGCTCGACGCGGGCGGCGCACCCGGGGGGAGTAGAGCGAGATGAATTGGTCAACGGAGGGCGAGTGCCGCTAGCTTTTTCACGACGGCGCTCGCGAAGACGCATGTCCAGTTCTCTGGCTAAATTAATTAGCTCGTCCAGGGAAGTCGGTTTCTCTTTAGACGCCAATCGCTGAGGCCTTGACGGAATGCCCCTCGTAACGGAGTGTCATTCCACTCAGAGCCCGCTGCTAGGATATGGAATTCAATTCAAACGCTGCGGTTTCTCTGGCGGATAGTGAACAAGCCAGCAGAACTATCTGAGCCCCCGGGAGGGTGGTCAAAGACTTTTCGCATGTCGGCGATATATGCAGAGTACGAATTGCAGAGGGAGGACTGACTGAAGTGAAGAGTGGTTGCCCATTCTAACGCAGGACCCTTGAGCAGACCCGACAGGTAAGCGATTTTATATTTATCATTTTGGAAGGTTTGCGGCTGTCCAAATACTAATGAACATTGAAAAATAAAGGGACGACATTTAGAGACGTCCCCGTCGTAACGTTCTGGGGTGGGGACATGGGGCTCTCTGTGCGGGGGCGCAACAGGTGGGGTTAGCTGGGCAGAGATGCATCAAAACGGTCACATTGTCTGTCTCGTTCCGCAGAGCTGAGTGTGAGAGCGCCAAGTTGGGCAGTGGTTTCCTCCAGTGTGCGTGTGTGCTGGTTTACCAGAATGGCGTGTCCATTGACGACGGTCTGGAATTCTCTCTGGAACTCTCTCCATTCTCCGGACTCCTGTGATGCTGGACTCGACATCTGGTCGCAGTGTTCTGTTAGGGCAGGGGTTGGCGGAGCCCAATACCAGAACACAGGAGGAGAGAGAATGGAGCGTTTTAAGTTGGTTTTAATGTTTACCCCCAAGCAGACAGGTTTACAGGTACAGGAATGTGCAACAGGTACATGAATGTGCAATAGACGAGAGCAGGTGCACTCCTTGTGCAGCACGGGGCGTCCAGGTGGGCAACAGATACATGAATGTGCAATAGACGAGAGCAGGTGCACTCCTTGTGCAGCACGGGGCGTCCAGGTGGGTGGTGTCTCGGAGCGGTGGTCCTGGGCACAGAGAGAACAAGATTAGGACAAGGTATTTTAACAAGGACAGAGTAGCAAGGCTAGGGTTCGTCGTCGTACCTAGGTAGTTAGGTAACACTGCGACGAGATTAGAGCAGGATCCGTGTGCTGAAGTAGGAGTTCGTTGACGAGGGAATCCCTCACAGCCGCGTTAATTGATGTCCCTCTGGCAGCGTGGGAATCCTGGGGTCGGATGCTGCCCATATAAGGGTGTGGGAGGATGAGGGATGAGGAAGGCTTCCGCCGGGATGGTGTGGAAGGAGGAGGGGTGAGGAAGGCTCTCGCCGTGATTATGACACCTCCTTGCAAAAATGTGCAGTACACACAGACTCCGAGCAGTTTGGGACAGCATTTGGCGGTCCCAAACCGGTCTCCAAAAACAAACTTGGCCCATTGCTGGCGGATCACGACATCATCAGGAAATGAATGCAAGGATGTATTCGCTGCTTGGCAGTCAGGAACAGCACAACTGAACATATCTTGCCTGTTTTGCTCATAACGTTTTTAAATGCTAACCCAATGCTAACTCACTGTTAAACTTCAATTCCAGGTGTAGCTAAGGGGCTACACAACCCTGACTGTATTTAAATGTTTAGATTAGACCACTACTAAAGATATTAGTTAGCCAGACAATATAGTTACACAAAATGGCGGACACTCCATTAACTGCGAGGGGACAGTGAAACCGAGTTAAACAATCACTTTAATAGGGATAGAAAGCATACATAGAATATGAACACAGATCTCCTGTTATTACTTTAATATCAATGCCACAATGTCCGCGGTAACGATAGTTCCTATACTACGGGTACCCGACCGTTGGAGCTCTGAATGGAGTGAGACGGAGACGAAGCGAAGCAGTACAGGGAAAAGCAAGATGGTAGATGGAGACGGTACTTCTCTCTGGAGCTCCGACTCCAGAGAAACTGCAGACTGGTGGGATAATCCTGTCGTCGCTGGGAAAGAGGGTCTCGTACGGACTGGTCCTTGTATTCCTATTGCCCGATGGCAGGATTAATAGCTATTAGTCCAAAGCCTGTTGGCATGGATGATAGCTAGTTAGCTCCGTTTGTACTTAAAGCTAACCCGCAGGAAGTCTTCAATGAGTAGTTATGTCCAGAACGTCGCTGGGTTCAACTATAAGTCTCTCCACGTTACTTCGCTTACACAAGTCACTATACTGTGCCAATAATGGCTCGACAATATTATGGTTGTATCTAATTAGCCGTTCTGCTCTCTATAACGATACGTTGCCTTGCCGTCCTGTTTACAACTGCGCCAAAACGTTACTTCTCTCTCACTCTGTTAGTTTTCCTGTGGACTGAGCCTGTTCACCCACACAGATCAATGCGCTCTCTCTGGGCTTGTCTGGGCATGTTCTGAAACATGTCTAGAGGGGCGCGCACTGGCGCCTACGGCGTTAAGAATGGGACATATACAAAAGGCGAATGATAAATACTGACACGTAAACAGATGACGTGAAGATATATATCTTATATATATAAACAATATATAAGTTATACAAAATAATAAAAGACTTTCAGTGTTTTAATCTGGACCTTCAGAACACCAGGCATTTGCTTGCGTACTGCAATCAATAATGGTTGAGTGTGGGCTACAACCATAGAGGGGGCGTAATATATGCAGATGAGAATTATTCTACATCAGAGGTACGCATACGTTTCAGAATGACTTAGTTCAGCGGAGGGGGATCTCATGACATCTGAACTGGAGGAATGCGCAAAAATGAGAATTAGAGACATAGACCCTATTGATACAAACCATATTGCTAGAAAACAATGCTAAACACTGGAAATGGCCATTTATAAGATAGTTCCCCTTCCCTCACTCAACTAAACTGTTCTGATTTGACGGTTTCTGTGACGTTAATATAGCACTGATTTGCATAACGAACGCCCCCTCTATGTTTGACAGCGGCAGCAAACAGAGCAGGCAGATAGTGTAACCCGACACTTCCTCACAGCGAGGCAGACAACGAGCGATTGAGAGAGAGAGGGAGAGAGAGATAGAGAGGGAGAGAGAGAGAGAGGAGAAAAAAAACGTGCACAAGGAAGCAGCAGTAGCACATACTCATTTACTCACAACCTGGGCTGGACCTCGCGCGGGGAAGCAGCAGTAGCACATACTCATTTACACAGTGCTTATGGGCGGAGCCAGGCCAACACAGCCTGAAATCCAAAGTGAGAAAATGTTGGCTTTTGAGTACTTGATTAGAAATATAAAACAATGCATTTTTTTAAAATAAAAGCTTACAGATGTCTTCAATAGACTCACAGGAATTGTGTAAAGTTGCCCAAATAGTGCTAGGAATAGCAATGCATGTCCCCTTTAATATTCTATACACTCTCACGGACCTCAGGGTTATCATTGGAACTCATTCTGAGCCCGAGACTGCAATGCCGGCCGCATCCTGCTATGTGGCAGTACCGCCTACCCTTTGAAACCTTATTTCACACACGCAAATGTATACATGAAAAAACATACTCATGTATAGTGACTGTCAAATGCGCCATAGTATTGTCTCCATATAGATATAGCTCTGCAAACATCGTGACGCACAGTGAAAATGCCTATCTTTTAGCGTGGCCCATTGACTACAGGGATGAGGGTAATCGCTGGTGCTGAATGACTTAAGTAAAGATTCCTTATCACTACTAGCCTTGTTCTGCCTGTTTCCTCACTCATGTCGGAATTTTGGGTCCCACTACCAATTCCACCATGTCAAACCTTGACATTTACTGATTCAGATTCAGATAACTTTAATCGCCAAATTATGTTTACAAAGAAACACATAGTGGGTCAAATGTAAGCAGGCTAGCTTTCATAAGCTCCAGGTTACAATGATTGCCTGAGGATTCTGCTGAGGAAGCCTACAGTAGATGCTGCAGCGCCAGCTAAATGTTTTGTGGTGCTAGAGTTAACGTTAGGTTATGTATATAACCAAGTTCTGTTAATACTAGTGACGCTCAGCGTCTATTGCATATATCTCGCTTCAGCGTATATACACTGAATAAATATCAAAAGGTACCTTTACATACCAGCATTCATCTGGCCACACCCCCATCCGCTTACCTACATAAGCAGGGATGGGACCACACACTCATCTCCTTCCCAACAAATTTCACCACAATGAAAAATCAACGGCCGCAGCGGCGTCTAGATGCTGAGCGTCACTAGTATTAACAGAACTTGGTTATATACATAACCTAACATTCTGTGTCATACTAGCTTCCGCTCAGCGTCTATTGCATAACAGGAGCTGAGCGCGAGCTAGAAGCTCGACAAATGAACCCCGCTGAGGCCCCCCACAACCATCAGAACAGGGCGGGCCGATCCCCCCCGGACCCCCCCTAATGGAGGGCACCCCCCCTATTGGATGTCCCCGGGAGGGTGACGGACCCGACCGTGCGAAGAGGCACTCAAGCAACTCAACGCACAGGATGAGCAGACCGTGGCCTGACCCCACGACTACACACACGCACAACCCGCATGCCACCCGGGAACGAACGGAGGGAACAACCTCGTTACTGCCCCCAGAATCACGGGGTCAAGGGCAAACCCAACCCCGTGGCAAGGCCGTAGCAGCGGAGCGCGAAGGAAGGCCCAGACCCACCAAAGGGACTGGACCCCCTGGAACGGGGGCCCGGAGAAGTCCATGATGCCAGGATCAAGACCCCACCAGGTGGGCACTTAGTGACCCCGCCCCCCACATCGCCAGCGTATTCGGACAAAGGCCCCTCAGCCGAGCGGGCCCTGTCCCCCCAATAGTCCACCGCCTGGCACACTGACCCTGCAGAACAGGCAGTCAGCATGGCCGTAAGCACACAAAAAAGGTTAACCAACGGAAGCAGGCAGCGCACCGGGGAAAAACCAGGCAACAGGCTGTTAACCCGAGCCTGGAGACTGCGGACGAGACAGCCGCCTCCGCAGAAGGGGCGTATGCTGGCGTTGTTGCATGACCAAGCCTCCATTTAAAAAAAACCCACCCAGAGGGGTTGAGGCAGAGAAGGCTGACACGATTGGCAGACGTCATGAACGTGCAGGGGCACCCTCAACCGGGTAACCCGGGAGTTGACACTGCTCCAACACACCAGGGAATCAACCACCTTGGTGTTACCCAATGCGGTGGTTGTTCCTATAACCCCTCAAGAAAAAACTCCAAAACACACCTGCGGGTATACACCGGCTATACCGCAGTACAAGTGTTTCAGTTTCCAAAAAAGGGTTAACCCAGGCCTACGGGTCGACGAAACATTACTTCGGACCGGGCCCGGCGATACGGGAAGCACAGGGTCACCAGAGGAGGTCAAAGACCACCCCAACAGGCCCCTCTTCGCCATGTGTGAGAGAGGAGCGAAAAGAATGGAGAACCAGCCCCAAGCACACCGTACTTGGTATTCCCAGGCGGTCTCCCAACCAAGTACTAACCAGGACCAACCTGCGTAGCGGCCGAGATCTGACGAGATAGAGCGTGTACAGGTTGGCATGGCCGTAAGCCATTACGACAGTGCAGAGTACAAAATGTACCCAACCAGGGTCTCCATAGCGCTTAACCCTGTGACACCCGGACCGACCTGGCATTTTCCCCCTGAAAAAGCCCAAGTCCCTCAGGGTACCAGAACAGCAGATCTGCATCCCCGGCGGACAACGGGTTTAACTGATCCGGACCAGCGTGACCAGAACCAGTCCCGTGCCCTAACCATGCCAACATGCCTACTCCAGGAGAAGGGGCAGATATGCGTGTTGATCTTAAACATGAAAAGAAGGCGCCACCCAGACGTTCGGGGCGAACCGCGCCTGGTGGCCCACCCCCAGGGTGTGAGACCCCTCTACATATGTTCAGATCCATTCCGTCATCATCCCCCAGATATGAACGAGAATCCGTCGACAACCAAAACAGGTCGTCAGAAGAGGAAAAACCTCCATCCCAGTTGCTTTATAAAAACGCCGTTTTAACCTCAAGCAACCAAGGTGTGCCAGTCAGTCGCCTGATTACAGAACACCCCGAGCTAGCACTATGCGTGCGTCGGGACACAACCACATCAATGAACAGGCTATTTAGACCTGTCATTGAATCCCCAAGGCGCCCAGGGGAACGACAAGAGGGGTGTGATACTTCCTAACTCCAACTCTTTTTAAAAGAAAAGAAGGAAGCACCAACAGTATGTATCCCAGTCTACACAGCCGGGGGTAAAAAAAAATCACATTTTTACATCCCACCACCCTCCCATAGGAAGGAAACGGAAATCCCCAGAGAGACTTCCCACGCGAGCTGTACAGATTGAAAAGAATATATTGCACCTTGAGCCATGTAAAAGTTTGGTTTTAGGGCTCTCCGGGGAGGAGGCACTGAACCCATACACACTCAATAATCGAATTGAATTGAATACACACACAATAGAATAGGACTCCTTCTTGAGGTTCCACTCACCTTGACAATCTGAGGAGGAGGCTCTGTACTCTGATGAGGCTCCCTCACATGGAAGGAGAGTCCCAACTCACAGAAGGCCCGAATAGGAGCTTCGTGAGGAGGAGCCCTGACCACCCCCTGAAACAGATCCATCATATGGACCTGAACAGCACACGGAAGTCCTACCAACAGAGACGCGCACAGTGACGTACTCTATGGCGGGGGAATTTCTGCGGTGCACACGCCCAATATTCCAGGGCGTGGGACCAGGAAACTCCCTCCACCCCCCCCCCCCCCCTGTAACGTGCCGAACCGCAACGTGACAGGAACCTTGAAGGACAGGTGGGTTTACCCCTGACCAACAGAAAAAAGGGGGAGAAAAGGTTACCAGTTCACCCCTTTACGACCCCACACCCATGATACGATGTAATGACAAAAAAGAGTATGACGCAGTCATAGTCAGCTCCATGAAGCGTCTAACAGCTTCACACAGCGCATGTGCCAACCTGCTATCTGATTTTTACTAAGGAAAAAACACAGAATAGAGAGGGCCTTCTCAAGAGCCCCGGTATCAGACTTACACATGTGCTTCTGTGGCCAGCCCAACCCAGTTGTAGGTCACACGACACACACAACCCATTATCACCTACAAAAAATGGCAAAAACACTCTACAGAGGAACGCCGTTTTTCATAATGAGAGAATACACAATTCTCGATTAGTATCGGCCACAGGCCTTGCTAAGCACACACGAAAAAGCGACCAAACAATCTTTTCTTTAGGAAAATAAAGTTTCTCAAGCGGTTAGCACAACCCCAACAACTAAGCTAAGGGTTACATCGTATCCCTACCACACAGTGACACAATATAGTGTAACAATATGTCTGAGAGGAGGATGAAGAAGTCCCCAGGGAACCGGGGGGAAACACAACCCTCCTACTTTACCCTTAATACGGCCAGTTAAACAGGTAAACCTGTTAATATGTGAACACACTGTTCATTGTCATTACAGGCTTTGAAAATAATCATTCTTTACACATATGTCACTAAGCATAGTTTTATAGGTTAGTTTAACCCCCTTAGTTGTGAGTGCACGGTACAAGAACACACATGATGTTTCTCAACACAACAAACCAGATCATTTTCACATCTGTAATAAACAACCCGATTTGCATGGAGAAGCTAAATACCAGTGACAAGACCATTCACACATAACTCGCATCGTATCCTAAATGTAGTGCAGCAACACACGTTTTGGAAAACATCGTTATTTACAAAACATGTAGAAGGGAAAGAAAGAAGAAGTGTACAAGGTCTGGTCAGGACCTTGCCTACCGGGAGCGCAGATCAAGTGAATTGCAGTCTCTAACATGGCACCGAAGTAAACACAGCCTCCTGTGTTTGATGACACGGGCAGCTTGCTGCTCCAACCCGCTGCTACGGTGCTCCTTTTTGACGCAGTCCTCGCCGGTCTGGCTCAGGGCAGGTTCGACGAACATCCTCTGTCAAAGATGACGTCGTAGTCAAGAGTGTTTAAAACATGTTATAGTCACAGCACGTTCAACAGTGTAGCATTAAGCTAACGGCCGCCTCGGCCGATAGCAGCAAGCTAACGTTTCCTAGCCTAGCCTAGGTAGGCCACAACTAGCACGCAAGCTAACGTTTCCTAGCCTAGTGACACAACAGGCTAACGCCGCAGCTAACAGCTGACTGGCTAACAGTAGGCCACAACTAGCACGCAAGCTAATCAGCTATCACCTGAACCTGTACACAATGATATAACAAGCCACACTTAGACATGCCGCCGTTCTGAAACCCTCCTCACTGTTTAAGAGAGAAGAGAAACAAGACGTTAACACAGTTTTACAACAGTGATTTTACCAACATCCGACGGGGCCAGCACAATTCCCATCTGGGCTGTAGCTGACTTGAACACGGATCTTCCGCTAACGAACATCCATGCCCATATTTCCTCGTGAGGGTATACTCTCATGTGAAAGACGGGGCCACACGGTGACAGAGAAACATCCACTTGTCCAGAAAACACAGGGATCACCAGTGTTACTGGTCGTGGCCCACTAGTTAACTATAATGGGCTTCAGACCAAGGTCCTCCGCCGTTGCCTAAGAGGCTGAACAGAAGGACCCTAATCTGGGGCCGGTTTTCGTAAACATTGTCAGCCAGCCCCCATAGCACTAACAGACAAGCGGAGCTCGCAAGCAACATTACTCACCAACCTGGAACCCACCGCTTCTCACAACAGTCGGTGCGTCACTACAGTCCAGCTGCACCGTCGGAGGGTTTCACCCCGTCCAGCCGCAGCAAGGAGGACTGTAGTTGGGAGGCATGCAGCGGCGTGACTCACAATATGAAAACCGATGGAGGTTTTTAGAATGATCACCATCTTCCAGACACTCCAGTACGAAGACAATATCGCCATATTTTCTCGAAAATAGTGAGAGAGAAAATAAAGATATGATGTCAACGTATCTCCTTGTTCTTCCTTTCCTCAGAGTAAATATTTTTCTCCACGTCAAGTGGGCATGTGAGCAGCACTTAGCTTGTGATGAAATTTGAGAAGGAGATGAGTGTGTGGTCCCATCCCTGCTCATGTAGGTAAGCGGATGGGAGTGTGGCCAGATGAATGCTGGCATGTAAAGGTACATTTTGAAACTTATTCAGTGTATATATGCTGAAGCGAGATATATGCAATAGATGCTGAGCGGAAGCTAGTATGACACAGAACTCCTTTCATGCTCTCCTGGGCCCTCATTCATCAACGTGTTCTACGCACAGATTTGTGCTTACCCTGTGCGTACGATCATTTCTAAGCAAAGAGTGGGATTCATCAATTTCAACTTGAACTTGACTCCGTGCTTACATCTACGCACAGGTCAGACCATGCGTACCTGGCGCCCAGTGGTAGAATATATTATTACAACAAGGAAATGAGCTTCTGTGCATAATAACACTGGCATGTTCTGTACGAACCGTAGTTCATTATAGTTCATTGTAAAATAGCAACAGTAGTGTAATTATGGTCAAAACCCTATAAATAGCATTTGGAATAATAGATCTTTCTCTCAGAATGAATGCAGCATGGTTTATATAGCGTTATCGGAATATACGGAGTGTAGGCTACTGACTGACTGCGCTCCGCGTAGCTTGATTGATTGATTGATTGAAAAGTTTATTAACAGATTGCAGAATGGGTACAGTACAGTACAGCTCAGTACATACAATTGTTAATTGGGGATGCAGACCAGAGAAAGACTTTCGTCTTGTTTACATCAGGGTCCCCCATTTTCAATTCATCATAAATCATAAAGCTCAACTCGTTATTATTTTGCGCAGACTGCAGAAACACGGGAATGTTTTGATTATATTTAAAAGGCTTTACGTTAAACGAAACAAGTGGAATTTCGAAGCTGTAAGCAGAATACAAGTCATATGAATATAGTGTTCTTCCCCCTTTTTACTGTATAAGAAAGAATAGAAGACGCATTGCAATGACACCAGATAGTGGACAGACTATGTATATGATGGGATTCAAGTTCGCGTTTTTGTTGATCATAGGCATGCTGTCAGAGTATGATATCTTAATCAAACATTCTAGAACATTTGTCGTCACAGATCATGTCCTAATAGAACATAGGCTATGGCATGGATCGTGATATTGTGTGTGGACTGTTATTATTACTGTACCGGTACCACCCATTGTGACAACAGCCTTGTGAGTCCCGCACACAAACATGATGGAATTCAAGTTCATGTATTGAAAGGCAGGCTACATCATACATGCAGTGAGATTCATTGTTCTTGTATATGCTCTCGTATTATTGTTTATATAGGCTACCCAATACTGACATCAAAATAGATTGTAGTATGCCTCTAGAAATCATATGCAGCAGGTAGAAAATTGACGGGAGATCCATCGCGATTTGGAATAAAATTGAGGAGAACTTTAATCCCTGGGTATTAATCAAACAACACGGGAAAAGGCAGTCATATTCCAGCGCGGTATTTATTAGTGTTTGCGCTGCCCAGGCAGCAATGGTTAATAGATATCATATCCGACATCACCGTAAGTGTACACGTCTGTCAGCCTGTCACATAACACGCTTCCCTCGGCTTAGTCCATTTTTCCACATTTCATGGGTGTATTCCATTACCGTATATGGTTAATCGGGGCGTTTCTGGTATGCAAATACGTGAAAGTGTGCACGAGCCTCGGCGCAGAGCCAAGGTGGGATTCATCATGACAGGTGTGCGTAGAGCCTGCGTACGCACGTGTGATGAATCCCGACTTCCCTGTGCGTACACTGGTTCTACATTCCGTGCTTACGTGTGGAAATAGAACATGTTCTACGCACACATTGATGAATGAGGGCCCTGGTGTACAAATGTATCTGTCCCCTGAATGTGTCTCAGAATAGGATCATCATGTTGCTGTCTCAACCTAGTCTCATTGACATCAAGTTCCAGTCCTGTATCTGGAAGTATTGGTACAGTGCCCTGTTGTAGAGCTGCTTTTGGCTCATGTTTTTTTTATTTATTGTGATGTAATTTAATGTTTGTGTGTTTTTTACTCTGTGGACCCTGTGTCTGTTAACACTTTCAGTGCCACGCTTAGCGGTTATCTCTACCGCTAGATGGCCAGCTTGATAGTCGTTTCCGCAGTGTTTCCAACATTTTCCTTAGTCATTAAGTTGCGACCCAAATTTTTTAACCACTGATTTATTTCTAATTATTTTTGTAGTAATACACAATCTTTCATGCACTGTTAACAACATGAAATAAACACAAAAAAGTGCAACAAAAGTGCAACTAATATATGCTTCTTAGCAGATTTCTTAGCTTAACATAACAGACCTAAGTTTGGGGGAACTAATGGGATAACTGGGGTTGCAACAAAAGTGCAACTAGGGCTACAAACCCAATGAAATAAAATAATAATAATAAATAATATATGCTTCTTAGCAGACTTCTTAGCCTAACATAACAGACCTACAGTAAGTTTGGGGGAACTAATGGGATAACTGAGGTTGCAACAAAAGTGCAACTAGGGCTAAAAACACAATGACATAAAATAATAATAATAATACATAATATTATGCTTCTTAGCAGACTTCTTAACTTAACATAACATACCTACGTTTGGGGAACTAATGGGATAACTGGAGATGCAACAAAAGTGCAACTAGGGCTAAAAACCCAATGAAATAAAATTATAATAATAAATAATAAATGCTTCTTAGCAGACTTCTTAACTTAACATCCCAGGGAACTAATGGGATAACTGGGGATGTTGTTTGCTCCTGACAAGAGTCTCAAAGTCTGGGGTCATGCTCAATGTCCAATCTGTTCCTCTGCTTTGTCTTCAGCTGGACCAGAGCTGAGAAGCCACTTTCACAAAGATAGGTAATGCAAAGAAAATTATAAAAATAAATAAATAACAAAAATAAAAAAAGTTGAATTTTTTTTTTCACACATCCGCGACCCACTCAAAATGGCCCCGCGACCTACTTTTGGGTCGCGACCCACCAGTTGAGAAACACTGGTCTAGAAGATGATGATCATTCTGACCTCCACCGGCGCTTCGCATTAGGCTGAGCATTGCCTCCGGCTCTGCAGCTGGACACTATGCTTGAGAGGCGGTCGGCTGTGTGGGGGCTGACGACCTCTCTGGGCGGGTGATGTTTTTTGCGACGCGGGCGCCGGGTGTGTCAGTTGTGGGGGGTCAACTGCACAGCTTACGAAGGTCGGCTCCAGGCTAGAATCCTTTTCGCTGCCCCTTAGCGGCGTGGAGGAGGTTCTAGTCTGATGCCCCACGATAACATTAGCTCCTCCTCAGTGAAGTCGTAGCTTTGTTTTCCTGGGACCGTGATTCAGAATCTGCGGTTCAATTCCCCAGGTCTCTGGACAAACGGGTAAACACCGTTCTGAAGAGGGGCTTGTGTTGCCTTTTTCCCCTTTTTTTCTTCGGACAAGAAGAGGAAAAGACAGCGGCTGTCTGAAGTGTTGGCCTGTATTGCTTTTTCTCACGTTGTGCAGCTTTCAGTAGTAGCCGCTTAGCTTGCCACTGCGTTAGCTGGCGGCTGTGCTCGGCTGGAAACGTTAGCTTGATGCTATCAGTTAGCCTAGAGTTAGCTGTTTAGCTTGTGCTACAACCATTGGCGCTAGCCGTGAGAATAGCGGGCCCTGACACTCTGACTACTGCCAAAGATGACGTCTGGCCTGCGCCATGACCGGCTGCAGGAGGGGGGCGTCACGCCGGAGCAAGGCTCCGGCCATTGCCTCTTCTGGCCTTACCAGCAAGAGGCCTTCGTCAACGTGGTGGACCAACCTGTGTTACGGCCTTTCGTCCTGCGTTCGTTGGTGCAGGTAAGGTGTCCATTGGACATTACCCCACTCTTCCTTCCTCCCCCTCCCGAATGTTTTTTGTTAATAATGATGTCTTTGTTTAACAAAACATATGTTACTTCACTACATTTGGAGATACGACGTGTGGTGTGAAAATGGTCTTGGTCGCTTTGTATAGCTTAGGTTAGTTAGCGTTGGCCAAGGCTTATGTCTTCTCTCTACCTAAGAACAGCGTTGTTTTCTACGTGAGTAAAAATGAACTGGGTTTTTGTTGTATGTGTTCATGTAACGTTTAGACAACATGGCTGAGCCCACAACTGGCTGGGTGTTACCCTACAATGCTGTGCATAGTGGCATATGATCGAGGGCTGAGTCCCTCTCTTAGCTTGTTATTCTTTACTTGAGGGTAATGATGAAAATAACAAGTGGCAAGTTATTTTTTTTCACACATAAGCAGAGCTGTGGGAAACCTGTTTTCAAACAAGGTTTTCGGCTGTGGCTGGCGTGCATGATGTAAAGCTTTTACTCTACACATTTGGCGTCGTATCATGGGTGAGGTGGTGAGGGGTGGGTGAAATTATTCCCCGGTTTGCCCCTGGCCCCCCCCCCCCTCCCCTCAAATATGTATTGATTCACTATATTTTTGTGGATACGGTGTAAATCCCTCAGCTTCTGCTGGGGTTGTACTTTTGCTTAGAGAGAGGCAATTTATCTGAAAATTGTTTTTGTCGCTGTTATGTAGACTTAGCAAGGCCTGTGACCAGCACTTGATCGAGGACTTATGTCTTCTCTCATCACAAAAAACGGCGTTCCTCTTGCAGTAGTGAGAGTGAACTTTTGCCCTTTTTTATTGTGATAGAGGGTTGTGTGTATCGTGTTCACGTTTAAGTAAACGTGGCATTGAATCCACAACTGTGTTAGGTGTTGGCCTACAGAAGTTTACATGTGTAGCTCTTGTACCAAGGCCCTTGGCCCCTCTCTTGGTCTGTGTTTTTCTTACTTTAGGGTAAAGGTGTAAAAAATTCAGGTGGCAAGTTCGCACATGAGCCTGAAGCCATGTATAAAGCCATGTAACAGGTATAATGCGCTTTCATGTAGCACGCTATGTCGCGTTATTTTTTTCCGTAGCCGCATTTTGCGGAGACGCTCTCTGATTGGCCACTTCATGTGACATGTGCGCTCAATCGTGTGACGCCTGTTTCTACACCGGTTAAGCTTAGGCACTCCTTCGAAGTTGGTTATGGTTAGAGTTTGTCTTAGAGCAGGGCGATAGAACACCAGCCCTGATTCCAAACTCTAACCTTAACCAACTTCGAAAGAGTCGCCTAAGCTTAACCAGTGATAAACTAGGCGTTAGGTAGTTTGCAGGCTGTTAGACCCGGAAATGGGCAAAGACACAGCTTGTCACGTGATTGGGCGCACATGTCAGTGGCCAATCAGAGAGCGTCAGTCAGTGGCCAATCAGAGAGCGTCTCTGCAAAATGCGGATACGAAAAAAAATAACGCCGCTATGACTGGTGTCGTTGCATCGTATCAGGGGTGAGGGGTCATAAGGGGTGGGCTGATAAATCCTTTCCCCCCCCTTTACTGATTGGCCGGGAAGTGGGAACTCCTGCCTGTCAGTGTTCCCTGTCGGCTGAGGGGCAGCACGTCACAGGGAGGGGGAAGGGGGGTTCCCTGGTTCCACTCCATGTTAGGATGGGTGGGTCACGGGATTTCCCCCCGGCCATGGGATGCGTCACTGGGTGCGTTTCCTATTGGCCAGGAGACATCCGTGAGGTTACAGGCTATGTGCTGCAGACCGCTGTCTTTGTCAAAGTTGGATGATGCGATGCATTCGAAAACTGTTCGTTTTCAGCTCTGCTCTCATTACAGTGTGTATTGGGCCGTTGGTCACTTGGCCCAATTATTATTGCATGTATCTTTTTCAATTGTACTCACGTACAGCCTCTACGGTAGAGGTCTCTCTGGGGGAACTTCTGTCTTCCCCTCTTATGTGAGGAGCAGAATTGACGGGGTTGCCCTCAGTCGCCTCATATAAGGCCCGTGTCTGTGTCTGATTGACCGGCTTCCTGCTACTTGTCCCAGACAGCATGGAGGGAACGTTGTCTGGTGTTTCTTATTAGAATTCACCATTGATGTGTTTCGGGTTCTTGACGTGCATATAGCGCTGGCCCTGGGTGCTTCCAAGCTGGAACCACGTTATGGGCCGGCGCGCCTTGGTTGCCCAATTCATAGAAACAGCATTTTTTATGCGGGCGACTAGGAAGGAGATTTTTTTTCTCTACCGAGCGCCAGTGCACTAGGTTAGACTCGATGACTCACGTGCATCTCCGGGGGGAGATGACGGAGTAGATCATTACATTGGCGGAGGGGTCTCACCCATGAGGTGGGCCGCCAGGAGCAGCGCATTCATGTTCTGTCCATCTTGGTGGCGCCCTCTGTGATGTTTTAGAACGACACGCGTACCTACCCCCCTCTTAGGACTGGGGATGGCGGCGTGACTAGGGACTGGTTCTGGTCACGCCGGACCAGGTCAGTTAACCCGTTGTCCGCCGGGGCACAGATCTGCTGTTCTGGTACCCCGAAGGACTTTGTGCTTTTCCAGGGGGGAAATGCCGGGTTTGTCCGGGCTTCGCGGGGATTGATGTTGTGGATGTGTGTGTCATATGTATGCCACTACGACTTGCCAAACATGGCCTGAGAGTAAGGCCATGTTTAGACGGAGAGAGTCTCAACAGAAACCGCAGAAGTCGTCTTGCGGTCTCACTTTTAATTTTGCGTTTAGACTAGTGTTTTGGGAGGGAATTATTCGTGCAGACGAGGCTGTAAAAGTGTAGTCGACTCGAGACGACGGAGCCCCGCTACACTGCCTCTGGTAGTTGAGACAACCAAGCGTGCTGTGAAGACCCACCCTACTCTGTCTCTGATTCACAGATTGTGGGTGGGGGAATGTGATTGGACCAAAGCAGAGTCACTCACAGACAGTGGCTCCAGTCACTAGATGTGATAGCCGCTGGACTGATTCTTGTGTATTTAAAAGTACTGCCAATGTGGTGATCTCCGTGGATAGAATCAGACATGCTTGTTCGCTTTGTTTACGCTTCTAGGCTACTGGCGCAGTGGCGCATGTCTGTGATGTAAGCAGTACGCGATGAGAGCCTTGAGAACCCTTTCGTCATAGTTTTATGCGGTTTGACTGTTCAGATGATAGCTCGAAGGTGTATCGCAGGGGTCGGCAATTAGGTCTGGCCACGGGACAGATTTTCCCCAAGCCATTGACTGGTGGGCCGGGACCAAAGACAATGGCTAATTTAATATAATGATAGTGAAAAATGCAGCACTGCGGCGGGTGTACACATAATAATAATAATAATAATAATAATAATAATAATAATAACTTTATTTGTATAGCACTTTTCATACAGAGGTTGGAGTTCAAAGTGATTCACAACAGTAAAAAAACACAGGCATAAGCGAGCACTCGCAAATGGGGGACCCTGATGTAAACAAGACAAACGTTTTTCTCTGGTCTGCATCCCCTTAACAATTGTGTGTATTGAGCCGTACTGTATTGTACCCATTCTGCAATCTGTTAAATAAAGTTTTCATTCATTCATTCATTCATGAACAGCAGATCAGCTGTTGCAGATCACCGCGACGAGTGTAGCCCCTTACATGACTGTGATCTGCAAGCCAGGGGCTTTTTGTATCCGCACACAGCTTTACGGTGGGGTCTGGAAGCTCGGAGTTGCTAATAAACAGTTTAAATCATTGTTACAAAACGATACTGGTACTCACAGAGCGAACGTTGGCAAGATGGCGTCTTCTTCTTCTGCCGCTATTTGGCTGCCTAGTGTGCATGCGCTGTGACACCAACGGCGGAAATGGACGTTCGGTCTATAAGTACCACTCGTTTTGTAACAATGATTTAAACTGTTTATTAGCAACTCCGAGCTTCCAGACCCCACCGTAAAGCTGTGTTAAACCCATATTGTACGCTGGGTGTCTTTGAAATTCATATCTGATATATTTTTGACCCACCCCCAGCTCAGAATTCAGCGCTTGGTACTTAATATGAGCCTGGTGGCGGCATAGCTGAGAGTGACTGCGGATACGAAAAGCCCCTGGCTTGCAGATCGTAGTCACGTAAGGGGCTATGACGAGTGATGAACAGCAGGTCAGAATGCATGAAAACACGACTCACCATAACTGCCCTGCGCTTCTTCAGTCCTCCAAAATCCCAGCTAATGTTTGAAACATGTCAAATATCCACTCGCCGCCCTCCAATTCCAGATTGGCGTTGAATGCAGCTACTTTATCTGCCAACTTGAACACAGTTGTCATCATTGCCTCGTTGTTGTTGTTGTTGTTGTTGTTGTTGTTGTTGTTGTTGTTGTTGTTGTCGCCACATATTATGCAGAGAGGACGTCGGCACGCAAGAATCACCGACCTGTTGCGATAAACCCGTATTTTAAGTATGACTCCTGTTTATTAAAAGAAGCGTTATGTGTCTTGGAGGTCGTAGACTCCTCTTCTGGCTCATCAGTTGGTATTTCCCCGTTGCAAAGAAGCTATCCAAAGACGTTTGTTTTGTTCGTCTCGCATCTCGAACGCGGAAGTGAAAGTGCGTTATTCCATTGGTTCCATTGGTTATTCCATTGGTTCTCCCAGTCCATGTGACCATTTCTAGCATTTCAATTGGCTATAGTGACAGACATATATGATGAATACCGGTAGATAGATACAGCTTCACAAAGACACTCTGGCGTCACTCACGAGTGAATATTTCCTGTGCGTAAAATAAATATCATATTCTCAAAATAAACTGACGGGCCAGAAATTATTGCTGGCGGGCCAATGTCGGCCCGCGGGCCGCCTATTGCCAACCCCTGGTGTATAGTTTCTAGGATTTCCACCCAGGAAGGTGGTTTCACTTTTTTGCGGATTCTCCCCGCAAAAACGCTGTTGCCGTATGAACAAAAGGCACATCCGAATTTCTTTTTTTCCGGATTCACCCGTGAGCGTTTCCGTCTAAACATGGCCTAAGGCTACATGGTTTTTGTGCTTTATAATGCCAGTTCTGTTTCGTTAAGGGGCTCTGCTTGGCATCACCTACTGCACTCCCTCGCGTACGTGCACGCGTACTGAATAACATTCCACAAATATACCTTTAATACCAGTATTAGTCTGACCACACCCCTCATCAGCTTACCTTCATAAGCAGGTGTGTGGTCACCTGCTCCCCTCCTTCTCGCTTTCACCACAAGGAAGTGCCTTCGGTAGTACCCCACTTGACGTGTTGTTAGTTGAAAAGAGTTGTGACTGGTTTACATTGTGCTTAATCTTTTCTTCTCTCACTTTGTTGTATAAGAAAAGGTTTGGGTCATAATGTATTCCGCGGAGAGTAGACCCGCTAGACCTACTCTTCACCACCGGTTCTCCATTCCCGCCTCCGTCGTGCGCTTCGGTGCTGGGCTGTTGCCACTCTCGTGGTTGCCGACCCAGCCCGGGAGACTGCCGGTGGATAGTTTTCCTCACCGACGAGCCGAGGGTTCGGTGCCGTCGCTCCGGCGATGGCCTGATCTCGACTCTGGTTCCTCTGGTTCTGGGGAATCGCCCGTTGATGAACGGGGGATTGTTTTGGAGGCGGAGGATTTGCGACGCAAACTTTTCGCGTGTGCTCGCTCGCGTCGCAAGATGGTGGCGTGCAGACGCGAACGGCCTGGGTTTGGGGAGTTGCTGGAGACCAGCGAGAATGCGTCCGACTCTGGATTTCTGATGGAAACTGAGGACTTCATGGAAGAGGCGGACGGATTCTTGTATGATGGTCCCGTGGAGGAGAGTATCCCTCCTCCGGAGACCCCGGAGGGGGGAGAAATGGCTCCATGGGGCGCCTTGTTCGAGGATGTCGAGGAACCACCTTGGCCTCATCAGCAGGATGCCCTACTGTCGGCCGCATCGGATTGTGGCTCCTTGACCAGTCGCAGCCTGCTGTATGCGAGGGATGCGGGGTCGGTGGAGGAAGGTTCGCAGGGGGAACTGCGGGCCTTGTTTCCCGAGCTCATGGCGGTAGCCGCCACCGCAAACGGTGTGCCGCTGCCGCTGCCATTGCCTGCACCTGTCCCTGATGACCTCATAGGCCATTCCTGGCAGCGTCCCCCAGTGAGAGGGGTGGACGTTGTCTACCCATTTTTCCCATCGATGGGGGCCTATGTTCGTCGGGGTCAGGCGGTGTCCAACATCATGGGACTAACTCCCGCCTACGTACCAGTTACGCGGGTGTCGGGGTTAGTCAAAGGTATGGGGGAGGGCGTGCCTCGGCTTGACAATCCGATGGCCGCGCTCCTCTGTCCGGATATGGTGTGGGAACCCCTATGCAAGCCGGTCCTCCAGGGGAAGTCGGCTAGGCGATTGGCTTATTGGGGTGACCAGTCATTCATCGCTGGTACACAATCGCTGGCTGCGGCGTCTAACATCGCCCACCTGGCTAGATTTGTATCGGGGATAATGACGGGCGGCACGGATCTGAACGAGGTAAAATGCGATCAGATCACCCAGGCTGCGGGAGCTGTCCTGCACTTTTCCCAGGTGCTGGCCATAGCCATGGGGAAAGTGCGCGCCCTGGCCACCCTGGGCCAGCGTCACCTTTGGCTGGAGCAGGCCCGTGTGCCAGAGAAGAAGAGAGCCCCTCTTCTGACGGCCGCCCTCTCCGACGCTGGCCTGTTCGGGAAGGCCCTGCAATTGATGACCTCAACATGCAGAGAAATGGCAGAGGAGAGATCCATCCTCCAACCCCATTTTCCGCCTCCCGTCCTTGCCGGTGGGGGCAGAAGGCTTCCGCGACGTCGAGCTGTCTCCGTCGCCGCTACCACTGCCTCCGCCGCCGCTGCTGGCCCTGCCAAGAGGGCCAGGGGACGAAACGGCGCTTCGGCCACCGCCGGCCCATCCCAGACCGGAGGAGACGGTAGGGAACGTTGTGTCCAGCAGACTGTAACCTACCGTCCCTCCGGGGCTCCCCGGGGTGGCAAGACTCGAGCGGCGCGAGGTGGCAGACGCCGTTAGGAGTGACTTTTTCCCCTCTGTATCCCCTCTCCTACACCCTTCCCGGCCCCTCTATGATATTGTGCCTTACACTTTATTAGTATTTAATAAAAAAAGTTCCCCGACATAAGGGGGACTGTGTTTTGGCCGAACAAACTGTGTGTTTCTTCATACAAATCATATGGTGGGGTTGTGTATATATGAATCTACCCTGTTTACGTTGGGGGGTGAGTTGTGTTGTGTTACGAGGTTAAGCAAGGTCTGCAACTTACACTCGGTAATAGGTTCTATTTAGCTTGATGCTCCACATGCAATTAGAACTGGTGTTATCCATTGCTTTAACTAAGTATATGTGTTTTCACAATGCTGTGTTGTTGGTTGCAGTAATGCTCGTACGCACACTTTTCACGGCCTAGCCGTTACTCTCGTTCGGCGTTTTTTCCTATGTATGACATAGGCAACGGGTATGGGATTCACGCACAGGCGACTTGTGTTTTGTTGTAAAACCTTTTACACTTTTTGTGGGTAGCAGGCATTGTATTAGCTTATGCTATGCATTGTTTTCTACCGGAGGTTTTTCAAGATGGCTACGGTTGTGTTTCTGTGTGTAGGGATAAAGGGTGTGTTTTCGGGAGGGGGTGTCGAATAAACCCCTCCTTTTTCCCACTTGATTGGTTTAGGGGATTTTTGATCTTTTCTGCTGAGCCAGTCAGGGCCAAGCCAGTGCTTGACAGGGGGGGGGGGGGGGGGGGGGGGGGAGGGGTATTCTACCGACTCCTGTTATGACAGGATCCGGTGGGTTTTCCCCGCCCGTTGTAGCGTTGTTGCTATGGCGACGCCTTCCATGAGCTGGTGTCTTAAAGATGTCGAGGTTGGGCGCAGGGCTTACAGGCCTGCTGCGCCCGGTTTATGTGCCAAACTTGAGTCTATTGGTCACGTGTCTCACAGTTTACATATCTTTTTTCTTGACCGTAGTCTCATGTGGGAAGGTGTTTCTGGGAGGGTCTGGTCTTACACTCTGATTAAAAGGAGTGACTGGATTAAAATCATGTGAAAAACAGGGTTTTTACTCCCAGCTGTGCAGTTGGGTCATACGGGTGATGCCTTTTCTTTATTTTTATAAAGAGTTGAATGTGTCTTGATGGATTGGAAATGAGGGTCCCTGATGGAAACAAGACTAACATCTTTCTCAGGTCTGCCTCCCCTTATCCTATTGTGTGTATTCCTGTACTGCAGTCTGTTGGGTAAATTTTTTCATTCATTCATTCATTCATGGAGTTGATTGCATCTCGCCCCTCTTGTCGTTTCCCTGGGCGTCTTGGGGATTCAATATGGTGGTCTAAACGGCCTATTGTTGATGTGGGTATGTCCAAACGCACACATAGTGCTGGCTCAGGATGTGCTTTTGGGCCATTGGCTGAGTGGCGCGCCTTGTTTGCTTGGGTGAAACAGCGTTTTTATGGAGCAATTGGGATGTGTGTTGTCGATGGGTTCCCGTTCATGTCAGGGGATGATGACGGAATGGGTCTGGACATATGGGGAAGGGTCTCACGCCCTAGGGGTGGGCTACCGGACGCGGTTCATACCGACACGTCTGGGTGGCGCCTTCTTTTTTGTGTTGGGATCAAACGCGCATATCTGCCCCTTCTCCTGGGGTTGGCAGGTCGGCGTGATTAGGGCACGGGACTGGTTCTGGTCGCGCTGGTCCAGATCAGTTGCACCCGTTGTCCGCTGGGGATGCAGATCTGCTGTTCTGGTACCCTGAGGGACTTGGGGTTTTTTTCAGGGGGAAAAATGCTAGGTCGATCCGGGTGTCACAGGGTTGAGCGTTATGGGACCCTTGTTGGGTGCGTTGTATTCTGCACTGTCGTAATGGCTTACGGCCATGCCGACCTGTACGCGTCCGATCTCGTCGGATCTCGGCCGCTGTACGGGTTGGTCTTGGTTGGTACTTGGATGGGTGACCTCCTGGGAATACCGAGTGCGGGGTGCTGGGGCTGGTCTTCCATTTTTACGCTCTTCTCTTGCGTTTTGGCGCTGAGGAGCCTGTTGGGTGGTTTTAACCTCCTCGGGGGACCCTGTGCTCCCCGTATCACCGGGCCCGGTCCGGGGTGATGCTCGTTGACCCGTAGGCCCGGGATAGCCCTGTTGGGAACCGGAACGCGGGCTGCGGCGGTGCCGCAGATGTGTTTTGGGGTTTCTTTCCTGAGGGGTTATGGGACCAACCGTTGCATGGGGTGATGCCTGGGTGGTTGGTTCTCTGGTGTGTTGCTGCAGTGTCAACTCCCGGTTCTCCGGTTGAGGGTGCCCCTGCACGTTCATGACGTCTGCCGATCGTATGGGCTTTTTCTGTGGGCAGCTGTCAGGGGCCGAGTGGTCTACGGATCCCACTTCTGACGTGCTGTTTGAAAGCTTGGTTATGCGACAACGCCAGCATTCGCTCTTCCGCCGGGGCGGCTGTTTTCAGCTGTCCTTTCTGGCGCCTGCCTCGTCCGCAGTTTCCAGGCTTGGGTTGACAGCCTGTTGCCTGGTCTTTTTCCCCGGTGCACTGCCTGCTTCCGTTGGTTAACTCTTGTGTGTTATGACCATGCTGTCTGCCTGTTGCAGGGCCTGTGTTCCAGGTAGGGTGACCAGATGCAAAAAGTCCAAAAGTGGGACAACAGTAAGATTTTGGTGGGACAAAGTGGGACAACAGTAAGATTTTGGTGGGACAAAGTGGGACAGATAGATAATGTAAATTTTTTTATTAGAATAACTGAGTCTGGCAAAATGACAGGAGCTAGTTTCATACCACAGTCGGCTGACCTGTATGAATGGGAGTGTTGTACTGTGTGATAGACACTTGTTATCTCAGCTGCAGTGACCTTGTCCGTCTGGCTATCATTGTTTGGTTTAAAAAGAAACGTATCCATAGATCTGGATGTTTCTTTTTGGTGAACCACTTTCAAGTGAGACTCACGTCCACTGTGGCACTTCAAGTCGTATTCTCCTCCATGCGCAATTGAAAACGAACTATGACACAAAACACAGAAAGCCTGCTGCGGATTGCCTGCCATCTGCCTCACCCAGTCATGTGTCGTTTGCCAGTCTTGGTTGTAACTGCAGGTCCGTTTCTTTTTACTGCTTTCCATCTTGAACTAGTTCGCTTGTAATGTTGTTGTGTTTTTTTTTACCAATCAGATTTGAGATATGAGGTAGCGTCACAAGTTCAACTCTCACGAGCAGAGCAGTGCGCTAAATTACTATAACCAATCAGATCTGCGATATGAGGTAGCGTCACGACTCAGTCACGTTACAAGCAGGCAAGCAGCGCGCTAAAGTACTATAACCAATCAGAGCAATGTGTGTGGACAAGAGGCGGGTTGCTACGTTTACTGTCTGTAGGGAGGGGCTTTTAGACGCATGTTTTTATTTGGCTTCGAAAAGAGGGACATCCTCTCAATATGAGGGACGAGGGACATTTGGTCAAATGGTGGGACAGTACAACCAAAAGGGGGACACCTGGTCACCCTAGTTCCAGGCGGTGTGCTGTTGGGGAGGACAGGGCCCGCTCGGCTGAGGGGCCTTTGTCCGAATGCGCTGGCGATGTGGGGGGCGGGGTCACTAGGTGCCCCCCTGGTGGGGTCTTGATGCTGGCATCATGGACTTCTCCGGGCCCCCATTCCAGGGAGTCCAGTCCTTTTGGTGGGTCTGGGTCTTCCTTCGCGCTCCGCTGCTACGGCCTTGCCACGGGGTTGGGTTTGCCCTTGACCCCGTGATTCTGGGGGCAGTGACGAGGCTGTTCCTACGTTCGTTCCCGGGTGGCATGCGGGTTGTGCGTGGGTGTAGTCGTGGGGTCAAGCCACGGTCTGCTCACCCTGTGCGTTGGGTTGCTTGAGTGCCTCTTCGCACGGTCGGGTCCGTCGCCCTCCCGTGAAGCCCCTAATAGGGGGGATGCCCTCCATTAGGGGGGGTCGGGGGGGCTCGGCCCTCCCTGTTCTGATGGTTGTGGGGGGCTCCGCTTGGCCTCCCTTGTGCAGTAGGTGATGCCAAGCAGAGCCCCTTAACGAAACAGAACGTTAGGTTATGGCTATAACCAAGTTCTGTTAGTTAGGGGTGACGCTTGGCATCAGACGGCCGCTGCAGCCCTTGACCTCACCTTGTGGTGAAAGCTTGGGAAGGAGGAGAGCAGGTGACCACACACCTGCTTATGAAGGTAAGCTGATGAGGGGTGTGGTCAGACTAATACTGGTATTAAAGGTATATTTGTGGAATGTTATTCAGTACGCGTGCACGTACGCGAGGGAGTGCAGTAGGTGATGCCAAGCGTCACCCCTAACTAACAGAACTTGGTTATAGCCATAACCTAACGATATTGGTTGGTTCACTTAGATATGTATCTGAATAAGATACATATCTTATTAGGCATCACCAATTATCAGTTGTTGTTATGTTACATGTTACATTATTATAGCATAAAGGGATGTGAAAACAGCTTAAGACTCCCTTATGAAAAATGTTGATACATGTACCAGTGAAACAAATTAAGTGAGCTCTGACCTCGTGTCTAACACGCACCTGTGGTTACAGCAAAGCCTCAAGCAACCACCGGCACGATGGTATGAAACTGGAGTTCTAATGGCTTTGGCATCAGAGCTGGGCTCATAACTCTGCGTGACAGTGTCACATCTTGAACCGAGCACAGAAACCCAATTAATCTAGGTTATATCCACATAAAGCCCTCCTGCTATTCCCTCTAATGAAGGCAGGCAGCTTCCTCGTTCCCTCCTACCCCCGCAGTGTGTTCTCATGACAACAGACTCCCTTGTCCAATACCACCAACTGCTTTGCTGAAGTTGGCCTTGCTCACTCTCACAGTTTCCTCAAAGCCTCACAAATCAAAATCATCCATACATTGGCTCCAAATCGGCACAATATTTTGTGAACGCCTTGTGTTTTATTGTGACGAGTGCTTGAATGAATGCATATGAAATAAAATGTATAAATTCGATACATTAATTATAAAACTCTTAAGCATTAGCCTAATTGTGGATGATGACAGTTATCTTCAATAGCATAAGCAATTTAACGGGTGAAGTGTCTTTCTCCAAGTCAAAGGATTTAAACCATCTATTTACTGGTTCTCCTCTGGCCGGTGGATGAGCTTAGTAAACAAAAGGACATTAACACATTCGGGGCCATTGGGATCCGTCTAATCCCACTCTATACGGCCAGCATATCAAAACAAACTTTAATTGTGCGTGAGGCTGTTTGTAGAGCTAAATCTATACTTTATATTATTGCTATCTGTCCATTCTCATTGTCAATTGACACTATAAACCGTCCCTTCAATATGCCTTATACAAATAATTTTTTTCATCCATACGTTCCCATTTTATAGCGTCGTGAATATGAACGTTATAGCAGAATGTTCTGGGGTATTTCCTGGAACGCGAGTTATAGGGCGCTAAGCTAATAACGTTAAATCGAATGGCGTTTCGGCTATAGACCAGCTAGAGCTAAAACTCAAAATGCATATTGTCGGTATCATGGTCCACCATGAATGCATGAAAGGGGGGGGGGGGGGGGGGGGAGACGTCGTTTCTGATGATTGATTACCAATAACGGCATTAGCCTCAGTAGCCTTATTCGCCGATCGGCTGGTTAGCTATGATAACAAGGCCTGATCATCATGTAATTTACGTGAAAAAGCTCTTACCTGTGGCCGGTTGGATCCCCAAAAGGATTTCCCAGTTATCGATCGCCATCTGGTAGATCCATATGTCCATTGGCTGATGATATATTCCTTTACTGCATACTAAATTCAGCGTCCCAAAGACTATTCCAGGCCATCGGCTACACGCATAGCTTTAGGCTAACAGAAAAACCCATGCATAAAAAAAAAAAAAAAAACACCGGTCTGTAACAGGGAACACTGCATTATTGAGACAGCGCCCCTATGAGGATCTGGCCGGTAATGCACTTTTCCGAATTCCAAGAGTAGGGTAAATCTGCAGTGCTGCAGGGTGACATTGAGTAGGATATTACAATGGAATAAAAGCCAAAACAACCTTGCCACGTATATATGCGTGGTTGGCCGTCAAGCGTTGGATCCGAAACACGTATATATATATACGTGGTTGGCCCCGAATTTGTTTATAATTCCGTGCGATACATCTGTCTGCTGGATGAGATTAGCTGGTCCTCATGTCTCAGTAGAACATGGGCACCCAGATGCAGTGCAGCTTCTTGTTCTCATGGAGTAGGGCGATGACAGGCGTTTCCTGCGACACATCTTTTGGACAAGGACATAAAACAGAAAACGCATTACAGAAAACGGGGACACATCTCATCAGAGTGAAACCCAGCATGGGAAACATGTAATACACAAAGTGGGAAGAACTGAGGAAAGACCTTTTCAGCAAAAAATGCTCTACCCAGTTCCCTGGAATTTGTGTTTGTGAGAGAGAGAGAGAGAGAGAGAGAGAGAGAGAGAGAGAGAGAGAGAGAGAGAGAGAGAGAGAGAGAGAGAGAGAGAGAGAGGTGGGAAGATTCAGCATAGAATGTCATCTTGAGGTACATTTGATAGCATTGCCCTACAAATGGCAAATCCTTTCAGACTTGTGGTGACGTTTTGAAAATTTGACCTGTCTGGCACATTCCTGGTTTCAGAACACTGGCAATTCTGTATGAGTTGTTTATTACCAAAAGGTCCACTCATTATCTGTCGAGTGAAAGCTTTTAGGAGGTGTGGGCTAAAATCCATTTATTTATGTCCCTAAATACATTTACCCATATTTTAGTATCATGTCTCATGTCTCAGCTTGTATTTATCTGAGCATGTCTGTATCTACTGCATGTACTGTATCTACTGAAGTGTCAAAATCTATTTGGGACCGGAAGGGTCACTGCAGCTGTTGCTAAAAAGCCACAGGCCCAAGAACTGATGAGGTGACGGTTTTGGCTGACCACTGACCAGGCAGCATTGTCAGGATCTACAAAAAAAATTTATATCTATGAATAAATCCATTTATCTATTGTAAGACCATATAGACAAATATCTACAAATGTGTGTGTTGAAGTTAGATGTTATGTATGATTGCATGTAACTGTCTAACTGTTTCCACAAGACGGCGCTATAGGCGTAGCTACTGAAGCTGACGCCAGGTGAGAGGTATAAAAGGAGATGTTACCTCCCCCCTCACTCTCATGTACTGTTGGGTGCAATGTGAAATAAACCACGCCAAAGGCTAAAGAGAAACCTTGTCGTCATGAACATATTATTGTCGCTCCATAGCTGACTCTGTCAACAGGTTATGGGCCCAGATCACGTAGGGGCGAAATAATAAGGGTAGCAAGTTTAGCTGAAGTATAGGCCAGTTTAGCACCGGGAGCACCGCGTGGCTAACGCTAGGGTAACGGGAGCTAAAGCTACGCCTACCATCAAAAGAGGATGGCGACCAAAGGAAGGAGCAAATGGCCCTCATTCAACGGAAGAGCAGAGGACTATGAGCTCTGGAAAGAGCGAATGTTGTGCTGCATGCCCGGTGTGGGACTGAAGACAACGATCTTGATGGCCCCCACGGGAGAAGTAACGGCGGCCGCTCGAGCCCTGGACGCGTCAACATTTTAGGCAACCAACTTGTGTTCAGCGTTTCTCTGATTGGCCACGACGCCCATGTGACCGCGGCAGCGCGAGAGAGCGGCAGTGCGGAAATATAGGCTGCATTCTATTGCCATGTTCTGCGACAAACTCTAACCTTAACCAACTCCGAAACAGCGCCTAAACTTAACCCTTCTAACCTTAACCAACTCCGAAACAATGCCTAAACTTAACCCTAACCTTAACCAACTCCGAAACAATGCCTAAACTTAACCATAACCTTAACCAACTCCGAAAGAATATTGCCATGCTCTAAGACAAACTCTAACCTTAACCAACTCCGAAACAGCGCCTAAACTTAACCCTTCTAACCTTAACCAACTCCGAAACAATGCCTAAACTTAACCCTAACCTTAACCAACTCCGAAACAATGCCTAAACTTAACCATAACCTTAACCAACTCCGAAAGAATATTGCCATGCTCTAAGACAAACTCTAACCTTAACCAACTCCGAAACAGCGGCTAAACTTAACCCTTCTAACCTTAAGCAACTCCGAAACAATGCCTAACCTTAACCCTAACCTTAACCAACTCCGAAACAATGCCTAAACTTAACCATAACCTTAACCAACTCCGAAAGAATATTGCCATGCTCTAAGACAAACTCTAACCTTAACCAACTCCGAAACAGCGCCTAAACTTAACGCTTCTAACCTTAACCAACTCCGAAACAATGCCTAAACTTAACCCTAACCTTAACCAACTCCGAAACAATGCCTAAACTTAACCATAACCTTAACCAACTCCGAAAGAATATTGCCATGCTCTAAGACAAACTCTAACCTTAACCAACTCCGAAACAGCGGCTAAACTTAACCCTTCTAACCTTAAGCAACTCCGAAACAATGCCTAACCTTAACCCTAACCTTAACCAACTCCGAAACAATGCCTAAACTTAACCATAACCTTAACCAACTCCGAAAGAATATTGCCATGCTCTAAGACAAACTCTAACCTTAACCAACTCCGAAACAGCGGCTAAACTTAACCCTTCTAACCTTAACCAACTCCGAAACAATGCCTAAACTTAACCCTAACCTTAACCAACTCCGAAACAATGCCTAAACTTAACCGGCGAAAGAATGCACGTTAAAAAAAAAAATCTAAAGATTTAAGGGATTCGAACTTGTCACCAACGCACCGCAGGATCCACAGCAAGGCGGCGAACCAGTTGAGCTAACCGTCGATGTTAAAAGAGGGGGAATTACGGCTGCATAATGCCACGGCAGAGCTCCGTGCAGCGGCCGCTCCGCTCTGCCGTTGCCGCGTCGCCGCAGGGGCATGGCTAGGCGCAAGCTGGTTGCCTAAAATGATTAAGCGCCCTGGACACCAAGCAAAATGCAGACGCATACTGCGAGTTAGCACCACTGCTAGACGACACAAGCTTGGGGCTGATATTCCGCGACACTAAGGACAAAGGCCGAGAGAGCCTGAAAGTGTTGAGAGAACACTATATCGGACGGGGAAGACCCCAAATCGTATCCCTCTACATAACACTAACCGCGCTGAAGAAGGCGCACACCGAGACTGTGACCGAATACGTCATCAGGGCTGAGCAGATCATTACGGCGCTTAAGAGTGCAGGAGAAGCACCGAGCGACGGACTAACGATGGCGATGGTTATGAGAGGACTACCGGAGCTGTACAAACCGTTCACACTACTGGTGCCACACGGTTCGGGGGACATGTCGCTGGGGGAGTTCAAGGCCAAGTTGCGAAATTTTGAGGCCTCAGAAGACACACACCCAGTCCCCGCGGAGATGGGAGAGAGGGTGCTGAAGGCCCGGGCGGCACCGAGAGAGAAGACCAGACCCACGACGGAGCTGGCGTGTTGGCGATGCGGAGAAAAGGGGCACCGGAAAGATAACTGCACAAAGACTGTTTGGTGTAGCTCCTGCAAATCCACGGGGCACACAGACAAAGTGTGTAGAAAGAAACGCGACCAGAGCGCTAGGTACGCGCATGGACAAGATGGCGGCTGTGGACAAGATGGCGACAACGGTGGACGTGAGACGAGTCGAGACGACGCCCAGAGAGTAGCGAGACGAGAGGACTTCATCTTCGGGGCGCAGACAGCGTACGCCACCCAGCCAACGCAGCAGCAGCAGGTCCAAAGGAAGGGACTGATCGTGGACACAGGTGCGTCGTCCCACGTCATCAACGACAGGAATCGATTCAAGAACTTTGACAACACCTTCGAGCCGGAGAGACACAGCATGGAGCTGGCAGACGGGAAGCGCACTTTCGGGTTGGCGCAAGGGAGAGGAGACGCACAGGTATGCCTCATAGACAGTGAGGGGCGCCGGTGTACAGTGACGTTAAAGAACGCTCTCTACATACCCTCGTTCCCACAAGAACTATTCTCTGTAAAATCTGCTACTGCAAATGGTGCCAAAGTGTTCTTCAATGAAGGTAAAGATGTTCTTGTAGAGCCTGACGGTATGCGATTTAACATAGAGGTGTACAAGAGAATGTATTATCTACAAACAGAGTGTAATGATGACGATAAGTGTAATACTAATGATATGTGTAATGTGACTGTCAGTCACGATATTCAGACATGGCATGAGATCATGGGTCATTGCAATTACGAGGATTTACTGAAACTGCAAGCAGTGACAGAAGGCATGCACATTAAAGGTGAAAAGCGTAGACCTGACAAATAATGTGAAGTGTGCATGAAGGGGAAGTTCACTCAATCGAGAAACACAAGTCCCACAGAAAAAGTAAAGGTACCACTTGAGCTAGTTAACACAGATCTAGCCGGTCCAGTAAGCAACGAGTTCATAGGTGGCTTTAAATATGTACAGTCTTTTACAGATGTGTGTACAGGGGCAGTGTTTGTTTACTTTCTCAAAGCAAAGAGTGACACACTCCAGGCCACAGAGAAATTCCTTGCAGATGTAGCCCCTTATGGCAACATAAGATGCTTGAGGTCCGACAACGGAACCGAGTTCACAAATAGAGAGTTCCAATCACTGTTGAGAAAGAACAAGATAAGACACGAGACGTCATGTCCGTACTCCCTGCACCAGAACGGGGTGGCAGAGAGGGAAGGACGTACTCTTTTCGAAATGGCTAGGTGAAAGCTAATAGATGGCAACTTACCTAAGAGTCTATGGCATTATGCGGTACAAGAAGCCGCTTACACCAGAAACAGGTGTTTTAATAAGCACACAGGCACCACCCCGTATACAGCACTGACAGGAAAGAAGTGTAATCTAGACAGAATGCACACATTTGGATCAGTGTGTTATGCTTACCAGCAGGACAGAGGAAAGCTCGAGTCCAGATGTGAAAAAGGACTCTTTGTAGGGCACGACAAAGGAAGCCCCGCTTTCCTAGTCTATTATCCCGGTAAAAGGAAAGTGCAAAAACACAGGCTAGTCAAATTTGTCACAAAGACAACATGTGAGAAACGAGACACAGACAGAGGAGCCAAAGCTGGACTCCAGAGTAGAAACAGAGACACCTCAGCCTAGTGTACTGAGCACAGTCGTGCAGACAGACAGTCAGAAACCCCCATAGTATGATGACGAGGAGCACCCGAGGGTGACGTCACGTGCCTCATGCAGTGGGAGGTATCCCTCACGGGAACACAAACCCCCAAAGTATCTGAAAGACTATGCCCAGAGAGAAAGTGACCAGGATGACAGTACACTTACCAGCATTGATTATTGCTACAGAGTAGTGAGTGGAGTACGTCAGACCTTTATAGAGGCGTTGGTGTCCCCTGAATCAAGGAAATGGGAGAGAGCAATGGATGAGGAGATGAGGTCCCTAGAGGACAACCACACCTTTACTCTAACCAAGTTACCATAGGGCAGACAGACAGTGGGAGGAAAATGGGTGTACTCAATCAAAGAGGGTATTGAAGGACACGACAAGTACAAAGCCAGGTTTGTAGCTAAAGGTTACAGTCAGAGGGAAGGTATAGACTACGGTGAGACATTCTCACCTAAAGCCAATCTGACCAGTGTAAGGGTAGTGATGCAGAAAGCAGCTGAGGACAGTTTGATTTTACACCAGATGGATGTGAAGACAGCCTACCTGCACGCATCCATAGATAGGGAGATATATACAGATGAAGCCTTTAGTTTTCATGGACGCTTTGCCGCGACGCGCGCACGGTGATATCACGTCGTTGGAATTAATTAGGAACCCAGGCTGCTGTTCTGTTTTATGACGCCAGGAGGCGCAAAGTCGACTGGCGGCCGTCTATTGACTTCCTCATTCATCACTGTGCCTTTGTGTCGATTACAGACGAGCCACTGTCAACGTTGGGACGGCGCGAGACTGAGATAGACTTTATTGTGAAGCTAGCGAACATTGCATTCCTTATTCATTTCAGTAACGTTATGTTTTCAAAGAATTAAGGACATGTCAACAACAGGGTGGATCTGGAATGCAACTGAAACTACGATGGCTTTGTTATTACACAGACGACGAACGAGGTAACGTAATGTTTACTCCAGGGACAACGATGGAAATAATGAATGAATGAATGAATGAAATAACTTTATTTAACAGATTGCACGGAATGTTTGTGTCATTATACTTATTTCAGTATGGCTGCCTGTAACCATTGATGACCACTTTCAAAAGAAAATGAGTAGCCTAGGTAAAACACTAGAAAAGCATGACATTACAATTATACTGTGACTTGTTTACAATATCCAGTAATAAGACACAAAATTATTATTATTTTGTTGATATATTTGTCATATCATTTGTCATATAGCAACTATTATGAATTGAAAATGGGGGACCCTGATGTAAACAAGACAAGTCTTTCTCTGGTCTGCATCTCCTTAATAATTGTGTGTATTGAGCTGTACTGTACTGTACCCATTCTACAATCTGGTAATAAAAATGTTCAATCAATCAATTCACCTAATGTTAGTGTACAGGGACTGCAGTAAATGATCTCATAGCTATATCTGGTATAATGCATTGTACATTGTCCCTTCAGTGGCACTGTTTTTGCACTTTTTGATTTTAGCCTGTGTTGGTGATTATCTGTTAAAGTGAAGCTTCTTATGAGTGTTGTTGTTTATTTATTCTATACTAATTTCAATTATATTTATGTCTTAGGTTTTGCACTCTCAGCGGCAAAGGGAAGCTCCACTCGAGCCATGGGTTATCCTTCATTCAAGTGGCAAAGTGGAGACTGCCCATTGCACATGCATGGCTGGCGTGGCAGAATCTTGCACACATGTAGCAGGTCTACTGTTTAAGATTGAAGCTGCAGTGAGGATAAGGGGATCGAAGACGTGCACTGATGTTGCAGCCTACTGGATGTTGCCTGCTAATTCAAACAAGGTTGAAGCAGCAGCAAACCACAACATCGACTACTCTTCTGCTGCTGCAAAGAAGAAGGGGTTTGACAAGCTCATCAGTGGAGAGGGAGGAGTGCCAGGGATCCGGACCCGTGTCGGCGGTACATGTCCGAAAGCGGACGACCCCACACATACGGACATGTCACACTTTTTAAAGGCTCTGCACACTGCCAAGGCTGTTTACAACATCGGATCGGAAGAGTACCATCGGCACTATGCAGACCCTGTGAAGCCATGTATAGTGCCGAAGTCCCTACAACTCCTTCGTGACCAGGGAAAGGATGGCTGTGAGCTGTCTGTCCTTCACCAGTACTGTGAGGGCCTCAGGCATGCAGTAGCAGTATCTGAGACTCAGGCAGCAGCAGTGGAAAAAAAGATGAGGCAGCAATACAAATCCTACGGTTGGTATACATTCAGAGCTGGAAGAATCACAGCTTCGAAGATCCATGACGTGGTGTCCACCAGTGTCACCAAGCCAGCCATCTCTACTGTGAATGCTGTGTACTACCCAAAGAAAACAAAACTTCCAGAGGCCATGAAATGGGGAATAGAAAACGAGGAAAAAGCAAGGCAGACCTTCATAACAATGATGGCACCCAAGCACGAGAACCTGACAGTGGAACAATGTGGGTTTGTAATAAATCACTCATTTCCAGAAGTTGGTGCATCCCCTGATGGGCTCACTCACGGTACATGTTGTGGGAAAGGCTGTCTGGAAGTGAAATGCCCATCCAACCACCGCTACAACACTATCCTGCAGGCTTCTGAAGATAAAAACTTTTGCCTTGAATGTACAGACGGGATGTTTAGCTTGAAGCGGGCACACAAATACTACAGGCAAACACAAACTCAGATCTTTGTGACTATGTCAAACTTTTGTGACATTGTTGTGTGGACGACGAAAGACTGTGTGGTGGTGCGACTCATGCCAGATGTGGACTTCTGGACGACACTACTAGCAAAGGCACAGGATTTTTTTTATAAAGTCTCACTGCCTGAGCTTGTAGCTTGTCACTACACCAGAGGAGTCTCCAAAGATCCAAAGATCCATAAGCGTAAGCTTTTAGCAGAGGTACAGCAGTCTGCCACAAAAGACAGCTGGTGTGTGTGCGGAGGGCCAGAAGAACAAGATGACATGGTGGCCTGTGATGGTGAGAACTGCAAAATTGTGTGGTACCACCTCACGTGTGTGGGACTTACTCACAGTCGTGCCTCAAGTGAGCCGTGGCTCTGTAGCGCATGCCAAAAGAAAATGAAGAGTAATAAACTCAAATCTCAATTGCACTGAGGTCACACTGCCAGTTTGAGATTTTTACAACTCTGACCTCACATCCTGACACATTGTCATACTGACTGTTTCATTACATATGTTCTAGCAATGTTGTACCAATGTTTACCACTGTTTTCCATATGTTCAAGTTTCAAGTTTCTTTAATAGTTGTCATACAGGAGTACAGAATACTTTTATACAAAATGCTTCTTACTGTTACGCTCCAGAGACTGTGCTAGACAAGTAAAAATAGAGGTCCCAGTGTTCAGTATAGACATATGTACAATGTTCGATGCAGACTAGAAGTAACTGAGTTACCATACAATATACTATGCAGTATACTAATATACAATGCTATATTACATCTGTTCTAGCAATGTTGTACCAATGTTTACCATATGTTACTGTTTTACCAATCGTATGCTACAGAAGTAAAGGTGTTAATAATTGGAATGGTTTGAATAATTTTTTTTAGAAATCATGGAATTAATGTAAAAACACAGAAAGTATATTTAGATTCAAAGGCAATTTTAATAACTTTCTATGAATACAGTTTCTCTCCTGTGAAATACAGTTAAAGCATTAACTTTTGACAGCCCTAGTATTTACAGGACATAACATTGTTCAAATAACATTGAAAACATGACAAACTGAATTTAAATAATCCACATCAGTAAAACTAAGAGGCCTTGATTTTCCATTTTAGCTTTAGCATAACAGATTTACCCTCAGTACCTCACTCCGTCTCTCCCTCACTATCTGGTAACGCATGGTCTGGTGGTTTCATAACAACACTGTGGCACATATTCGTTAAGGCGCAGCACACAGTCACAATCTTGTCAATGAAAGAAAAGTCCTCGCCTTCAAATGGAACCAGCAGTTGGACTGGTATGGTATTATGTAGCATGCAATACTTATTGCGTACCAAACCGATCACTCTTTCAACATGGACCCTGAGGTGAGCTATTTGCTGTGTCTCTTCTACAGATTTTGGATCCATCTGGGCACGTCCGCTTGTGAATCAAGGGATTTTCACCGATGCACACATTAATGAAACATGGTCCCCAATGTCAAATCCACGGTCTGTTGAAACCAAGTCTCCAGGCAACAGTTTATTGAGGAGACCACTGTTCTCGGTCAGATGCTTGTCACTTACACGCCCTCCCCACCCTTTGGAAATTAAAGAGATAGACCCCTGTGGTGTAATGCCAATCAGGTACTTAACAGTGTGCTTTTGCTTGTAGTGGGAATATGTCTGTGCCTGCGCTTTCAGATTTGATGGTCTCTCAGTGCCAATTTCAAAGCAGTCCAGAATAACCGCAACACGATTGCCAAAAGCCTCTACAAACTGATGTGGCATGGTTAGTTGGAGGCAATGTCTACTCGGCCAGTGTACCAACTCTGAGAGGTGATGATGTACAGTAGTACACATAAGGTCTCTCTAAACACGGTGGCCACTGTTGTTCGGCTTACACCGAAGAGGTGTGCAAGGTGCTGTTGCGGCAGATTCAGCCTCAGTCGCATCAGAGTTAGGAGAAGCATCTGGAAAGGACAGTTTTCGGCCTGCCTTTGTCAGGCATGGAATAACTAATGTGTGCAAAGCCTGCAGCAAGGTCCAATATGGAAGGCCAGTGTAGTATCTGACCTTCACATCATCATCTTTCAAGGACTCTGCACTCATCTTCACCTGGGACAACTATTTCCTCAGGGTCTTGTTCTCCTCGAACAAGCAGTTCATTTCATCACGCATGGACTTCATTTCACCACGCATACGGTTACACCCACTGCATTCCTCCTGTTCTATGTGGTCCTGTAGTGGAGCTTCGTCCACCTCTGACATCTGTGCAGCTTCAACTGGTGGTGTAGCTTCGTGCACCTCTGACCTCTGTGGAGCTGCAGCTTCATCCATCGCTGGTCTGGGAGGAGCAGATTGATTGAACATTTTATTACCAGATTGCAGAATGGGTACAATACAGTACAGCTCAATACACACAATTGTTAAGGGGATGCAGACCAGAGAAAGACATTCGTCTTGTTTACATCAGGGTCCCCCATTTTCAATTCATCATAACATATATGACATACAGATAGACAGTACTGTAACATCTAGACATTTATGACATACCGGTGTAGCTGTCTCTTCGTTTTCCGGGTAAAGCGATCAGTGTGTGTTGCTTTGACCTCTGTGTGCCCGAGGTCAACAGAAGGTGCCCAGTCTGGGTGGGTTTCATACATTTCATATGCTGGTTTCCCTGAAAAACACACAATTTCTTTGATTAGTTATGTAGCTAAGCAGGACTTGGGATTGTATTATGAGCCCCATTAGCTGGCAGAACATCAGCTACTTTTCTTGGGCCAAAACAAAAAAGCACAACAGAACAGACATTACAAAGACAGCATGATGGAAGCAGGCTACTCTCTCATGATTCCATCTGCTTCCATCATGAGAGAGTAGCCTGCTTCCATCATGAGAGTAGCCTGCTTCTATCATGAGAGAGTAGCCTGCTTCCATCATGAGAGTAGCCTGCTTCCATCATGAGAGAGTAGCCTGCTTCTATCATGAGAGAGTAGCCTGCTTCCATCATGAGAGTAGCCTGCTTCTATCATGAGAGAGTAGCCTGCTTCCATCATGAGAGTAGCCTGCTTCTATCATGAGAGAGTAGCCTGCTTCCATCATGAGAGTAGCCTGCTTCCATCATGAGAGTAGCCTGCTTCTATCATGAGAGAGTAGCCTGCTTCCATCATGAGAGTAGTAAATACTAGGTGCTGGACAATTAGCATTTCAATGGTGTGTGGGGGTTGCAGCCAGCGCATTCCAATGTTCCCGGCAGCGTGTCAAAGTGTCCTTGAGCAAGACGCTTAACCCCCAATTGCTCCTGATGAGCAGGTTGGCACCTCTGCCGTCTGTGAGTGAATGTGAGGTGGGTTCTAGGGGTAAGGTCAAGTAGAAGTCTGACCAGTTTGTTTTGTGATGTTTGTAATCTTGTTTTTAGCACCTTTGAGGTGCTTTGGTACCATGAGGTGCAAGCATAGTCGTAGTACAAATATACAGCACTGTTGGGGGGGGGGGGCTCTCTCGCATATAGTAATAATAGAGTATATACATTTGAGGGGGAATAAACTGTACATATACAGCACTGATTGTGATACAAAAATAGTAGAGTACATTAACCTGGCACACAACATACTTGTTCACATGTCATTTTTCTTTCACTCTAAAGTACAGTTTAGTCCCCCTCAAATGTATATACTCTATTATTACTATATACTATTTTTGTATCACAAACAGTGCTGTATATTTGTAGACCTCTTCCAATGTACAGTTTATATGTCTGAGGAGAAGACTGGTACTCATCATCTTCGTCTCCACAAAGTAGGCTACTGGGGGGTCTACTGTATGTGAGACATATTTCCTTTAGAGTGAAAGAAAAATGACATGTGAACAAACAGTGCTGTATATGTACAGTTTATTCCCCCTCAAATGTATATACTCTATTATTACTATATGCGAGAGAGCCCCCCCCCAACAATGCTGTATATTTGTAGACCTCTTCCAATGTACAGTTTATATGTCCTTGATGCTGCTCTCCAGGACCGAGATCATGGCGTTCTTCTGCTCCAGGTCCCGCAGCAGCTCTGTGCTCTCCTTCTCCTTCAGCTGAGCCTCCAGCTCCTCGCACCTCTTGGCAGCCAGATATGGACACATGGAACGTAAACACTATTATTAGTACAATACATATGATAGGAGCTGGAGCACATAAGTACACACACACACACACAATCACACATGCACAAGTACACAAACATAAACACAATGACCATCAGACCATCAGTCCATTAGTACATTAAAACCAGACACTGTCCGCAGACTCTTTACATCTTTACTACCGTAGGCTCCATCACCTTGGAACAGATAATACTTGTGCAGGCTCTATCACAACATTATAGAAAGATGTGTTTGTTATTAATCAAGCAGGCTTGGATCCCATACATGTAGGTTTAACAATAGAGATGTTTACAGACTCAAGACAGTTTTCTGCTCTGTTGTGAGTCATGTTTGTTTAAACGGAGAAAGATTTTAACCTTGTCTGGCCAACAGTGCCACTTTCTGGCCTGTGATTGTCTCTCTCTGGCCTGTGGTTTTGATTGTGACTGGCTGGCTGTATTCCTACCTGTTTGCAGTCCATTTTGCATTTTGTTACAATGTTGCCAACATCTGCGTAGAGCAGCAGGATTCTCCTCTTTACTCTGGAGGGGAGCAGCTTCACCGGTCACCACCCTCTTCCTCTGCCGTCCCATCCTGCCCACTGGAGCTGAGTGGAGAAGTGCAGAAGAGAAGATGTTTAGGTTCAAAGGGACAGTCAATGGCATTATTATTGTGTTATAAATGTTGATTGATTGATTGAAAACGTTATTAACAGATTGCAGAATGGGTACAGTACAGTACACCTCAATACACACAATTGTTAAGGGGATGCAGACCAGAGAAAGACTTTCGTCTTGTTTACATCAGGGTCCCCCATTTTCAATTCATCATAACATATATGACATACATGACATACAGATAGACAGTAGGCCTACTGCTACATCTATACATTTAATTATGACATGACAGATTTGCAAATACAGTACTGTTTATGATACAAAGAGTCCAGAAAAAGGAGTATATACATTTGATGTACAAACTGTACATTGGAGGAGGTATGGTAGGTGGGGTGGGGGAACTGTACATTGGAGGTGGTTAGGTCGATCTACCACTATGATCTTCGTCTCTTATATTTATATATTGGAAGAGTATATTTATGAGACAGTATATTTTGTACATATGTAACGGTTGTGACAACGTCACCTCAAACTTCTAACGTCATGGGCAACAACACAGACCGCTATACCGTCATTCATAGTGTAACACCCAACAAGAATGTGAAACAACTTATTAGTATTGGGTTAGAGTTGTTTGATTTCCACTAACGTAATGTTAGATTGCTATCTGAGAAAGTTACGTAACGTTAGTCTATGTGAGCTGGCTGGCTACACCATTTGCCATGTATAATCTGTAGGCAAAACGGACTGCATATAAACGGCTGATGACTCATAACTTTGCTATCTGTGGTGTAGTGGTTAACACTGTCGCCTCACGGCAAGAAGGTCCAGGGTTCGATTCCCGCTTGGGGACCAGGTTTCCATGATGCCAGTTACCCAGGTGGGGTATCTCCCAGGCCTTTGTGTGTGGAGTTTGCATGTTCTCCCCGTGCTTGCAAGGGTTTCCCCCCCGATAAGATAAACCCAATGGAAAAACATGCACAACAATAGATCGCTAACGCTGTGGCGTCCTTGACGAAGACGGACAGGAGCACTTGGATTGGTCCCCTGGCGCGGCTCACGTTGACGCCTGTCTGCTCCCGGCTGCCCTTGGGGGGGAAGGACGACGGGATGGGTTACAGTTTTTCTCAATTGCTTTGGTGCATTTCTCTGATCAGAATTAAAGTTCTCATAACTGTTAGTTCAACCTCCACAACATTTTGTAATTTGTGCACATCATAGTAGCAGTTTCTCATTCCTCCGAACAAATTGCAAATGCTTTTGGACATGCATCAATTGCTTTCATACAATTCTCTGCTGTTTTATAACATTATCATTTGCTTAGGTCATGTCAGTCAAAATGAACTATACTTATGACTGCTGAATAGTCATTCCCTATACAACTAATAGTCCTCATTTCATTGCTTGAGTCATTACATACAAATATGTTGAACTAGTTGTCAAAATCTGTCAAGCCAATTTTATACATTTCTTTATAATATTTTCCCTGAATGGAGCTGGATGCCAGGGAATCGCTGCACACATTCATGTTGATGAGGCGGGTTTCAATCTGGCAAAAGGTAGAAGGCGTGGAAGGAATCGCATTGGACAGAGAGCAACCACTGATGTCCCAGGCCAACGAGGAGGGAATATTACAATGTGTGCAGCCATCTCAGAAAACGGCATCCTCACCCATATGCCCCGCATTGGTGCATACAACACACAACATCTGCTGACTTTTTTAGACTCTTTACAGGGACATAATCCCTGAGAATGAGAGGGGTCTAAATGGCGACCATCTGACCAAGTACGTTGTTGTATGGGATAATGTGCGTTTTCACCACGCAATTCTGGTCACACAGTGGTTTGCAGCACATGAAAGGATGCTGGTGGAATATCTCCCTCCCTACTCCCCATTCCTGAATCCAATAGCCAAACAGACAGGAACGTCTGGATGTGAATGAATGATTTACAGTACTGTGTATGTTGTATGTTCCAATTCAGTTCCAATATGTGCAATATTGTTTACAGTTGTGCACAGCTCTACCCAACGGCCAAAGGGTGTTTCTTATGTTTGTTGTAAATTAGTTTGTATTTTTCTTTTGCACAATGCTGTGAACAAATTAAAATGGCAAAGAGCATATGCAGTAAAAATGTGAAACATACGTGTCTTGTACTCATTTACCTCACTAAATACAGCAATGTGTAACTGTAGATTTCAAATGGCCGTGCAAATAGTGTATAGTGCTGTCTTGAGCATTTTCAGAAAGTGTCACCAAGATCTGACTTTTTTTGCATTGGAAAACACTTACAGAGTGAACTGTCATAACGAAAACATGGCAAAGCCATTTGACTATCTTGTTCATAAACAATGGTGTCAGGACTTTTCATTTTGATGACAGTGACACTTTCATTGACATGAATACTTGCTTTTGAGGAATGAATTATCCATTTTGAGCAAGTGACACGCTTCTGCAGGTTATCACCTAGGTTTTGCAGTTTGTACTAATTGTTTTGAGAAATGCACTAACAGTTATGAGAACTTTAATTCTGATCAGAGAAATGCACCAAAGCAATTGAGAAAAACTGTAATCGCAGATACGAATTGCATGCATGCATCGCATGTGTGCCGATTGATGACCTCTGAGCAGGTCCTAAATTATATAAATTATTAATTATAACTTCCTATCACATTTGAATAATGCTGTAAAGTTAAGTAAAAATGCATTTCAATAGTAATGTATATGAATTAAGAGCTTACCGATTGAGAGCTAAATCCACTTGTTGTCAACAGACGAGACGCGATATTTACTTCCTAGTCCATTCGCTCTCATTCTCTCTCTGCCTCTCTCTCACTTTGTCAAGGGCGGAGCTCTTCCTGAATGAACAGAAAGCAGGCACCTCGGCACGTTGTCACCAGCTGTATGAGAGCGCCCCCGCTGGTCATTGTTACCGTTAATACGGTGCCCAAACGGTCCCCAAACAGTGGTTCCAGGACTTTTTCCGGCTTTATCTGTATGGAACAACCTGAAGGTTACGAGAAGAAAGGAGAGAAGCTAGTGTGCAAGCTAGAAAAATCTATTTACGGCCTGAAACAGTCTGGGCGAAATTGGAACGAGATGCTTCATACATGTCTCATTGAAGATCACTTCCTACAGAACCCAGTAGACCCCTGTGTTTACTCGAGGGAGTCAAAAGAGTCAGGAAAAGTGATCATTGTAATTTGGGTGGATGATTTGATCATCGCAGCAGACAACACTAGAAACCTAGAGCAGATGAAAAGTATGCTCTCCACCAGATTCAAAACGAAAGACCTAGGCAGGTTAAAGCATTTTCTAGGCATGGACTTCGAACAGTCTGCCAGTTGTGTAAAAATATCCCAGAAGAGATATGTGGAAAAGATCCTGAAACGTTTTGACATGCAAGAATGTAGAACAAGGGAAACACCATGTGATCAAAAACTAGACTACCAAGAGGATGCTCAGAAATTGACAGATGTAAAAATGTACAGAGAAGCTGTAGGTAGACTCATTTATTTGACAACATGTACTCACCCTGACCTATGTTTTGTAGTGAGTAAATTGTCACAGCATTTTGCTGACCCCACAGAGGAGCACTGGATTACAGCAAAACTATCGCTATCTAAAAGGTGCAGCAGATAAACAGCTTTGTTTCAGAAAGAGCAGCGAGGGCTTAGGGCTTAAAGCCTACAGTGATGCAGATTGGGCGGCAGACGCCACAGACAGAAGAAGTACCACAGGGTATTGTGTGAGTTTGAACACAAACAGCTCACTGGTTTCGTGGAAAACAAAGAAACAGCCCACAGTGGCACTGTCAACTTGTGAAGCCGAATACATGGCTCTAGCTATGACAATACAGGAATGTATTTATCTAGAACTGCTTGAAGGAATGGATACCTATGTATATAAGAAAACTGTTGTTTATGAAGACAACCAGGCAACCATTGCAATTGCTAGAAACCCTGTGTGCCGACAGAGGTGTAAACATGTGGATATAAAATATCATTTCATCAGATCGGTCATCAGGGAAGAAAGGATGACACTTGTTTATTGTCCTACAGACAACATGGTAGCAGACGCTATGACAAAGCCTGTCTCAAAACTGAAATTGAGAAGATTTGCAGAGGTCATGTTTGGTGTGTAAATATTGCCTGTTATGTAATATTGACTGCCATATTATTTTGATGTTCTGAACTGTATTATTTTCTTGGAAAGATGTTTTTGAAAGAGTTGTACAGTATACAAGACAACCATAAGTGGGAGTGTTGAAGTTAGATGTTATGTATGATTGCATGTAACTGTCTAACTGTTTCTACAAGAGGGTGCTATAGGCGTAGCTACTGAAGCTGACGCCAGGTGAGAGGTATAAAAGAAGATGTTACCTCCCCCCTCACTCTCTTCCTCCGTCGCCCTCACAAGAGAAGGTCTCATGTGTACTGTTGGGTGCAATGTGAAATAAACCACGCCAAAGGCTAAAGAGAAACCTTGTCGTCATGAACATATTATTGTCGCTCCATAGCTGACTCTGTCAACAGTGTGTACCATTAAAATGTGTTATTATTATATGGTATTAAGACAAGCAACATGTGTCACCATGACCAGCTGTCCTTCTGAAAACCACAGAGAGAGACGTAATTCTAGATCCTTGCCATTTACCTTATATAGGCATTGTTTAAAGCCCTGAACCTTGCTGCTAATTTGGAAGAAAGCCACCTCATTCGCTCAGAACACCAACCAGCTGACTATAAAATGACAATGTGATGGGGGCCGGGGAGACACTTCTGCTGTGCCATCAACAAGCTAAGTAGAACCGTGTCCACTCTCAGCTGTTTGTGTAAATACTCTGTAATATTGAATATTCACTCTGTAATAAATATTTGATTGCTAACACCCTCTCCTCATCTTTCAAGGTCAATAAAAGAATGCTTTATCAGAGGACACATTAATACCACTCCATTAACACATTCGGGCCATTGGGATCCGTCTAATCCTAATCTATACGGCCAGCATTTCATAATAAACTTTCATTGTGCGTGAGACTGTTTTGTAGAGCTAAATCTATACTTTATATTATTGCTATCTGTCCATTCTCATTGTCAATTGACACTATAAACCGTCCCTTCAATATGCCTTATACAAATAATTTTGTCATCAATACGTTCCCATTTTATAGCGTCGTGAATATGAACTATATACCGGAATGTTCTGGTATATTTCCTGGAACGCGAGTTATAGGGCTGTGAGGAGGCAACCAAGCGAAGGAAAAATGCAGTCAGAGTCAGGTTGCCATCACCCGGTGGTTGGTTTTTTATTCTATTTGTTCTTTTGCTCCCCAGTGGGAAATAACGGGAAAAAACATATTTAATATAAATACAAAAATAATACAAAATGATTAAACTTTCTTTTAACAAATATAAACAACTAGGCCCTTGGCTAAGGGAACTAGGTCTTAGTACGGCTGTGTCTCGCTTCCAAGCCTGTCATTACTTCTCCCCGAGAGGAGCCTCCATCCCAAGCAATAGTTTTGATCTTACAAAACACAGGCATCTCAAATGCTACCTCAGTACAGATAATCAAGTCACAGCGGAACTCTGTACCATGATGTTTTATCCACTGGGCAGAAAAAACACTGGTTACATCTCCAAATAAGGAAGAAATCTCTGGACCTTCTTTGAGCTCAACAAGTGCCACCATCTTTCCTGGACCTATGGTTAATCTTTCTTTGGTAAAGGACTCCCGATACATTGCCATACAAATTTGGTGCTTTTGGGCTAATGTCTTTGTAATGTTTTTAAAGGGGAACTATCTTATAAATGGCCTTTTTGAGTGTTTAGCATTGTTTCCTAGCTATGTGAACTTATATTAATATGATCTATGTCTCAAAATTCTCATATTGGCGCATTCTTCCAATTCTCCTCTCACAATATTCACCGTCACTGAACTGAGTCATCTGAAAATGTGCGCGATATGTGATGTCAGAAAGACACCGCTGCATGTTAATGTTGAGATACAAGATGAGCTGCACACAGTGGCACCTGCACCTGCACCTGCAGCCCAGGCTCAAAACGGCTCGAGATCTTGAGGTAGAAAAATGCTGTTTTTGAGGACTTGATTAGAAATACAAAACAATGAATAAAAAAAATATATATATTACAGAGGTGTTCCATAGACTCACAGGAATTGTGTAAAAGTGCCCAAATAGTGAAAGAAATAGTAAAATAGTTCCCCTTTAAAGCTTTTTAATTGTCTCTTAAAGAAGTTATGTTTAGCTTCATAACGCATGCACCACATGTGCAGAATTGGGCCAATGTTCCTTATATTACGAGGGTAATGTATCATGAAGTGATGCTTTGGCAATAGGTTGCTTCTAGGAAATAACTGCTTGAAGAGCCAATGATGATCAGTGATTACATGTTTGAGATAAATGGTCATGCCATATGACAGGACTGGTGAAAATACAATGTTAACAATCTGTAGAAGCAAAAGCAGAAGATGCCAGTACTTATTATCAGTCTGTATTAAATCACCAAATAGCAGAGGCATATTGCGCAACAAGCACCAAGACTGTTTGGCATTCAACCCCAAATCCTTACTTTCATCCAACAACTTGACTCTTGGCGGACGGTTTCGCTGCTGATTGTAACCATAGTCAAAAGCATGTATTCTGCCAGCCAGTTGTTCAGCATTTAGAAGTTTCTCCTGAAGAATGTACTTGAGAATAAGTTTCACCTCAAACTGAGCAACCCCCTCTAAAATATCATGCATGATATCCATAGGCGCCTGGCCTTAAGAGCACGCGGAGCAGCTGCTCTCCCACTATTGAACTTGGGGGAGCAAGGGTATGATCTTGCTCGACCACTTTTTGATCATATGAAAAATATGATATACCCCCCCCCCAATATATAAATCTAACCATAACTACGTAATTTCAATCAAATTAATAATGCGCAATGACACTTAATAACACGTTTTTAAGTTTCCTAAGATTGCGAACCCCCCCCCCCCCCCCGCCCCATTATGGTTTGATCCAGTTCCTCCCATCTCCAGCGCGTAGACCTTGGCGCACAGCGCTGCAGGTAGGCTGAGTCAGTGTAAATATCAAAGCCCACAGAGTGTGTCATAATATTGGTGGCAGGCAGGCAGGCTTTTCCAGTAAGTTGTTCAAATAAAAGGATTATGTTAGACATAAGTTACTATTGAGTGGTAGTAGAACTTCTACGGTTCTTCTACGGTTCTACGCCCTGTAGCTCTCACCTCCATAACCATGAAGTGCTTTGAGAAGCTAGTAAAGGGCTACATCTGCTCCTCCCTCCCCATCAACATGGACCCCCTGCAATTTGCATACCGCCCCAACAGGTCCACGGAGGACGCCATAGCCCATGTGCTGCACACAGCAGCATCACACCTGGACAAGAGGCAGGGGAACTATGTGAGAATGCTATTCATCGACTACAGCTCGACATTCAATACCATAGTCCCCTCCATACTCATAGCCAAGCTCAGGGACCTGGGCTTGAACTATGACCTCTGCCAGTGGGTCTTGGACTTCCTGACTGGCAGACCCCAGGTGGTGAGAGCAGGCAACTGCACCTCCTCATCCATCACCCTCAACATAGGGCCCCCCCAGGGCTGTGTTCTGAGTCCCCTCCTCTACTCCCTGTACACACACGACTGTGTGGCTCAGCGGAGTAGCAATACAATGATCAAATTTGCTGACGACACAGTGGTGGTGGGCCTGATCTCTGCCAACGACGAGAGGGCCTACCTGGAAGAGGTCAAGGTCCTGGCGGGATGGTGCCAGGAAAACAGCCTCTCCCTGAACGTCAGCAAAACAAAGGAGATGATTGTGGACTTCAGGAGGTCGGGGGTCAAGGACTACAGCCCCCTCAGCATCGACGGGGCACCGGTTGAGAGAGTCAACAGCTTTAAGTACCTCGGAGCCTACATATCCGAGGACTTGACATGGACCACACACATTGACAGTGTTGTGAAGAAGGCACGACAACGCCTCTACTTCCTCAGGCGCCTAAGGAAGTTCCAAGTCAGTCAGAAGATCCTTAAGAACTTCTACTCATGTACAATAGAGAGCATCTTGACTGGCAACATCACCTCCTGGTTTGGGAATAGCACTGCACAAGACCGAAGCAGACTACAAAGAGTGACACGTTCAGCCGAACGCACAATTGGAGGGGGGCTCCCCACCCTCCAGAACATTTACAACAAGCGTTCCAAGGGCAAGGCTAAGAGAATCATTAAAGACTCCAGTCACCCGAACAACTGCCTCTTTGAACTGCTGCGGTCAGGCAAGCGATACCGGAGTCTCAAGGCGAGCACAGAAAGACTCAGAAGAAGCTTCTATCCCCAGGCCATCAGAATGCTAAACGAACAATGAACACTACACAACAACAACCACCAAACGCACATAGCACACACATCCACACGCACACACTCACTTTAAACAGACACACTGTAGCACCCACTCCACACACTTTATAGCACACACCCACTTTAAACAAACACACTGTAGCACCCACTCCCCACACTTTATATTTATTGATGAAGGATTGCACTCAACTCGTACACCTTACTGTAAATTGTACCTAAATTGTACCTCATCCCATTTCTGCTTTGCACTATAGTACTGTACATTAGTACACTGCATAGTATTGTATATTATATGGTAACTCAGAACATTGTACATATGTCTATACCGAACACTGTGACCTCATTTTCTTCTTCTAAATTACATGCTATACTATGTTATTTGATACGATCTTGTCTAGCACAGTCTCTGGAGCGTAACAGTAAGAAGCATTTTGTATGAAAGTATTCTGTACTTCTGTATGACAACTATTACAGAAACTTGAAACTTGAAACTTGAACTCTACCACGCAATACAATAAAAGTGTTTCACGGTCCCGAATTGCGATCTGGTCATACGGTTTCCTCGAATAAATAATAATAACGTTTCCCTCTCTGGTTGGCGTTAGCTTTAGTGCTAGCCGCTAGCTAACGTTATCTAGATATGTGGTGTGAGCTGGATGACGTTGACTTCATTTCCAAACGTTAACGCTATCTATATGGCAGACGAGCAGGGCCGGATTAACGACGGCCGCGGCCCGTGGGCCTATAGTGACGAGGGGCCTCCATTTTTTTTTTTTTTTACTTTTTTTTACTTTTTTTTTTTTTGAGATCGATGTCATGATTGTGCACTGCAGACTCAGGGAGGAGGCAGAGACGGAGAGAAAGAGACACAAGATTTAGAGGTAATGGAAATATATCTTTTTTCTCTTTCTTATTAAAAACTTGGCCTATTTGAAAGGAGATTGATTTAATAAAAATTAATGAGCGAAAAATCAATATACAGTGTATACAGTATAATATCTTATTATTATAGTAATTGGCTATCAAACTGAGTTTTATAGTGAAAAGAGCAGCTTTATTGGTCAAGATTATATTGCAGGAAATTGCACGTACAGGTTCATTAAATTAAAAAAAAAAGTCGGCCATGGAGGGGGTCGTGCCGGACCCCCTCCGAACCACCCCTTGCCTGTCCAAAAATAAAAAAAATAAAAAAAAATGTAATAAAAAAATAAATCTTGCACCCCCACTTTCAACTATAACTAGGCGGCCATGATGATATCTACAGAGAGGTTGGTGGCTGTGTTGAAATACTGAAGTGAATTCAACAGACAACTGCGTTTCACACCATATATATGAGGTAGCGTAGGATCTGTCTGTATAGTTTGAGAGTGTTGTGCGTGCATCTCAACAGTTCTTAGTACAACAGCCGGATCATCTTCACAGAATACAGTCTAAAAACAAGCTTTCTCAAGGAGACAGAAACGACAGCAATATCGAGCCCCAAATGACTCCACAAACCCAAACAGACCATGCAAGCCAAGGTTATCCCCAGTGACCTGAACTATGGTACCACGAATCACGTGTCTAAACATGGGAATTTTAAGTCCCTCTGTCTCCAGTACTTTCAGATCATTGACAATTGGCTCAAGTATCAAATTGAAATCATAACACTTAATGTCCTGTGCATGGAAAAGAGCACACAAATGAATATTAATCAAAGAGGAATTATAGATTGGGGGGAAATGTCTTAATGTAAAGTATACACCACCTAATTTATGTATACCCTTTTTAGAGCCCAATGGATTTGCAGTTTCAAAGTCATCATAAAAAAGTTGAATTTGAAAGGAATCTTTTTCTACTGAAAACAGGGGACTTTCTTTCAAATAGGTGGCATCTCTCAAGTCTGCATACACACCTTCCTTAGTCATGTGCCTGGGCTTTAACATGTCTGCAAGTTCTGGGTTTTTAAAAATGCTCTTCAGTGTTTCCAAAATGGGAACATATGCAAACTTATCAGTTACAATGACCTGGTCATATGTCCCAGTAGTTTTGTTTCTTCTGCTGTCAAATATTGTGCCAAGCACCTTTTCAACAGGTTCAACTTTCCCCATTTCTCTTTGAAGTGTTTTTTTATTTTTGCCTCCGAATTTAAGTGTGTGAATGGGTTTTCCAACTTTTGGAATGACTGTTCTATGCTGTTCTTATTTTCTGTGTCCTGTGGAGATAAGCACTGTAGAGCTGCATCTTTAGCGTGACTGAATCTCAGAAATCACTTCTTCCATGGTTGAGACAAAACTTTTTACAGTAGACTGACTGGTTCCAGCAGCCTTGAGTTGTGCAACAGCAGTTGCACACATATCGAGAGTGCTCCTATTAGAGTTTCTGAACAGTTCACATGTGGCCGTCGCATCGACATCAGATGTTGTGGCGGTCTCATCTACATTAGTGATCACCGCCTCTCCTACACTGTTTACATTAACATCAGTGTCAACCTCTTGGTCAATATACTCAGTGTGTTTGTTGTCTAAATGTTTCCTAAAACCTGAAAACGTACCAAACCTGAATGAATGAATGAATGAAAACGTTATTTAACAGATTGCAGAATGAGTACAATACAGTACGGCTCAATACATATACAATTTTTAAGGGGATGCAGACCTGAGAAATACGTTTGTCTTGTTTCCATCAGGGTCCCCCATTTTCATTTCATATAGACATTTATGACATACACAACATACATGACATTAATGGCATAGGGACATATAGGTATTTAGTACCTATAGCCACATCCAGTCTGAGCACATTTAAGGCGAAGCTTTTTTCCTTGAACGTAACCGTGAACTATTCGCAAATGCCTAACAAGCCTATTTGTACAACCTAACTCCTTCCGACAATCAAAACACTTCATGGCGGAGGAGAAGCCTCATGCACTAATGAAGCAACCTCGCCCTAACTTCAGCAACACGAGGACTCTCCTTGACTTTCCCAACATCAATACTGTACACAGTGGTCTGGAGGAACGTGTACATGTTGCGCAGCATGGTGTTGTATGCTGTGCCAAACACATAATGTGCCTTAAAGAGTTCATCTAAAGCACCAAGAGAAGAGATTGACTTGCAAGGTATGGCCTTCTTGTCAAGAATGATGTAGAACTGGTGGATCGCATTCTTCTTCACTCCAACAGCCAGGAGATAGGGTTGATTGCTGGTAGTGATGGCATCAAGATGCTCTTGGATGCTTGTTCCAGTCTGAGAAGACAAACACACATGGAGAAACAATTAGAATTCCATGATTGTGGCTGCTGGGTGGCGCAGCGGGCAAGGCGCTCGTCACCAACGCAGGAGATACTGGTATCGAGCCCAGCTCTCGGCGTTGCTTCCGGCTTGGCCGGCCGTCATACTAACACAATTGGCAGTGTATTATTTCCGGCGTTGGGTGCATGATGCGCATGCGCTGTGATCACAGCACAGGCGCACCAGGCAGCCAAATACGGAAATACAGCCGTTTTGAGCAGTGTTGACCAGTTTATAAAAAATATTTAAAATGTTTATTAGCAATGCCGAGCTTTCAAACCCTGCCGCGCGTGTGTGTGTGAAACCCTAATGGAACGCTGGGTACCTTTGAAATGTCTATGTGATATATTTAACCCACCGCTCGCTTTTAAGCAGTGCTTGATGTGCACATTAACATGGCTAGTAACGTGGGAGCCAGTGACTGCGTATTCGAGCCCTTGGCTTGCATCGCAGTCACGAAAGGGGCTAGGAATTGGCATAACCAGGGCCGCCTCAGGGGGTGTGCGAGAAGTGCGGTCGCACAGGGCCTCGCGGGAAGGGGGGCCTCGCACAAAAAATAAAAAAAAATAAAAAAAAAATATTTTTTATTTATATTTTTTTTTTAAATTTTTAATTATTATTATTTTTTTTTGATTTTTTTTTTGCGAGGCCCCCCTTCCCGCGAGGCCCTTTTTCATCACAGACCTAAAATCTAGTTTTGCTTATATGCTTATATATTTCACATTAGACACGTTCCTGGCTCTGAGGCTCTGCTGGCAGCAGAATTGGTTTCAATGAGGGGAGGGGTTACAGCCAGGTAAGGTAGCGTCTGTTGAGTTCATTGTGTGTGTCTGTGTGCGTGCCGGGGGGGGGGGGGGGCTATAACCGACTCATTGCCAGACGTGAGCGATTCGACTCACGCTCACGGCAATGAATCGGCTCTTATGAACGAGTCGCTCATGACCGACCCATCACTAGCGTCTGACTATTTCGCGCATGCAGCATTGGAGCCTAGGTTATGCCAGCCAAGATGAAGAGGACATCGTTCGGCAGATGGACTGAAGATGAAAGTTGTTGCATGTTAGACAGTTCAGTCAGGCTAGCCATCCCGGCTAAAGACAGGGACAGCTAGTTAGCTTTAGCTACGTTATAATATTAAGTGTGGTTCAGTCGGGATATAGCCATGATGATGTCGGCTAGTAGCTAGCTTAGCTAAAGGCTAACTAGCGTTAGCTAACCTAGAGACAGCGCGTGCAGCATTGTTATGCCAAGATGAAGAGGATGGTCGTTCGGCAGATGAACTTCGTCAACTGCACGCGGTTGTCTCCATCCTCTTGGACGTTTGGTGAGTTTTTAATGCACTCTATTCTATTCCCGCCGTGGATATCTCTCTCTCTCTCTCTCTCTCTGGAGCCAAACTGGCCGGCTAGCTGTTGTAGTGCTGGTAGCTAACGGTGTGTGGCCTGGTGTCAGCACCTGTATTGCTTTTCTCATGTTGTACAGTTTTTCAGTGGTAGCCGCATAGCTTGCTTCTGCGTTAGCTAATGGTTAGCGATAGCCGGGTTGAGCTAACTGTTAGCCAGTTAGCTGTTTAGCTACGACGTTAGCTGCCGGCTGCGCTCGGCTGGGAACGTTAGTTTGATGCTATCAGTTAGCCTAGAGTTAGCTGTTAGCTTGTGCTACGACCATTGACATTAGCCGTGAGAATAGCAGGGGGTTCTGGCACTCTGACTACGACATCATCTTTGACAGAAGATGTAGTCGGGCCTGCACCATGACAAGGCTCCGGCCATAGCTTCTTTTTGTCCCGCCAGCAAGAGGCCTTTCGTCAACGTGGAGACCTGTGTTGCGGCCTTTCGCCCTGCGTTCCTCGTGCAGGTAAGATGTCATGACATTACCCCACTCTTCCTTCCTTCCCCTCCCGAATGTTTTGTTAATAACGATGTTTTTTTCCAGGCAAAACATATGTTACTTCACAACATTTGGAGATACGACATGTGCTGTGTGTGAATTGTCTTGGTCGTTTGTGTAGCTTGGGTAGCGTTGGGCCATTGGCCAAAGCTGTGTGTGGCCTGGTGTCTCTCGCACAGGGCCTTGGATCTCTCCCAGGCGGCCCTGGGCATAACGATTAACATTGGGATGGGAGAAAAACAGAGAAAAAGGAGGGGGGGAAATATAAAAAGAAATTAAATAAATAATTACATGATTGTAGCATTATAATCATAAATTTGTACATACATTAGGAGAAAATACCAACTTTCTTGAAGATCACAAGATGCTGCTCTGCGTTGGACGCCGACACCTTCCCTGGTCTCTTCCGACCCTGAGCAGAGGGTGGGATCAAGTGCAACAGCAGTAGAATCGATGAGAGGTCACTGTCCCAACCTGTAACGATACAAGTTGGATGTTAAGACACTTGAATTATGTAGACCATAAACAAAATTCAGTCCATCTGCAATGTCAGCAGTATTTTTACAAAATAAGATAAAAGACAGCAGTTCATCACAAGAAGCTCTGCCACTCAAAATATGAATATACAGTACCTGTAAAAAGCTTGGATGCACTCATTCAAGTGAATGGGAAGACACTTTTGACTGGTTGATAATACAAAATGCCTCGTACATTTTTCACAGAAGTTCAGTGAAAAACAACAAGAATGGTATGCTCAAAAGCAGCTTACCAACGTCAGCATCCACTCCAGTGTCATCCTCAGGAGGATCAGCTGTCAGCAGGAGCTCTTGAAGCTCACTGGTATATGGAAGCCGTCTGCATTGTTGGATGATCTTTTTCTTGTATGTGGTCGGCCACTTTTCCAGAAGCTTGCCTGATACACCCTCTCCAAACATCAGAACGAAATCATGTTCAACCTGGAGAGGGGGGATTGGGGGACAATTTCAGGATTTCACAGCCAACCAAAGTTAGTGGGTGCTAGTTGAGGTACAATACATCTACCGTCTATCATTCAAGTGTCACAAAATGGTCAAAATAATGTCAGATAATTACCAAGCCCTTGATGTCTTGGAAACGTGGAAAGTCAGACAGTATGCTGCTTGACTGCTGGGGGTCGAGGACCTTGTTGTGCCTATAGTCAAATGTCAGTTTCATCTTGTTCTTCACTGTGTCCTCATCAGCTGAATGTTTCATTAGTGAGATCGCTTCCTTGCACTCCTCGTCGCTCAGGGCAGTCTCTGCAACAACATGGGAATCTCGTCTGGCAGTTGGTCCTCCTCCACGAGATGGTTCTCCACAGGATTCTACAGAATATGGGGAAAAACACACAAAAAAAAGAATCTACCAAAGGCCTGATTGATGGAGTTCTGCAGGTACAGGTTTATACAGTCATGGCCGTAGCCAGCTATGAGGTCATCGAGGTCCGGACCTCGGTAACTATTTGTAACTATTAAAAAAAAAAATATATATATATTATTCAATTTTATTTAAATTTTTTTTATAGAAATATCACAATATAAATGTACACTCGAGAGTTGAAAATGTCCGGTAATGTCTGATGTTTGGCAAAGGTACTCCCCCCTGCATCGCTACAGCACTATACATGCATGGTCGCTTCTGCCCAGGCAGCTTATTGCTTATTGCCAGCGGAAGAGTACGCCCGAGTGCTTCCACGTTTTCCCTGATTGGCTGCGGCAGAGCTTGCGGCATTATGTAGCCGTAATCCCCGATGATTTTCATTCGAAGCTCACCTGGCAGCGCTGCGGTCCTGCGGTCCATTGGTGACAAGTTTGAATCCCTTCAATCTTTATTTTTATTTTTTTTTAACATGTATTCTTTCGCCGGTTAAGGTTAGGCATGGTTAAGGTTAAGGTTAAGGTTAGGCATTGTTTCGGAGTTGGTTAAGGTTAGAAGGGTTAAGTTTAGGCACTGTTAAGGAGCTGGTTAAGGTTAGAGTTTGTCTTAGAGAATGGCAATATTCTTTCTATGGTTAAGGTTAAGGTTAGGCATGGTTAAGGTTAAGGTTAAGGTTAGGCATTGTTTCGGAGTTGGTTAAGGTTAGAAGGGTTAAGTTTAGGCGCTGTTAAGGAGCTGGTTAAGGTTAGAGTTTGTCTTAGAGAATGGCAATAGACAGCCTATTTCCGCACTGCCGTTCTCTCGCGCTGCCGCGGTCACATGGGCGTCGTGACGAATGCGGAAGCATTCTTGCACTCTTCCACTGGCAATAAGCTACACGCGCCCAGGCAGGGGACATGCAGGTGGCTTTGCTTTGCCTTTGAACTAACGTTACTTGTTCAAAGCATGCACGAGCAGAACAGCAGTGACTGACAAGCCTGCGCGTGGGCTGTTTGGTCAACGACCGGCCCACTAGCCTGGCCCAGCGGCCCATTTGGTACTGACTGACACTGGGCCGGCCCAATAATCACATCGCTTACTAAGCCCCTCCCTCACTAGGCTGGGAACAGCGGCCCATTATGCTGACCCGCCGCCCAATCACATCTCTTAATAAGCCCCCCCCCCCTCCCCTCTCGCCTGTTTCTCATGGTGTGAGAAGAACAGATGCGGCAAACGGGAAAGAAAATGGAGAAACAGAAGAAACGTAAAAGGGGTGCGGAGAAATTGCGGGCGAAAAAAATCTGAAATCTAGAGGTGGATGCTGAAAAATATAATAAAATCACAGACATGTTGATAACGTTATTTGGTCAGCATCGCGTTGGCTAAAATAAGCCCACGTTCTGTGAGTGACCGTCACCTAGGTCCATAATCTAAGCTGATCAGCACTACTAACGAGACGCTGCCCCCTAGTGGCCGGCGGTAATTTTTGTTTGGGTCAAACTCCCCAAACAAACAAGCACACCATTGATTTAATTGCCATATAAATCACACATACAAAGATCTAACTATTACTCCTCTCTGAGCATGAATATAAAACAGGTGATCTATTAACTGTGTAAACCTTATGCAATATTCATCATTGATATTTGGATACTTGAAATCTGTATGAACTGAGTAGTTAGTATCAAATGAAATAAGATGGAACAGCTCCATGCATTAATTGAATAAACAACTATTTGCTCATTACCAGTATGGTATTGTTTAAATTGTACAGCTTTTTGTGTCTCTGTCTTTGTCTGTCCTTATTTTGTGTACTTTCAGTGAGCCAAGAAGTGGAGAAATATGTTAATACTTCAGTAAAAAAAATGTTTACCAACAACAGGTGACTTTTTATTATAGATAATGCATTTTGAATGAATAGGTTGGGTTGTATAACTCATTTTGGTATGCAGTTAGCCCATTCACCAAATTATAAATGTATAAGAGACCACAGGGCTTTGGTGCACACTTTAGGCCACTCACCTGTAAGTGCCCCCACGTCCGGTAAATTACTTTGTGAGTGACTGACCTTAAGTTGATCGCTAGATAATAAAGTTTGTATAAAAAAATGTTTTACCTCCCTAATTTCTAAACCCTGGCTGGGTGGTGTCCGACCGATTATAGTGGGCCGGTCTGGGCCAAAAAAATAAATGGACCTCCCTAATTTCTAAACCCTGGTTATGGCCCTGTATACAGTAATCAATAATGCTGCTTGTTTTGTTAATCAACTCGTTGTACTCAAGATATGCATTATTAGTGTTACCTCCAAATGATGATCGTTTGTCTTTAGCAGCGGTTCTCTGAATAGTTTTAATCCTCCAGGCCAAGTACCCACTGCCACTCTGGCCATCATAATAATGCTCCTTGGAGGGTGAAAGATAACAAAAACAGACACTTCACATTTAAAAGTGAAAAACAGCATGCTCTGGTAGGATTAAAAATGTATCAACATTTCCACAACCATTACTGTGTGCAACTCACATAGCCATTCTTAGAGTGTGGGTCACTGAGGTAGAGGAATAAGGTCACGATTCCTCTGGCATACTTTTCTTTCAGATGTCTGGGTGGTGAAGTACTGGAAGATTAAAGAAGAATGTATTTCTCAGTCATATTCCCTGGATTTCATTTCGATTTCAAATGAATCGGAAAGCTAGATTGAGAACAAACTAAAAACAAGGAGCTAATTACCCATTATTCTCTGTCAAGTCAGCTGCCAATAGGTTCACCATTTTCCTTCTGTTGTCATCGTGCAAGGACTTGGTTCAATTGTATTCATTTATTATGCGTTCTCCACCAGATTTCTCACGAAGAATGGATTCCACCAACTTGAAGCACAAAAGCACAAAAAACAATTCAGTGTTAGGAATATACTGTAGACTGCAATTCAAAGTTAAGGTAAAGGATAAGTATCCTTAATATCAGTTTTAACCCTATCTGAGGTCTGTCTAGCATGCTTCTGACTCGTGGAGATGATGATTTGAGAGATCCATCCAATCTCAAGGGATGATGGTTGGGACCACTCAGATGAGGCTAGCGTGGAGACAGACTGCTCAGATGAGGCTAGTGTGGAGACAGGATAAATAAATAAAAAGATTATACACAGTTTCCTCATAAAGATGTCCCTTATCTAATCGAATGTAAGCTTCACATGACAAATAACTTATTCATTAAATATATATTACAAATGTAATCAAACCTGTGTCATATTTGATGATTAGCACCCCAGTGGATGCATCTCTTGCTACCTCCTCAAAAACATCCTCATCCAATTCGGTCCCTGAACTGTCAAAAACGTTCACACCTTCCGTTACAGCTGGGACACCAAACTTTGCAAATGCTAGAAACGGGCACAAAAGCTTTTGTAAACAGAAATGTCATTAGATGTATCCAGTGATTTCTAAATCTACTCACTAAATATTCACTTAATCTTGAATAATTGCTGTCTGCAATACAATAGATGAAGCCACAGATCCACCCAGTGGATAACCATGAGTATCACATTGAGGACAATTTCCCAATGATCCCAATTTCTTACCTGCACTCAGAAACTCGATCAGATTTATTTCTGTAATCCGAACAAACTTTTGGACATCTCCCAGTTGTACTTTTAACAGCATGCTTGCAGCAAGCCTGCAAGAGAGTTACCAACGAGTGGGCAACTTGAACACAGGGAAGTGTGGGAAATTAGTGTCAGGCTGGAATATTCAGTGACTTTGTACTTATTATTTACCTTATTGGGGACATTGATCTAAGTTAAGTTATTATTAAATGTTGTACTTAGATCAATGTCCCCAATAAGTTAAATAATAAGTACAAAGTCACTGAATATTCAAGCCTGACACTAATTTCCCACAGATGCAAACAGACAAAAAAAGGAGAGCTGGGCTTTTTGTGAGGATTCGCCTGTTCCCTGAGCTTTTCCCTGTCTACTCTCCTTCACCAGCCCCCACCCTTGCGAGATGTTTCCCTGTCTACTCTCCTTCACCAGCCCCCACCCTTGCGAGATGTTTCCCTGTCTACTCTCCTTCACCAGCCCCCACCCTTGCGAGATGTTTCCCTGTCTACTCTCCTTCACCAGCCCCCACCCTTGCGATGATTTACTCTCCTCTACTCTTCACCAGCCCCCACCCTTGGACTTTCTTGTTCAATTACCATCACGCAGCTGTCATAGTTTGTGATTAGCGCCCCTGAGGGCTTTATATACCTGGACCTCCCTTCCAGTCCTGGTCGGGTCGTTCTGTATCTGTGTTCAGTGTTCATGGAGTTCTGGACGTTACCATTCTGTACGTCACCATCACCTGCCGCGTCTCCGGCGTGAGACGACGGCCCAGCCATCACCACCTGTCGCCGTTTGCCTGGAGTGGGACACCGTCTTCGCTCTCTAATTCTCTACGGGAGGTTTTCCAGTGTTCCCACTCCAGACGTCAAAGCGGCTCGCCATCGCTCCCTATTCCACGGGAGGAAGGCGTCTCTTCGTGATCCTCGTACCTGGGGTGAGGCTCGTCGTCGCTCCCTAGTATTCCACGGGAGGACGGCGTGTTCCCATCCCGGTCCCCTGGTACCCCCTTTGTTCTGCGCTGCCCGTCTGCAGCATCCGAGGAGGAGGAGGAGTGTCTCCGTGCCAGGCCTCCGCCGTCGGGCCCCTGTCCCCGTGCTAGGCCTCCGCCGTCGGGTCCCCGTGCCAGGCCCCCAACGTCGGGCCCCTGTCCCCGTGCCAGGCCTCCGCCGTCGGGCCCCTGTCCGCGTGCCAGGCCTCCGCTGTCGGAACCCTGTCCTCATCCCTGTAAGCAGCTCTGGCCCTCGCCCTGTCCAAGGCCTTAACCCTGTTCTCTGTCCCTGTCTCCAGCCCGCCTCTCCGGGCCTCTGTCCCTGTCCCCCTCTCCAGTGCCCCTGGTCCTGGCTCTGACACTTAGCCCTGGCCCTTAGCCCTGGCCCTTAGCCTTAGTCCCTTAGCCTGTTCGCCTCTTAAAGGCACAGTGCCGCATTTTCCATATTTCCTTGACTCTAGTGTTTTTGTGTTCTCCCTTAAAGGGACTGTGCCGCTTTTTGTTCTATAATAAATATTTGCCCTGTTTTGGCTTACTCTCATACCTGTCTTGTGTTGTGCGATTGGGGTTGGTTACAAACCATAACACTTTTCCTTACATTTTCCCTGTGTTTCTTCCATTAAACTCAATCAACCATATTGTATGCATTCTAATGCACTCACTCTCATAACACACCATTTCATAGTACAGATTACTTATATCATTCAAGGGTATTTCCCCATTAACATTAGCTAGCAAGACACATTTGAAAACTCACTGAAGGGCAAGGCTCACGTTCAAGGCCTCAACGTGAAATGGCGCACGTGCAGTCTTACTTGGCTGTCGCCGAAATCTGTGGACTTAACAAAAGAATAACTTTGGTCAAATGCCAAATAACTGTTAATTGATTTCATATAGGACAAATTTACCTCAGAACATGGCGTGCAAATGTTCGTCACTAAGCCAATGTTAGCTATAGCTTGGTAACATACCCCAGGGCTTTTCCTTGCATTTTCCCTGTGTTTCTTCCATTAAACTCAATCAACCATATTGTATGCATTCTAATCCACTCACTCTCATAACACACCATTTCATAGTACAGATTACTTATATCATTCAAGGGTATTTCCCCTTAACATTAGCTAGCAAGACACATTTGAAAAAACTCACCGAAGGGCAATGCTCACGTTCAAGGCCTCAGCGTGAAATGGCGCACGTGCAGTCTTATATACTCTTGGCTGTCGCTGAAATCTGTGGACTTAACAAAAGAATAACGTTGGTCAAATGCCAAATAACTGTTAATTGATTTCATACTGTAGGACAAATTTACCTCAGAACATGGCATGCAAATGTTCGTTACTAAGCCAATGTTAGCTTATAATATCCCCGTGTTTTTTTCGATCTTTTTTCCAAACGATACAATTCACAATCACACCTCCACATTGTATTTAACAACATTAACATTACCTTTTGCAAGTTGCTGGAAGCCAATAGCTACCGAATTAATTAATTAATATGTGATTAGGGGGAGAAACTTACCTGAGTTACCTCTGCTTCGACCTGGTGAAAATGGCGTGTCCTGGATATTTTTGAAGAGAAGGAGATGGGCGGAGCTTCCCAGAGTAGTGATGACACCAGCCAATTAAATACGAAATATTTCACCAACACTGTCTGTTGTTGTAATAACTCTGAAAGAGTCAATGTACTTTGACACTGCATATTTGACACTGCAAATTTTACTGTGTAAGGACAAAAATACACACCTAAATTATGATATTTTGGGGGTAATTGTTTGAATTTATGCAAATTGTTTATAAAAAGGTGTCCAAAAGAAACATTCAATGATTTTTGTAAACAATGTTAGCAACATTCTAAAAAGGCTGGGTCAACAACAATCTTGCAATACTATTAGGCTATCTCACATAACCCCACTATTCCTTTGTAGCAGGACTTGTATAGTACATACATCCACTAAGTAACTAGTGATTATCCTAATTATAGACGTAATATTGTCAAATATTACAGGTGAAAGGTGATCCCACGTCTTCTTGATTCTACACTACGGCGAGTAAGCTGCACAAAAGTCAGGCATGTTCCACTGGTAGGTCGCGTACTTCTGTAAACACAAAGCCAGCAATGTCCTGCATCATAAATGTATCTAAAGATGTTTTTTTACAAACCGCTTGAATCATAGCCACGTTAATAATGCTTGTAATAAACCAAACCGTTTGTAAATCCGTCAATATTTCAGCGAGTTATGAGTATTTTTGTCTGGGCAGATCACTCACCCTCCAACAGCTACCATAGAACGTAACAGAAAGGCTGACTGGGGCAAGATGGCGGCGGTTCAGCGACGCTGGTGACTCCGCCTTAAGCTATCTAGTGTTCTATATATATCTATGGGTTGGATCCCCAAAAGGTTTTCCCAGTTATCGATCGCCATCTGGTAGATCCATATGTCCATTGGCTGATGATAATTCCTTTACTGCATACTGAATTCAGTGTCCCAAAGACTATTCCAGGCCATCGGCTACACGCATAGCTTTAGGCTAACAGAAAAACCCATGCATAAAAAAAAAATTTAAAACACTGGTCTGTATCAGGGAACACTGCATTATCGAGACAGCGCCCCTATGAGGATCTGGCCGGTAATGCACTTTTCAGAATTCCGAGAGTAGGGTAAATCTGCAGTGCCGCAGGGTGACATTAAGTAGGATATTACAATGGAATAAAAGCCAAAACAACCTTGCCACGGACATATCCGTGGTTGGCCTTCAACCGTTGGATCCGAAACACGGACATGTCCGTGGTTGGCCCCGAATGTGTTACGGCTTGACTGTCCCCTGAAGTGTAGCATCCTGAATATTCTTATATTATTCAGAAGTGCTGACGTAACCTTTTACTTCCCCTGTGTGCACAAAGACATGATAACCAGTGTTTCTCTTTGATATCTCGCCCGGACCAATAACGCGAGGTTCTCTTTCTTCCCTCCGGCTTCAATATGGATTATTAACGTGACCCTAAATCATCCTTCTTCCTGTCTTGAGTGTCCCATTGTGGGACCAGTTTGCGGTCGCCAGCAGGGGGCGGTGGTGGCAGGCGGAGCAGAGGAGGAAGGAGATGAGCGAGCGAGACGCTGGTTACCTGGAGGGCGGAACAGGAGGAAGTCCTCTTCGACAGTGAACTCGAACGTGGACAGACGTGTGCTCTCGAAGAGCCCCGTTGAAGAGCAACGGGAGAGATAGAGAAACTCTGCTATAACACGAGTTATCATATAATTACAATCGATAGTGAAGTGTGGGAATAGTGAAACGGAAAGAGGAACAAACTTCAGTAATACCTTGGGTTATCCTAGAAGTTTATGCGGTATATTAGCCGGTGGCTAACGGCTATAGTGACTCTGAGTGTACCACTAGGCAAGTGTCGCCGAAGACAGGTGGTGTACATAGCCACGTTGCGTTAGCTATATAGGCGACAGCAGGAGGGTCCACCAAGACCCACAGTTTAGCTGTGTTTAGGTTAGCCCACAGATTAGCGCGCGCCAGCTCAGCCCTCAGTCCCGCAGTGGACGTCTCGTCGACGCAGCCGAGGACACCTCTTCTTCCAGCAGAGGGCGCCACAGCACAGCACGCTCCTCCAGCTCTGCCACTGCCCCTGCTGTCTACCCCGGCCCGCTGGCTGTTATCGCGGGATCGCCCGACGGCCATCTTATCACCCGGACGAGTGGTGGTGAGTACAGCGGCGCTCCGAGTGCCAAAACAATATCAATTCGAAACGAACGCTAGCAGCAGCGTCTAGGGCAGACCTGGGCATTGTACGGCCCACGGGATGATTCTGACCGGCCCGCGAAAGATTACATGATAATAATTTTGGTTTTTGTTTTTTTTGTTTTTTAACTTTTTTTTTTTCATGTCAACGTTCACACGCACAATATATACGCTTACCTAGGATTTGACTTGATTCAACAACAAAGCAGTTGGGGCAAGCCGAAAACGGTCGAAAGTGTGGTTATTTGTTTGGATATTTTTTTTCACAACTGAGGTAGGTAGATAACATTTTTTGAGACTAAAGTACAGAAAAAAGGTACCGTTGGGTACCGGTATCGATTCACAGGTACCGGTACCGTATTGGTTCAAATGTGAACGGTACCCATCCCTACTGAACACACAACTGCAGGGCAAGGGCATTTTTGCTCATGAAATGCATAGCCATGTGAAAGCCTTCATGACAAAGTTGCAATTAATTTCAAGGCAACTAGGCAGCAACAATCTCAAACACATGAAAACCCTGAAAGAAGTCAAACCATCAACTGATCACCGGCACAGGTACTCATCCATGTTGGGAGCACTGCATGATGAATTTTCAAGGCGTTTTCAAGATTTCAAAAAGGTTGAGGATGAAATGCAGCTGGTTTCCTCTCCCTTTACCTGCAGTGTTGATAGTTGTTCAGCTTGAACTCATTGACCTGCAGTCTGATGCACTACTGAAAGAGCACTTTAAGTCAGCATCACTGCTATAGTTCTACTCTGCTCTCAAGGAGGAGAACTTTCCAAACATGAGGAGACATGCTCAGAAGATGTTGGTTCTCTTTGGATCCACCTACATATGTGAACAGACATTCTCAGTCATGATGTTTACCAAGTCCAGGTACAGATCCTCTCTCACTGATGAACATCTGGCAGCTGTGCTTCGCATCTCCACCTCAGACATGCAACCTGACTTTGATGGACTTGTTAAAGCTCAACAGAGACTGGATTTCTCACACTGAATGAAAAAAAAAAGAACTGAAGAACACTAAAATGTGGAAATATAACAAGTGAAATGGGACACTTGATATGTTTTTTTCTTTTTTTTGCACAATTCTGAAAACATTAAATGTTTAATATAGGCATGTAAAGTAAAAAAGGCTACAACACTGGGACACTTTTCTTTACACAGTTCAGTGACATGTCTTGTTTATTTTTGCTATAAGATGATGTGATGTCTTTAGAAAGCTAAGAAAATCCTTGTTTCAATAGTATATGAAACTCAAAATGCCCTTTGTTATTAATGTTTCACATTTTGTTTATCATTTTGGAAATAAATTCTATTTGAATAAATGATATTTTTTAAAGCTAACCTCACCTTTTAATTGCCAAATAATAACATACACTCTTACCAGGGGTCAAAACAATGCCATTTACTGCTTTTTATATAGAAATAAAATGTATATTATGCATAATTGAGTTTGGAATTTTGGCCCGGCCCTCCAACATATTTTCAGTTGCTCATTCGGCCCCCTGGGAAAAATAATTGCCCACCCCTGGTCTAGGGGTACCCCAACCATTTTAAGCCGGCTTTAGCTAGGACCCTTTATTTGGTAACGTGGGCCCACATGTCATTTCTTTTGAGTGTAATAACTGTGTTCCTGTATTGAATTTCCCATTGAACTCCAACCTGTTCCCCCCCACAGGGTCGGTACCGACCCCTTTTGACATTATGATCATATAGGCATATTTTTATGAATGATGAAAATAATTTGCTATTTTAAAATCAACCGTTTTCAAGTATTAACATCACTACTATGTCACAAAAGCATGTAGAATGTAAAACGTTAGGTTGGCAATAGGTTAGCAATAGGTTAAAAGTGTCCTTATATCGTTTTAAGTTTTCTATTTGTGATCGTCTATCCGACCCGGAACCGGAAATGGACATTTTGAACCATGGGAATTGTAGTTTTTTTGCGGCCATTTTCATAGTCATAGCTGTCGGCCAGCGTTGAAATTTTTCCAAACTACATTTCCCTTCAAGTTCTATGGGGGTTCAAAGTTCAGAGTTGAATTATGAATATGTCAATAACTGTTATTATTCTTGATAATAAGCCACAAAATGTAACGATTTGACAAATATTGAAACACAGTTAGTTTCTCCTCCCTATTGTTAGCATATAGGAACAACTAGATCTGAAATTAGTTTCAAAATGGTTGCACTATGAGAAAAATAAAAAAGGACAGTTGATTACAGTAGATATTATTATCTGTTATTATGCATGCCTGGTGATAGATACTAAATCCAAATTGAACTCGGGCATTTGAAAGATACTATATGTATATATATATATATATATATATAAATGTGCGAATTGGCTATAATAAGGTAATGCATAAGCATATATTCTATAATAATATTTCAAATTGCATTGGTCCGGATGGGAGAATTCAGTACTGTATATACAGAACCTTTGGTTTTATCATCTTCCCTTTATTAATTTCCTTAGATCTTTTGTACACATGATCTCAAGAGGGTACTGAACGAGGTCAGTGGCAGTTTTTTAAGTCTGGTCATTATTATCATGGTGTTATTCACTGTCAAAGATGAAAAGAAAAATCATAATTCATATTTTCCTTTGTTTCATCACAATTTAAGCAAGCCTAGTAATAGACACAATATTTCTGACACTGAGAATACATTCACTGAGGTCCATAGATGTACCTAGATACCAAGAATATGCAAATAGCCCTTGTAGAAGTGGAGCAATATTCCATTTACCTAGGTATACATTTTATGCAGATTTTCACCTGGGGTGGAACAGGTTTTAACATGTACCTGGGTCTTCCCCTCCGCAAAGCGGGGCAGTAGTATTAACGGAACGAGCACAAGGTGCCTATTTCGGGAATAACGTTCCCCCTGTATTGTTGAGTGAGAGCACCCGGTGCCTAGTGTGAACATATTGTATATTACCCGTGTATTAAGATATAACCCTGTATCTGAGACTTGACCAGGTATTATATAAAGGAGACTGTTACAAAGGATCAGATTAAACCGAATATATATATTTATTGATTGATATATATTGCATAGTATTTGTATATCGTTTTGATATCCCTTGTATATTCCTTGTACATATACACGGAATATCCCTTTAGCCTAGTACAGACCATAATATTTCATTCTCCTATTGGACAGCGGTCCACAGGCGCCAGGGCCATGCCTCCAGAGTCAGGTTCAAAGCCACCGTCAAGACATGTCTGTACATGCCCGGCCTTGCCCAAGAATACGAGACAGAAATGAGGTTGGCACTAGATTGTTCGCCGTGCAAATAAATATGGCGCAGGTGAATACAGAAGCACTTAGGAACTAAAGTTGAAGCCTCACCCACGATACTCCGTGCGGTGAAGTATGGCCTGTTTGGCCCCAAAGAGAGCATTGAGACTGCGTGCGAATTAATAACTGAAGTGTCAGAGTTTGGCGCTATACCGTCGAGTGCGACATATTTCTATTAAGTCAGTAATAGTCTATTTGTGTATAGTGTATCGTGCGGCTAAAGTTCTACAGTGACCAGCATCACCAACGCTTCCTCGTACCAGCTGGAGTGCTTATCCAGGCTGGGCTGCTTTCATGGCGCTTTCACCCGAGGAGACCTAGACGAGGATCGTGTGGACATGTACACTGGATTAATCTACCCGACGACTGCATAGCCATTTACGGCTGGATTATATTTGTTTTGGTCCTGTGATTTATGGAGCGGAGAATCGCCGACGCCTACACGTGTGTGGGATTTACCCTGTGAGGAGCCACGTCGAGTCTGCGCCTCAGAGAGCCTGAGGCAGGCTAGCTTTCTTCACTGTGGAGCTACAGTCTACGGAGAACAGCTGTATTCGTCTGTGGATCAAGAGACTATTGCACCGTCTCCTGTACTTGGAGTCTCCTTAGTCATCGTTGACCAGACTCTCTACTACCGACAGATCCTCTACCCCTGCTGGCTTACTACCGGGGGGACCCTTCAGTATCTCCCGCTATATATTACCAGTGCACCATAGGTATAATTCCCTAAGATTCAGGTCGTATAATTACCTCCTGCGTAACCAGAGAATGGACATTCATTATTGATTTGCCTACGCACATTCCTTTGCCTTACAAGTGCATTCAAAGTATAATAGAGAAGTATATTATGTACCTTTTGCTGCAATAAATACTTAATTATAACTTTGTGTGGAACCGATTTATTGTGGGAAGTGTTCATCATATTTATATATCATGTACTGTATGGCCAGTAATTAAAGTACATAAAGCGGTAGTGGTTTAATGATACCATACTTATCAATACAGTCAGGGAATTGTACCCCTCAGTTACAATTGGTCCTTCGAGCCGGATGGTAACTAGCATAATATTAATATAGTGGTATTAATATTGACATGGCCTATGATGAACACTCCACAAAACGGTTCTCCTAAAGTAGATCGCCCGCAGCGTAGACGGCAGACACCTCAGTACTTAGAGGATTACGTTGCCAATATACTACCTAGCTTTCTACAGACGGTAAACGCGGAAAAAGTAGATAGTAAAATTATGTCCGACCCTATCAACCAGGCTACCCCGCCAATAGAGGCCCTAGTGGGTTGTAACGTAACTGACCAAGCTCACGGTGGAGACCAGGAGGGACCTGACATGACTTTACCCCCCGCCAAGACCGAAGAAGTAGTCCCCGGAGAGCTCCAGGATAAAGACAGCCCTCCAGGGATGGAACTCTACCCGCTACAAGAAGAGGAGAGCATCCCGGAGATGGATCTCCAGGACTCGCCACAGGAGAACAGATCTCCAACGAGTACTGCCAGGAGCGGATCACCTCAACCAGCGTCTTCCCCCAGCGAGGCGGACAAGATGCTGGCACAGGCATTCCTCGCCAGCCTAGCAGCCTCAACAGAGCGCGATCGACTCCAAGCACAGACGCTTAGTGAGCGCGAACATTCTTCCATGGAAAGAGAACGCCTTCAAGCGCAGCAACGGAGCGACAAAGATCGTACACGTCTAGAGATTAGACGCCTTCAGACGGAAGAGAATATGGGAAGGGACCGGGCCGAAGCCCAGCGCGCCGCCGCCGAAGCCCAGCGCGCCGCTGCCGGTGCCCAAAGAGAAGCAGAGCGCGACCTCGCTCTCACCAAGCGCGAAGCCGAGCGCGACCGATTACAAGCGCAGATAATGGAGCAGCTGATCACCAGGGCAACACCCCCTCCCTCCGCACGGGGTTCCAGGGCCTCGTCAAGACAGGGGTCAAGGGCACCCTCCCCTACCCGATCAAGCGACCCTGAGCCCGACCACCAGAGAGAGCCTATACCCCCCTCCGAACTCCTTCCCCGACCGGTCCAAGCGAGACCCAGCTACAAGGAAGAAACGGTCTACACCGCGGAGAGGCTAAATAGACGACTACAGGATCTAGAGGACCTGCCAGAGGAAGAAGAAGAGGGAGAGGAGGAGAGTCAAGCCCGACAGCAGCACAGTACTCCACAGGACCAGGAGGTCCAGTACAGCCCAGGCTCTACCCCCGCGGCTCTGCGCTACAGACCCCCGACTCAATTCACGGGTGAGCTTGACGCACGACCAGCCCCGAGGAACAGCACCTGGATACGCGGGCCATGGTACCCAGCAGGTACCAGCCCACCAAGAGGCGTAAGAGGAGACTCGCCTAGGAGGCCTCTCTTCCAACGCTCACCGATGTGCCAGCCATCCATGGCATCATACATTGGCACACCGACGTTTCCGGACTTCACCCACGAGAACAGAGCACAGTACACGGAGCTACGAATGTGCTTAGAGACAATGATGTCCGATGTAGCTGATGAACCGTACAAATATGCTATCCTATTGAAGCACCTCAATGTGCCCCGAGCGCACAATATAGCGCTGGCCTATGCCACCTCTACTACCCCATACACCGCGGCTCTAGCAGCACTCGACCAAAGATATGGACGCATATGGGACTACGTAATACAAGAGATAAGGCATATTGACCGCCTACCCCCAGCCACAGACAATCGCTCACTAGATGACCTGTCTATCAAGGTACAATCCCTGGTAGGGATGCTGGGGGCGCAAAGAGAAAAGGGTATGCACGAACTGTACGCAAACTCTAATGTCGAGAGGATTTTAGAGATGCTTCCGCCCGCCAGACAAGAGCGCTTCAGGCGGCAAAGAGACCACCGTGATCCTAACAGTCCCGAGCCATCCCTCCTAGACCTAGCCGACTTCCTGGCGAGAGAAGTCAACAGCCTACGGTTGGATACGTTCATGCGGAGCACCCCAAGCTCCAGAGAGGGACCTAGGAGAGCAAACGATGGCCGAAGATTGGTGAACGTCATGCACCAATCAGAATCAGTACCGAGCAGCAAGAACCACAGTACCCCCTCGATGAAAGAGAAGTGGAAGATGGTGTGCCCGTACTGCGAAAAGGAACACTGGTTGTCACAATGTGACATGTTCAAGAAGATGACCGCCGACGAGGTGAGTCAATGGATAAAGTCCAACCGACGCTGTTACCGATGTGCGCGCAGTCACATGGCAGCCGATTGCCACTTAAAGAAGAGGTGTAGTCGGTGTGACGGAGCCCACCTAAATGTCCTACACGACAGTAACAGAAGAAAGCCTGCACCCTCAAGCAGCACAAAGGCAAGTGTTATGTACATTGACCCCGCCAGCAGCGGGGGCGCCCGGGTGCTCTTAAAGGTGGTCCGCGTAACACTGAGTTACCAAGACAAGGTCATGGACACTTACGCCGCCCTTGACGATGGGTCAGAGAAGACCCTTCTCCTCGCGTCCGCTGCGGCCCAGCTGGGGCTGCGGGGGAGCGAAAACCAGATGACGATTCGGACAATAAGAAGAGATCTAAAGACGATAAAGGGCGAGAATGTCTCCTTCACTATCGCAGCAAGCGGGCAGCCAGAGAGACGGTATAGGATTACTAACGCTTTCACCAGCCAAGAAATAGGCCTGTCGCAGTACACCTACCCCATCGCCAAGCTGATGGATAAATATGTGCACCTGCGTCAACTACCTATACCGCTCATAGACGGTGCCACCCCGACCCTGCTGATAGGCTCCGACCATGCAGACCTCATCGTCCCGATTGACCGGGTCCATCGGGACCTGCTGTCCTGCAGCAGTCGAGACCCGCCTAGGATGGACACTACAAGGCCCCCTCGCTAAGTCTCTTAACCGAACAGCAGCCACTAACTGCCTCCACTCCAGAGTGACAGAAGAAGACACCACCCTCCTACAGCACGTCGAGAGGCTATGGACACTAGAGACAATGCCCTTTAAGAACGAAAAGAAAGACATTCGTTCCAAGGAAGACATTTACGCTATAGCCCTCCTCGAGCAGGGGACAAAGAGAGTCAAAGTCAACGGAGTGATGAGATACGCAACTCCACTCCTGAGGCGAGAGGGTATGCCTACCTTCCACGCCCCAAAAGAAGCGACGGAGCGGTATCTATTGAACACAGAGCGGCGCCTAGCCAGAGACCCCGCTCAAGAGACGGTGTACCGCGCTGAGATTAACAAGCTAATCACAGCGGGACACATAAAGAAAATTGACATTAAAGAGGCCGATCAGACGACCGAATCATGGTACGTGCCGCACCACAAAGTCCACCACAACGGCAAGGATCGTATTGTGTTCAACTGCAGCTACCAGATCGGATCACAAAATCTGAATAAAGAGCTCTTGCCCGGCCCAACACTCGGCCCCTCTCTACTAGGCGTGTTACTACGTTTCCGCCAAGACAAGGTGGCCATCAGCGGCGACATCAAAGGGATGTTCCTGCAGGTGAGACTAGTGGAGGAGGACAAGCCCCTGCTGCGGTTCCTATGGAGAGAGAGGATCGAGGATGAGCAACCAGCCATCTATCAATGGGAAGTCCTCCCTTTCGGAACCACATGCAGCCCATGCTGTGCTACGTTTGCACTGCAAAAACACGTCGCAGAGGACCCAGCAGCTGATGAAGAGGTCCGACAAAGTGTAGGAAATAGTTTCTACGTGGACAACTGTCTGCAAAGCGTCTCGACGCCAGAAGAAGCCGAGGCCCTTCTACTCAAGCTCCGCGCCTCCCTGATCAAAGGCGGCTTTGATCTCAGGCAGTGGGCCAGCAGCGACCCGCAAGTATTGCGCAGCCTCTCCCCCGAGGACAAGGCAGCAAGCAGCGAGACCTGGATGGCGACCATCCCAGGAGAAGCCCAATAAATGACATTAGGACTAGTCTGGCGCTTCAAAACAGACTCGCTCCATTATAAACACACACCCCTGACCAAGGAGCAGGGAAGGTCGACTGCACTACCGACCACCAGACGGAGTGTATACAGAACACTCGCCAGACAATATGACCCGTTGGGATGTATTCTACCTTACACCACCAGGACAAAGATGATTGTAAGAGCGTTATGGGACAAGGACCAGGGCTGGGACGACCCCATACCCGAACACCTTGCATCCACATGGAGAGAGTGGGAGACGGAACTCAGCTCACTCCCAGGTGTCAACATACGCCGCAGCTACTTCCCACCCACAGTGTGGCCGGAGACGTGCCAGATGGACCTGCACGTCTTCAGCGACGCCTCCGAAGTAGCCTACGGTTCGGTGGCCTACTTGCGTGCCCGAGAGGAGGGAGGAGAAATACATACTGCTTTCATCCTGGCTCGCTCAAGAATAGCCCCACGAAAGCAACAATCTATCCCGCGTCTAGAGCTCTGCGCAGCCCTAGCAGGAGCGCAACTCGCCACGTTAATCCAACGTGAACTCACCATTCCGGTGCAAAGAACAATCTTGTGGTCAGACTCCACGACAGTACTCACATGGATCCGGTCTGATTCGTGCAGATACAAGGTCTTCGTGGGAGTCAGAGTCACAGAGATTCAAGATTTAACAGAAGTAGCAAGCTGGAGGTATGTGGACACAAAACACAACCCAGCTGACGTCATCACCCGGGGAATGTCCCTGGATGACCTCACCCGTCACAACCTATACAGTGACGGGCCAGAGTTCCTCAAGCTCCCGGAAGAAGAGTGGCCTACACCCACCCCACGGGAAGCGAGTAAGGAGGAGGCCGAAAACAAGAAATCTATGTTCTGTGGATTGAACACACTCGTCTCCACAGACCCCGACATAGACGATTGCCTCACCCTAGAGAGTGCGCAGCTAAAGACATTCCTGTGGCACCACCCAGAGATTCAGCTCACTACTGACATTACAGCAGCTGACTACGAAGAAGCAGAACTTCTTCTCCTACAACGAGCCCAGAGAGACTCGTTTCCCGATGAGCTAGACTGTCTACAGGGAGCAAAGCCCGTCCCATCAGACAGCAGATTGCTCCACCTAGCCCCCGAGAGCGACGCCCATGGTCTCATCAGAGTGGGTGGTCGTCTGCGGAGAGCTCCAGACTTACCGGATGACGTCAAGTACCCGATAGTCTTAAACAGCCGACACAAGGTCACAGAGCTGATCATAAAGAAATACGACGAGGATGTGCATCACGCCGGGGCAGAGAGAGTCTTCGCGGAGATCAGACGTCGTTATTGGATACTGCAAGGGAGAGAAGCAGTGCGGCGCTTCCAGCGAACCTGTCTAGACTGTCGTAAATGGCGAGCGCAGCCCTGTATACCCCGGATGGCTGACCTACCTCCCTGTCGCCTCCGACTCGGCGACAAGCCTTTTCACTCCACCGGTATGGACTGTTTCGGCCCGCTGTATATAAAGAAAGGAAGAGGAACCGAGAAGCGGTGGGGTATTGTATTCAAATGCATGACCACCCGAGCGATGCATATAGAACTCCTTCCAACCATGAGCACAGACTCATTCCTTATGGCCTTCCGAAGATTCACATTGCGGAAAGGCAAACCGTCTATATTATTGTCTGATCACGGGACAAACTTCAAAGGCGGAGAAAGAGAGCTGAGAGAGAGCTTCCAAGCTATGGGCCCAGAACTTAAGACCCACCTCGCTCCATCCCAGATTGACTTCCAGTTTAATCCCCCGAACGCACCTCACTTCGGTGGAACTTGGGAACGAGAGGTACGTTCAATAAAGACAGCCCTGTACGCCGTGCTTGGGGCCCAGACCGTGGCGGAAGAAGTCTTAATGACAGTCCTCACGGAGATCGAGGGAGTATTGAACTCAAAGCCCCTCGGTTACGTCTCAAGTGATGTAGCAGATGTCGACCCAGTCACCCCCAACACACTCTTGATGGGGCGGCTGGACCCCGCGCTACCACAGACAATGTACAGGCCTGAAGAAGCGAACGGCCGAAGAATGTGGAGGTACAGTCAAGTATTGGCTGACAAGTTTTGGAACAGCTTCCTACTCCACTATCTACCGTCTCTACAGACCCGCCAGAAATGGGTGAAAGAGAGAGACAATTTGACAGAAGGAACAGTCGACCAGTCACTACCCCGAGCTATGTGGCCGGCTGGCCGCGTAAGCAAAGTGATCACCGGTGCCGACGGAAAGGTCCGAGCAGCCGAAGTGCTCGTCCAAGGACGGATCTACACCCGACCCGTGGCGAGGCTAATAGAACTGCCAAGGCTCCCCGATACTATCGATGATGACCATGACCCCATGACTTTGTGAACTGCCCGACCCCTCACAACAGACATTGAGTAGTGGACAGTGCGGTTAATCTGTCTCTGCTTAGCTAATTAGGTGGGACTAATTAGGAGGCGGCTGTTACAAAGGATCAGATTAAACCGAATATATATATTTATTGATTGATATATATTGCATAGTATTTGTATATCGTTTTGATATCCCTTGTATATTCCTTGTACATATACACGGAATATCCCTTTAGCCTAGTACAGACCATAATATTTCATTCTCCTATTGGACAGCGGTCCACAGGTGCCAGGGCCATGCCTCCAGAGTCAGGTTCAAAGCCACCGTCAAGACATGTCTGTACATGCCCGGCCTTGCCCAAGAATACGAGACAGAAATGAGGTTGGCACTAGATTGTTCGCCGTGCATATAAATATGGCGCAGGTGAATACAGAAGCACTTAGGAACTAAAGTTGAAGCCTCACCCACGATACTCCATGCGGTGAAGTATGGCCTGTTTGGCCCCAAAGAGAGCATTGAGACCGCGTGCGAATTAATAACTGAAGTGTCAGAGTTTGGCGCTATACCGTCGAGTGCGACATATTTCTATTAAGTCAGTAATAGTCTATTTGTGTATAGTGTATCGTGCGGCTAAAGTTCTACAGTGACCAGCATCACCAACGCTTCCTCGTACCAGCTAGAGTGCTTATCCAGGCTGGGCTGCTTTCATGGCGCTTTCACCCGAGGAGACCTAGACGAGGATCGTGTGGACATGTACACTGGATTAATCTACCCGACGACTGCATAGCCATTTACGGCTGGATTATATTTGTTTTGGTCCTGTGATTTATGGAGCGGAGAATCGCCGACGCCTACACGTGTGTGGGATTTACCCTGTGAGGAGCCACGTCGAGTCTGCGCCTCAGAGAGCCTGAGGCAGGCTAGCTTTCTTCACTGTGGAGCTACAGTCTACGGAGAACAGCTGTATTCGTCTGTGGATCAAGAGACTATTGCACCGTCTCCTGTACTTGGAGTCTCCTTAGTCATCGTTGACCAGACTCTCTACTACCGACTGATCCTCTACCTCTGCTGGCTTACTACCGGGGGGACCCTTCAGTATCTCCCGCTATATATTACCAGTGCACCATAGGTATAATTCCCTAAGATTCAGGTCGTATAATTACCTCCTGCGTAACCAGAGAATGGACATTCATTATTGATTTGCCTACGCACATTCCTTTGCCTTACAAGTGCATTCAAAGTATAATAGAGAAGTATATTATGTACCTTTTGCTGCAATAAATACTTAATTATAACTTTGTGTGGAACCGATTTATTGTGGGAAGTGTTCATCATATTTATATATCATGTACTGTATGGCCAGTAATTAAAGTACATAAAGCGGTAGTGGTTTAATGATACCATACTTATCAATACAGTCAGGGAATTGTACCCCTCAGTTACAGAGACGTAGATGGGAGCATGGTGTGTGTGTCTGTTACTGAGCCCGTGTCTTAACCCTTGTTGTACGGGTAATATTATTATTATTATTATTATTATTATTATTATTATTATTATTATTATTATTATTATTATTATTATTGAACCCTTCCCCACCATACTCGTATTTCATGGTTAAAGGTCTCCAGAGGTTATTAAGGAAGGGTACTGCTTTGGGGAGCGAAAATCATTAGTAATCTAACAGTCACCAGGTGTGGGAGGGCTAACGGAGGTACTGGGGGAAGTGAGAGTGTGTGGGGAGCTACTGCTGACCGCCCTGGAGGGCGAGGAGGACCAGAGTACCACCCCCAGGTTAGTAAATCCTGGGCCCCATCCGCTTCTGCTGCCCGACCTCCAGTTCGACGTTCCGGGCCCAAAGACGGGGGTTCAGTTAGATCAAACTCTACTGCATCCCGCTACCAGGTGGCCGTGTACAACCACTCCCATAAAGCAGGGATAATCCACCCTGCTACATTTGGCGTCACGAACAGGATCAACATCCTAATCTACTTCCTTGACCTCGACCAGTAGAGAGACCATGATGACAGTCGAACAGACCCGCGCCGCGCAGGAAATGGCGGCGAAGTTTGAGGAGCTGCAGGAGGAGTGTCGGACTCAGGCAGCACTACTAAAGCAGCAAACCGAAGTGGTGAAGGAGTTGACTGAGCAGGAACTCCAAGAGAAGCGCTACACTCAGGCGGCCCTACGGGAGCAACGAGACGGCCAAGACGCCGCCACCGAGGTAAAGAAGGAGGAGGCCGAAACCATGGAGGAATTGACCGCACAGGTGAAGGCCCTGGCGAACAAAGCCTACCGACAAGCCGGCCTCCTGGACCGACAGGCGCTGGCCCTGGAAAAGACCCAAGCCGCCCTCGACAGGGACGGCCGCGAATCCCGCGCGGCCCCCTCGACCGTGTATGTCCAACGGGACTGAAAATGCAGCGAGTTTGGAGGGGGAAAAAAGAGAGCCGCCGGTGGAGGACTGGATCGGGGAAATGAAAGCGCATTTCCGGATCAGCAGAGTGCCCGGCGACGAACAGGCGGAGTTCGTACAACAGCACCTAAAAGGCGAGGCTAAACGGACGGTGCGCTTCGTGATGGAAGGGACCGCCCCAGAGCCGGACGCCATGTTCCGATTGCTACAGGAGACGTACGGAGACAAAACCCCGGTCAGTGTCCGCCTGGGAGAGTTCCTTGACCGCCGACAAACAGACGGCGAGACCGTGAGAGAGATTTCTTACGACTTACAGGAGCGGATGCGTCGCATACAGGGCCGAGACCCCCGTCAGGTCGCAGATCCTGCCGCCCGGCTGCAGGAGCAGTTCGTGCTAGGCCTGAGGGACGAGATGCTGCGACGGGAGATGAGGAAGTACGTAAGGGAGGACGGGGAGCGGACGTTCCTCGACTTGATGATGGCGGCGATAGACTGGTCCGAAGAGGAGATGGTCCTGCCCCCCACTAAGGGTTCCGCCCGGGGCCTGATCCACGCCGCCGCCGTGGAGGGACGCGAAACTCCTCCTAGCGCAGACACACTCCAATAATCTATCCGACAGCTGTTCACAGGCCAAGAGCGGTTGGGCGCGCGTCAAGAACAGCTCTTCCAGGCGTTTCAGCAGGAGCGAGACGCGCCCCAAAGAGGTGTTGCCGGACCCCGACACAGGGGAGACGTGCCCGCTGCCCCGCGTGGAACGCCCCGCCGGGACGAGGACGGGAGACTGATATGTTACACCTGCCAACAGCCGGGCCATATCGCTAGAGATTGCCCCTGCCCAGCCGGTGGACCACGCCCTGCCCTTTCCCCCGCTCCCGAAGCGCCGGGCCCGTCGGGATACCAACCTGGACCACGAAGGGCGATCAACGCCGTCGCGACAGGAGCCGCCGACCCAGTCGCTGAGGGCCCAGAGGCTCAGAATGTACACAGGGAATGCTTCACCCTGGATGTACAGATAGACGGCGTTGAGACCCGCTGCCTCTTCGACACCGGAGCCGAGGTTACTACCATGTCGGAAAGCCACTTCAAGCGTCACTTCCCGAAGAAGAAGCTGACCTCCGCTAACTGGATCACCCTCACAGCCGCCAATGGTTTAGAGATCCCAGTGGTGGGGTGCCTGTACGCGGAAGTGTAGTGCCTAGAGATGACGTTCTCCGGGAAGTGCATATTCATAGTGAAAGACGACCCACTCCGTGGACCCGCGAGGGACGCCGTCCAGGGACTTCTGGGGATGAACGTACTCGGCGGGGTGGACGGCCTCTTCAAGGGAATCAAGGGGATGCGCCCCGCAAGTAGTCGTCGCCCCGGCGCCGGAAGTGTCGCACTGCGCCGAGTCGTCGCTGCCATGGCGCAGGAAGAACGGCAGTGCACCGCCCCGGGAAAAATGGGATACGTGAAGGTGGACGGACCGAGGCCTTCAAGTGGACTCCCCAGTGTCAAGAGGCCTTCGACCACCTGCGAGAGTGCCTTATGAAGCAAACGGTGTTGGCCTACCCAGACATCCGACTCGCCTTCATAGTGACCACAGACGGGAGTTACTTGGGGCTGGGAGCAGTGTTGAGTCAGAAGCAAGAGGGCGTGGATCGCGTCATCGCTTTTGCGAGCAGAGGGTCCAAAAGAGGGTCCAAAAGAAACGACCAGAACTACAGCGCGTTTAAGCTGGAGCTCCTCGCCCTGAAGTGGGCGATCACAGAGAAGTTCAGAGACCTCTTGCTCTACTCCCAATTCACCGTGGTCACCGATCACAACCCGCTGCGGTACCTAGGCACGGCCAATCTGGGGGCAGTGGAGCAGCGTTGGAACGCCCAGCTGGCCGAGTATGACTTTGTGGTACATTACAAACCCGGCTTAATCAGAATGCCGACGCCCTGTCACGCATGCCGATGAGGCAAGAACCTGAAGTGGAAGACACAGAAAAAGACTTCCTAACGATCACGGCGACAGGCACCCATACTCTGGGAACGGACCGCCCCATCGCACGCGACGACTACGTAGTGATCCTGGCGGACGAAGTCCGGGCTCTACTAAGCTCTGAGGGATGGACCAAACCACGGAGGGTCCCGACAGTCGTCGCAAGACAAATAGTGACGCAGAAGGGGAACAGCGGGTACAGCTGGGCAGAATTACGGCAACTCCAGGCGGACGACCCCGAACTGGGACCGGTGTGGCGGGCGGTGACCCGTGGGACTCCACCCTCTAAAACCCAGTTGCAGGAGATGGACTCAGGTCTCCGCAAGTTATACGAGCAATGGGAGCGGTTCCGTCTGCACCAACAAGTACTGTTCAGACGCGTCAGTGACCCCCGCAACGGGGAAGAGGTCCTACAACTGGTGGTACCTATGGTCCTGGGGCGACGTATCTACAGTATGAGACCCAACACGAAGACGGGGGACACTTCGGTGGGCGGGGGACCATAGACCTGATGAGGCGAAGTTACTACTGGATCGGAATGGCCGAGGAGGTGAAGGGCTGGGTGCAACAGTGCAAGCGGTGTGCACTGGCCCGGGACGTATTCCCGAAGGCCCAGGGCCAGATGACCTGCACCAATGTAACGGCACCCATGGAAGTCCTAGCCATGGACTTCACCCTATTGGAGATGTCGGCGGGCGGCTACGAGAACGTACTGGTGTTGACCGATATGTTCACTCGATACGGCCCGCGGGATGATTCTGACCGGCCCGCGAAAGATTACATGATACATTTTTTTTTTTTATTAAAAAAAAAAAAAAAAAATGTACTTTTTTATTTTCATGTCAACGTTCACACGCACAATATATGCTTACCTAGGATTTGACTTGATTCAACAACAAAGCAGTCGGGGCAAGCCGAAAACGGTCGAAAGTGTGGTTATTTGAAGTTTGGATTTCTTTTTTCACAACTGAGGTAGGTAGATTACATTTTTAGAGACTAAAGTACAGAAAAAAGGTACCGTTGGGTACCGGTATCGATTCACAGGTACCGGTACCGTATCGGTTCAAATGTGAACGGTACCCATCCCTACTGAACACCAGTGATGGGAATAACGGCGCTAATGGCCTTACTAACGGCATTCGTTTTTTCAGTAACGAGTAATCTAACGGATTACTCTTCCAATCTTAATATAGCTGTTGCCGTTACTGCAAAAAATGCGGCGCGTTACTATGAATGAACCTGTTTCTTTCATCAGACAGATCTCTGCGCCGAGAGGCAATAATATGTTCTTCCTTGTTTAGTGGGCAGTGCGTGAGCCAAGCATACATGCTGACGATTGGCTGAGGTTGAATAAAATGTCATGGTAAGCCAATCAGAAGTGGAGGTGGGCGGGTGTCTAAAGCATTCAGAGTCTGACACACAGCGCGACAAGACAAGCGATCACTGATCAGTCAGCATGAGACCGCGGTCCGTGTAGTGTACGTTTTGAGCCCAAATAATCCAAAACGAATCCAACGAACAACACAAGCGACTCAGTCAACATGAGACAGCGGGTCCATGAGCGTTTTGTGTTCACTCTTTGCAGCGCAGGGCACGGAGTGGCTCTACTGCAGTGCCGACAGCCTTATCAACAGTGCTGCACTTCCTGGTTTAATAGCACAGGCTTCAGGTGCTCAGAGATATATATATCTCTGTATGTCATGCATGTCTTAAATGTCATGATTAGATTAGTTTAGATGATTCGATTAGATTCTTATATTTGTATGTTGTGTATGTCATTGATTGATTGATTGAAAAGTGTATTAACAGATTGCAGAATGGGTACAGTACAGTACAGCTCAATACATACAATTGTTAAGGGGATGCAGACCAGAGAAAGACTTTCGTCATAAATGTCATGAATTGAAAATGGGGGAACCTGATGTAAACAAGACGAAACTCTTTCTCTGGTCTGCATCCCCTTAACAATTGTGTGTATTGAGCCGTACTGTATTGTACCCATTCTGCAATCTGTTAATTAAAATGTTCAATCAATCAGTATATATTTGTTATTTATTTTTGGTATAGTGCTTAACAAGCATAATTTAATGTTGCCCAGTTGTGGCCTGTTGAGGGGCAATACATATCAAAAGTTCCAAAACATCTATTCTGTTTGTATTTGTATGATCCACTATATAAACATAGTAATTATAATATCTACATACATGGCATTTGATTGGAGGCTGGTCTCACTTTGTCCCACAGCAACATTAAAATAGTTTAGATTTGTGTATGTTGTTTATGTAAAAAAGAATCTTGAAAGTAACGCAATAGTTACTTTCTGAAGTAACTAGTTACTTTTATAATTTGTAACTGAGTAAGTAATTTAGTTACATTTTGGAAGAAGTAACTAGTAACTGTAACTAGTTACTTTTTTAAAGTAACTTGCCCAACACTGCTGAACACACAACTGCAGGGCAAGGGCATTTTTGCTCATGAAATGCATAGCCATGTGAAAGCCTTCATGACAAAGTTGCAATTAATTTCAAGGCAACTAGGCAGCAACAATCTCAAACACATGAAAACCCTGAAAGAAGTCAAACCATCAGCTGATCACCGGCACAGGTACTCATCCATGTTGGGAGCACTGCATGATGAATTTTCAAGGCGTTTTCAAGATTTCAAAAAGGTTGAGGATGAAATGCAGCTGGTTTCCTCTCCCTTTACCTGCAGTGTTGATAGTGCACCCACTGATGTTCAGCTTGAACTCATTGACCTGCAGTCTGATTCACTACTGAAAGAGCACTTTAAGTCAGCATCACTGCTAGAGTTCTACTCTGCTCTCAAGGAGGAGAACTTTCCAAACATGAGGAGACATGCTCAGAAGATGTTGGTTCTCTTTGGATCCACCTATATGTGAACTGACATTCTCAGTCATGACGTTTACCAAGTCCAGGTACAGATCCTCTCTCACTGATGAACATCTGGCAGCTGTGCTTCGCATCTCCACCTCAGACATGCAACCTGACTTTGATGGACTTGTTAAAGCTCAACAGAGACTGGATTTATCACTGAATGAAAAAAAAGAGCTGAAGAACACTAAAATGTGGAAATATAACAAGTGAAATGGGACACTTGATCTTTTTTTTTCTTTTTTTGCACAGTTTTGAAAACATTAAATGTTTAATATAGGCATGTAAAGTAAAAAAGGCTACTGGGACACTTTTCTTTACACAGTTCAGTGACATGTCTTGTTTATTTTGGCTATAAGATGATGTGATGTCTTTAGAAAGCTAAGAAAATCCTTGTTTCAATAGTATATGACAGGGAGACAGGGGCAAGGAGGGCGCCGCTGGCGGCCAACCGGTGGCCTCGGAGGGCGAGGCCGCAGCCAATGACCTGCCGACAGGGACCGACGAGTCTGACACGGGGTCAGACCAGCGTTTCCGTTAGCCGGTAATTACCGGTATTTGACCGGCAAAATCTGTTGAAGTCCGACATATTTAATCTCTCCGGTCTTAATGTCCGGTGAAAATAATTCCCTGAGTCTAAGCACAATTTGATTATTTGAATTGTATTAAAATAGGCTAAAATTAAATAGCCTATGAGATGAACGAAACAATCATTACATGATTTGTTTCATCGTTGCTTCTAATAATGACAACGACGTTGTCAGCGAGAGCTTAGTGCTGGGTGTGCGAACTTTTGTGAAGCTGCAGAGCCGGAGCAACAGCAGCACAATGCAGTACTCCAGCAGTACTCCAATTCAGCCATTTTCAATTCAATGTTGGGTGGGGGGCGCTGTTGTGCGGTTCCCAGAAAAGAGCCAATAACAGCTGAATCTGCTGCTCTGCAGCGCCATACTCTCGCAAATAAGTCATTGGGAGGTGGAGAGAGAGAGTCGTCACGCAGACCCACGATAATGTTGCCGTCTCTCTCTGCCAAATTTCTCAGTTCTTCGCTTGATATAATTAATACAAATGTCCAATATAACGGAATTCGTTAGCTCATAAAAATGTGATTATAACAGACTGTTGTTTATTAATGTCGGGCGACTGCCCACAGACACCTATTTGATTTAAAGTCGGCAGCAGCACGGAGTCTCGGGACTTATTTTATTTGGAATATAATGACTTTATACGCAAAAGTAGCCTAGTTTTAAGTAAAAATATTATAAATCTACATGCCTTGATGATGTCATTCTTTTGTTTTGTTGTCATTCTTTTGCCTATCAATTGTTTTTAAGCTCAATAAACTCTGACCGGAATGTCTCTCATTTGACCGGTAGATTGAAATCTACCGGACACTGAGGCCGGCAACAATTTTTTCTAACGGAAACCCTGGGTCAGACATGAGGGGGGTCGAGCCAACCCGGCCCCAGAGGAGCACCATAGGTCGGCTACCCGCTCGGTATCGCCATGACTACGTGCTGAAGAGCGTATTTGTTGAACAGTTTGTGCAATTTATGAGAGAGTGTGTGAAACTGTTGGTCTAAGGTCCGTATTCATGCATGTATTAAACTGGTGTTCCATTGAGGTAACTTGCAGAGGACTTGGCAAGTTTAAAGTGGGGGGAAATGTAGCATCCTGAATATTCTTCTATTATTCAGAAGTGCTGACGTAACCTTTTACTTCCCCTGTGTGCACAAAGACATGTTAACCAGTGTTTCTCTTTGATATCTCGCCCGGACCAATAACGCAAGGTTCTCTTTCTTCCCTACGGCTTCAATATGGATTATTAACGTGACACTAAATCATCACCTTCTTCCTGTCTTGAGTGTCCCATCGTGGGACCAGTTTGCGGTCACCAGCAGGGGGCGGTGGTGGCAGGCGGAGCAGAGGAGGAATGAGATGAGCGAGCGAGACGCTGGTTACCTGGAGGGCGGAACAGGAGGAAGTCCTCTTCGACAGTGAACTCGAACGTGGACAGACGTGTGCTCTCGAAGAGCCCCGTTGAAGAGCAACGGGAGAGATAGAGAAACTCTGCTATAAAACGGGTTATCATAGAATTACAAGCGATAGTGAAGTGTGGGAATAGTGAAACGGAAAGAGGAACAAACTTCAGTAATACCTCGGGTTATCCTAGAAGTTTATGCGGTATATTAGCCGGTGGCTAACGGCTATAATGACTCTGAGTGTACCACTAGGCGAGCGTCGCCGAAGACAGGTGGTGTACATAGCCACGTTGCGTTAGCTATATAGGCGACAGCAGGAGGGTCCACCAAGACCCACAGTTTAGCTGTGTTTAGGTTAGCCCACAGATTAGCGCGCGCCAGCTCAGCCCCGCAGTGGACGTCTCGTCGACGCAGCCGAGGACACCTCTTCTTCCAGCAGAGGCTGCCACAGCACAGCACGCTCCTCCAGCTCTGCCACTGCCCCTGCTGTCTACCCCGGCCCGCTGGCTGCTATCGCGGGATCGCCCGACGGCCATCTTATCACCCGGACGAGTGGTGGTGAGAGTGGACCCGCCATCTCTGTTAAGTACAGCGGCGCTCCGAGTGCCAAAACAATATCAATTCTAAATGAACGCTAGCAGCAGCGTCTAGGGGTACCCCAACCATTTTAAGCCGGCTTTAGCTAGGACCTTTTATTTGGTAACGTGGGCCCACATGTCATTTCTTTTGAGTGTAATAACTGTGTTCCTGTATTGAATTTCCCATTGAACTCCTTTAACATGTACCTGGGTCTTCCCCACCGCAAAGCGGGGCAGTAGTATTAACGGAACGAGCACAAGGTGCCTATTTCGGGAATAACGTTCCCCCTGTATTGTTGAGTGAGAGCACCCGGTGCCTAGTGTGAACATATTGTATATTACCTGTGTATTAAGATATAACCCTGTATCTGAGACTTGACCAGGTATTATATAAAGGAGACGTAGATGGGAGCATGGTGTGTGTGTCTGTTACTGAGCCCGTGTCTTAACCCTTGTTGTACGGGTATTATTATTATTATTATTATTATTATTATTATTATTATTATTATTATTATTATTATTATTATTATTATTATTATTATTATTATTATTTAACCCTTCCCCACCATACTCGTATTTCATGGTTAAAGGTCTCCACAGGTTATTAAGGAAGGGTACTGCTTTGGGGAGCGAAAATCATTAGTCATCTAACAGTCACCAGGTGTGGGAGGGCTAACGGAGGTACTGGGGGAAGTGAGAGTGTGTGGGGAGCTACTGCTGACCGCCCTGGAGGGCGAGGAGGACCAGAGTACCACCCCCAGGTTAATAAATCCTGGGCCCCATCCGCTCTTGCTGCCCGACCTCCAGTTCGACGCTCCGGGCCCAAAGACGGGGGTTCAGTTAGATCAAACTCTACTGCATCCCGCTACCAGGTGGCCGTGTACAACCACTCCCATAAAGCAGGGATAATCCACCCTGCTACATAAGGATAGGCAAGTTGTTGAACATAATGTAATGTACAGTCTCACATTTGATCATTGCGGGTATCCATACATGTGTGTATATAACCTATGTGCAATAAACTAATAAACTCTCCCTGCCCCGCCAAGTTTGTGTGTAGACGTGCATCTTTGTTCCTGCAGTCCAACTCAACAAAAGTACATTAATAATATACCTAATAAGTATGTAGCTAGACATCCGTGTCATAAATATGAACAGTGCAACAGGTTATGGGCCCAGTGCTATGTCTAGTCAGCGATTTAATATACTTTTGTTCGATGGCGACCAGAGATGATATGAGTTATGGGAAACTCGCTTACTAGCGCACATGGAGTTGAGAGGACTCAGCGAGACTCTACTGAACATGCCAGTTATCGCTGCGGGCAAAAATCCTGCCCAGTTGAGAGCAACAGACGTCAAGAAAAACAGAGAAGCGTACGCGGAGCTGGTGCAAGTTTTGGACAATAATAGCTTGTTGCTAATTATGCGGGATGCAGCAGCCGACGGCAGGGCGGCAATGAAGATACTTCGGCAACATTACACGGGCAAAGGAAAACCGCACGTGGTGAGTTTATATTGTGAACTCTCAGCTCTTCACATGGAAAGCAACGAGACCTTCACGGAGTATATTGTTCGTGCAGAGACAATATTCTCGTCGTTGAAAGGAGCCGACGAGAACATTAGTGACGGGTTGCAAGTGGGAATGGTAGTGAAGAGACTGCCGGACTCTTTTAAACCGTTCGTGATGTCACAAAAAGGGACATATGTCTCGAACATGTACGAACATGCCTGAAGCAAGAAGAGCGGAACGCAGGAGAGATGCGCCAGGCCGGGGGAAGCAGCGAGACGCCATTGCGGGAGTGACCGGAGCAGAGCAGGGTGCAGCACGAGGCCAGGACGGATGCTGGGGAGCGCACCGAGAGACAGACGGCACCCACCGAGAGACAGAGGCGGACGCCGATGACCAGGAAAGAAGGTCGTATTGCTTCAAGTTGAGATAGGACACCGGGCCGGTGAGGCGGACTGTCAACAACAGAGGTTTGATGGTCGACTGTGGCGCAACGTCACACATGGTAAATTACTTTGCAAAGTTCAAAACAGTTGATAAAGACTTTAAGCCCAAGAGTCACATAATTGAACTTGCAGATGGGACAAACGCAACCGGAATTGCCAAGACCAGAGGAGAAGCTGAAGTCACCTTAATTGACAGCGAAGGGAGAAAGGTGACAGCACGACTGAAGGGGGCCCTGTATATCCCGACGTTTCCTCAGGACATTTTCTCCGTTAAAGCAGCCTCAAGCAACGGAGCAGAAATCCACTTCAAGGAAGGTAAAAATTGGATGGGGTATAAAAATGAGGGTACCAAGTTTAACATTGAAGTATTTGGGAAACTGTATTATCTGTCTACAGCTAATAATACTGATGATAATGTTGACGGATACAGAGGATGTCATGATATTGAAATGTGGCACAGAATCCTTGGTCATTGTAACATAGATGATGTTTCAAGACTAGAAGGTGTAGTTGAAGGAATGAAAATTAAGGGGGAAAATGACAAATCTAACTTCAACTGTGAAACATGTACACAAGGAAAATTTGTGGAGTCTAGAAATACACAGGCTGATAGCAAAGCTAAAAGAATACTGGAACTAGTCCATACAGATCTGTGCGGCCCGATCGAGCCTGCTGATAAAGATGGTTATAAATACACCATAGCTTTCACAGATGACTATAGCAGTATGACATGGACATATTTCATGAGGTCAAAGAGTGATACAGCTAAAGCTACAGAACAATTCTTAGCTGACACAGCATCCTTTGGGCAGGTGAAAACAATTCGGTCTGACAATGGTACAGAGTTTACTGTAGGATGTTTCCAAGATCTGCTGAGAGAAAATAAAATTAGTCACCAAACTAGTGTCCCTTACTCGCCGCATCAGAACGGCACAGCAGAACGAAACTGGAGAACACTATTTGACATGGCACGATGTATGCTTCTAGATAGTAAGATGCCAAAGCAGCTATGGAGGTTTGCGGTGCAGACAGCTGCACAGATACGCAACAGGTGCTATAGTAAGCGATTAAAGCAAACCCCATACAGTGCTTTCACAGGGAAAACACCAAATATTTCCCATATGATGGTTTTTGGCACAGAGTGCTATGCCTATAGACAAGACAAAAAGAAACTGGATCCAAGGTGCGAGAAGGGCATTTTCATAGGATATGATAAATACAGCCCTGCATACAATGTCTATTATCCAAAAACAGGTAAAGTGTCAAAGCATAGATTAGTTAAATTCATACAGAAGAGCAACAGAGACTGCCAGACACAAACAGGTCCACACAACGATGGAGACAGCTACGAGGATAGAGACTCATATGAGCCTGATGTAGTACCAGTTAGGACTGGTGAGCAGCCCCAGACTACAGGTACAGAAGGTGAAAGTGGTACACTTTCTAGTAACCAGGGGGATAGTGGGGGCAGAAACCGCTACCCAACTAGAGAGAGGAAGACCCCAGCATATCTTGAAGAATACCAGTGTAAAGCAGAATGTACTGATGAACAAGATGTAGATTAATTCTATAGAGCTGTATTTGGGGTACCAAACACATACAAGGAGGCCATGAGCTCGAATAAGTCTCAGAAGTGGGCTAACGCAATGGAAGAAGAGATTAACTCTTTAAAAGAGAACGAAACGTTCACTTTGACCATACTTTCTAAAGGGAAAACTGCTGTGGGAGGTCGCTGGGTCTTTACGATTTAAGAGAGCCAGGATGAAAGCTAGAAAGCTAGATATGTAGCTAAGGGCTATAGCCAGATAGAGGGGATAGATTATAAAGAGATATTCTCCCCAACTGCTAACATGACGTCAGTGATAATTCTAATGCAGATGGCGGCGCAGGACGGTTTAATGCTCCATCAGATGGACGTTGCTCCATCAGATGGACGTGAAAACGGCATACCTACATGGCCGGATGGACTGTGAGGTCTATATAGAACAGCCGGAGGGATTCATAGTTGAGTCCAACACTGATGATCGTTTGGTTTGTAAGCTGAACAAGTCGTTGTATGGCCTGAAACAATCAGGGCGCAACTGGAACAAACTCCTACACGATCACCTAGTAGAAAACGGATTTATCCAGAATGCAGCCGACAATTGTGTATATGATAAACAATCTGAAAATGAGAAGGTGATCCTGATTATTTGGGTGGACGATTTGATAATTGCAGCCAACAGCAACAACTTGATCAGTGAGTTAATTAAGTTCAAAATGGAAGATCTAGGGGAAATGAAACATTTCTTGGGTATTGATTTCACACAGAAAAAGGGAGAAATCAAGATGAGTCAAAGGTGCTACAGAGGTTTAACATGTCTGACTGTAAACTGAGGTCAACACCCTGTGAGCAAAAGCAAAATTTTGATGAGGGTGAGGTTGTAGATGCCACAGGTTACAGAGAGATAGTTGGCAGCCTGATCTACATAATGACCTCTACTAGACCAGACCTAAGCTGGATGGTCAGCAAGTTGTCACAATACCTAGCACAGCCAAAACAACAACACTGGGTAACAGCTAAACAGGTGCTACGTTACTTGAAGGGCACAAGTGAATATGAGCTATGTTACAAAATAAGTGACAAAGACCTTAAACTAGAGGGCTATAGTGATGCCGACTGGGCGTCAGACCAAAATGACAGGAGGAGTACTACTGGGTACTGTTTTAGTTTGGTCAAAGAGGGTCCAGTTGTATCCTGGAAGACCAGGAAGCAACCAACAGTGGCTTTGTCAACATGCGAGGCAGAGTACATGGCTCTAGCAGCCACTGCCAAAGAGAGCCTATATCTTGTTCAATTACTCCAAGGTATGAATAAGGAAAGGTAGCACACCCCAGTGACAATATTCGAAGACAATCAGGGGACGATTGCTCTGTCCAAAAATCCAGTATGTAGGCAATGGAGCATACATGTTGATGTCACCAGACCCCCATGGGAAGTATCCAGATCTAGGGTTAAAGTGTGCAAACGCACGGATACACTTCCCAAATGGCTCAGCTGACCTACCACACATGAATTTCCCCAAGACCACAAACAGACACGGGAGAATGTTTGAGAAACAATAAGAAATACTTTATTACAGGAAATATATATATATAGCATACAAGTTCATAAACCTAGATAAACAACTACTAACTAACCTAATCTAAAGGACCAGTGCCCATAGGCCTAGGGTGAATAAAAGAGGAAGCGCTTCTCTGCACTGTAGGCCAACCCCAAGCTGCTACTCCCACCCCCACTATCTGTTCTGCCCCTGAAGCACTGCACACGTGGGAAATGGTGCCGATACCGCACCCAGGTCTGGAAATGGTCACAAACTAATCCAGAATCACACTGCACAAACATAGCCTGAGAATATAAATACCACACATCTGATATCAGGGAGTCACAGCCAATGTTCCCCCTAAGGTGCGCCCGTGCGCGCACGCGCACATGTCAAAACGCTCCCGCCCACATCTGAAATCTGTCGCGCACAGAAACGTTTGTGTAAAATATGCATGTAGTTAAATTGACTGGCGCGTTGCACCGAATACTACGGTAACCTGTTGCGTGTGACGTTACCAAGAGAAGCCTCGCTTTCGAGTAGGGTATATCTGCAGAGCCACAGAGCCTCGCATGGACGGGTTTGAGGCGGGGCTTCGTGGCGTGGACAAGTATTGTGGCCTGGACAAGTATTTGTTGGAGTGCGGATGAGGGGGGGGGGCTCTCTCGCTCGTTCTCTCTCTCGTTTACGACAAGTATTTGTTGGAGTGCGCATGCGGATGAGGGGGGGGGGGGCTCTCTTGCATATAGTAATAATAGAGTATATACATTTGAGGGGGAATAAACTGTACATATACAGCACTGTTTGTGATACAAAAATAGTAGAGTACATTAACCTGGCACACAACATACTTGTTCACATGTCATTATTCTTTCACTCTAAAGTACAGTTTATTCCCCCTCAAATGTATATACTCTATTATTACTATATACTATTTTTGTATCACAAACAGTGCTGCATATTTGTAGACCTCTTCCAATGTACAGTTTATATGTCTGAGGAGAAGACTGGTACTCATCTTCGTCTCCACAAAGTAGGCTACTGGGGGGTCTACTGTATGTGAGACATATTTCCTTTAGAGTGAAAGAAAAATGACATGTGAACGAGTATGTTGTGTGCCAGTTTAATGTACTCTACTATTTTTGTATCACAAACAGTGCTGTATATGTACAGTTTATTCCCCCTCAAATGTATATACTCTATTATTACTATATGCGAGAGAGCCCCCCCCCCCCAACAGTGCTGTATATTTGTAGACCTCTTCCAATGTACAGTTTATGTATATACTCTATTATTAATATATGCGAGAGAGCCCCCCCCCCCTCATCCGCATGCGCACTCCAACAAATACTTGTCGTAAACGAGAGAGAGAGCGAGCGAGAGAGCCCCCCCCCCCCCCCCTCATCCGCATGCGCACTCCAACAAATACTTGTCCAGGCCACAATACTTGTTCACGCCACGAAGCCCCACCTCAAACCCGTCCACGCCGGGCTCTGTGGCTCTGCAGATATACCCTATTGTCGCTTTCAGTGCTTTGTGGGCGTCGCTACTGCGCGCTCACACAGACACACACAACAGAGCAGGAAGCGGACAAATCCGACCAGCATCGCTAGCTCCTCACAATGCCAACGCGAAAATGTACATTACAGATGAACTGCAGAGAAAATTCCCAATTTATCGTCCCGGTCGAGACTAATTGGAAGCGGAGTGCAACGCGTGCAAAGCTTGACCTATGTTTCTGTGTCTAATAAAAGTGGTGGCGATCTCAAAGCTCACATGGACACAGAAAAACATTACAAACAAAGCTGTGCAAGGCGAGAGTTTGATGGCAAAGTTGACCGAATTGATTGAAGTATGCAGCTATACAGAGAGAGAAAGAAAATAATTGAAAACTATTTTGATGCCTCAAAATGATGTTTTGGTTTGATAAGATGCTAGTTATGATACAATCATTCTAAGGATTATGTGTATAATAAATTAGTTTAGTACACTAATTGCAACAAATCTGAAACTGCATAGTGCACTTTTAAATTAGTATCTTTGTGAGGTTACTGTTTTACATTGAAAAGATACAAAGATATATTTTTTAAGCTGGATATTCTAATACAGAAGAGGTATTATTTAGAACATTACTTCATATTTTTCTTGTTATTTATTTTGTCCAGTAAGACTTGAAAATATATATTATTTTGTCATAGGTTGATTTAGTTCTTTTCTTGAGATTTGTCAGATAGATTACTTTAGGCATAATACAGCATGTTGAGTAACTTTGGTTATAGAGAGATATTATTTTGTTATATAAAATAATATAAACAATAATTGTATATCCATACAGAGGAGGCATACTTTAAATATATTATAATGATAAGGCATCTTTGAGTAAACTTTGAGTATCATTAAGTATCTTAAGGCTGAAGGCTGAAGGCAGTGTCCTCTTTAAAAAAAAAATCACAATATGGTCACCCTTGAAGTCGCATTATAATTCACTTAATAAAATAATGACGAGTCAGCCTCCTAAAAAGACAAAAGTTAGTGACACGACTCACACCGCCGCCGCCAAAGTAAGGACTTTGCTCTGTATCGTCAATCAATGGTAAAAGAAATATTTGATTAAGGAATATAATATGCCTTTTTGTATTATTTCTCTGTGTATCAGCAAAATGTATATATTTTTATGTTAGACATTGAGGGAAATTAAGATTCTCAGATTTTCAACTAACCGGTTAATCGGCAGGTGATGTATGTTGCTCAGTAGTTGCTAATGTCTGCTCAGGAGGTTTGAGTGATTGCTCAGACCGAAAAAAAATTAGAGGGAACATTGGTCACAGCACATAATCAAGTACTATTAGGAACAATACACACTGGTGGCACACAGCAAAGATAAGGGGGCATGTCTAGGGTAGTGGGTATGGGGTGCTACAAGGTTTAGGTCTGGGGCCAGAATGTTCCTCCCACATCCTAGCCTAGGTTGGGGCAGTGAAAAGCGCTGGTCATAGTTGGTAGACAATACGACAAAAAGGATATAACGTGGCCCGGAGGCACGTGGGCGGGGAGGGTCTCTCCCCCCCTCCCTCCCACGGCCCCGGGCTGAAAAGCGTTCCGACTGGGACCGGGGAATAGGGTACCTCTTAGTACAGAGCAGACCAGGGTAATGCGGTAGTGTTCTCCTGGCGGCAAGGAAATAGCATAGTTAATTACACACGTCGAGCTCCTACGTTAATTTGTTAGTCAAATGGCCGCCCCGTTGTACTGCTCTCCAACGAGCAGGCCCATGTTAATAGTAGCAGCGTTTCAGCACACGGTGCTCTCAATTCTCTTCAATTGTAATGTCAGTTTGTATTATCCAAAGTTCCTTATAGCACAGTTCATATATTCCTTTTACTGATAGCTCGGGAAACAGTACATTCATCCGGCGCAGTTATACCGATACTTTGTGTTTACTGTGTTGTGTTTAATCATAACCAGCCAATGGCATGGTAAAAACTATACACCATCAATGCGTTCACCTGCTATTAACCTCAAGGCCATCAAGGTTAAGCCAAAGCAGACCTCCTCTAAAGAAGTCCAACAAATAAAATTAGCCCTCCTAAATGTCAGATCACTGAATAATAATTTTTTTTTAGTAAATGATCTGATTAAAGAAAATAACTTAGATTGCATCTGCCTAGTAGAGACATGGCTCAATAATGACACAGCTACATCAATAATGATAGAGGCTTGTCCACCAGACTATAATTTTCATCAAATACCCAGAAATAATTTAAGGGGGGGGGGGGGGGGGGGGTGCAGCAATTTTCTCCTCAAAACTCTTGTTTAGAATCACAGAACTAGGCGAGTTCATGTCGATGGAACATCTTGCCATTGAGCTCAAAACAGAATCAACCATTATCGTCACAATATACCGCCCGCCTAGACACTCACCAATATTTATACAGGAGCTCTCTGAACTGATTTCACTATGTGTTACCGGATATGATAAGGTGATCCTAAATGGAGACTTGAACATCCATTTTAATAAGAAAACAGACTCCAAAACTATAGAGCTAAAAAATCTACTGGATAGCTTTGATCTAACACAGCATATAACGAATGCAACTCACAGGCTTGGGAATACATAACAACAACTGGGCTAAGCATAAAACATTTCTCAATAACTGAATTACCTCTCTCAAATAACCCTTACTAAAACAAAAAAAAGAAAGGCTCCTAAACGACAAGGCTGAATCAAAGTTCATTAATCTTATCAGACTACATGAACCACACAAATATGACAGCTCTCTAAATGAAATGGTAGAAAATCTCAATGATGCACTGTCATCTGTATTAAATTATATCGCCCCACTAAAAACGAAAAAGAAGAAAACCAGAGCCTTGCCCTGGTTGAACTATAATGCGGTCAACAAAGAAAAAAGGAAATGTCGTGCAGCGGAGCGAAAATGGAGAAAAACAAAAACCACCATATGCTGTGATATATACAAAGATGCTTTAACTGCTTATAATAAAACCATCCGCTTAGCAAGGAAAGACTACTTCTCTAATATCATTACAGAAAACACTGGAAACTCCAGAATCCTTTTTTCCACTATTAATCTACTACTCAACACTACCTCCTCAGTCATCAACGGTTAAGTGTGAAGAACTTGCACTATTCTTTAACAACAAAATAACCTTGATCAGGGCCAGCATTACTCATGATGGAAATAAAGCTGATTTCAGCAAACCGCACAATGTAACCATGAGAAGATTCACATGCATCACATTAGATGTACTCTGCAAAACTGTCTCAGAATGTAACTCCTCCACCTCAGACATTGACCCTATACCTACAGCTTTCTTCAAGCGGGTGTTTAATAGTGTTTCAAGCCCTGTGCTAGATATCATAAACACTTCCCTTTGAACTGGTATTTTCCCAGATGCCTTTAAAACAGCAGTTGTAAAGCCATTACTAAAAAAACCTAACTTGGATAGTAATGTAATGGCAAATTATCGTCCAATATCCAACCTACCATTCATTAGTAAAGTACTTGAGGAGATAGTTTCAGTTCAAATAAATTTCTTTCTTGAAGAAAACAACATCTTAGAAGAATTTCAGTCGGGATTCAAAAAATATCATAGCACTGAAACTGCCCTCACCAAAATAATCAGTGACCTCAGGCTAAACTCTGACGAGAATAAGATCTCCATCCTTATCCTGCTAGATCTCAGTGCAGCATTTGTTACAATCGATCACAATATTCTAATCGATCGTCTTGAAAACCTTGTGGGTTTCTCAGAACATGTGCTAGGCTGGTTTAAAACATACATCAGAGGGAGGAAATTCTATGTTAAACTAGGAGATCACATGTCTGATATACGACAACAACTATGGAGTTGCACAAGGGAGTTGCTTAGGTCCTTTACTCTTCTCCCTTTACATGTTACCGCTGGGTGATATCATCAGAGAACATAATGTAGATTTCCATAGCTATGCGGATGATACACAACTGTACATATCTGCTGAACCAAATGATACAGCGATTAGCTCCATTACAGACTGCTTACTGGCAATAAATAAATAAATGGATGAGTAAGAACTTCCTGAAACTAAACGAGAACAAAACTGAAATTCTAATTATCTAAAAACTAAAAAAGAAACGTTAATAAAGAACCTGGGAGGACTAACCCCTTGGATCAAAACTGAGGTCACTAGTCTCGGGTTATCATAGATTCAGAACTGAACTTCAATTCTCATATTAGCAAAGTGATGAAAACATCGTTCTTCCATCTCAGAAATATAGCAAAAGTACGACCATTTATTAATCAGAACGATGCTGAGAAGCGAATTCATGCATTCATATCTAGCCGGTTAGACTACTGTAATGCACTTTTCACAGGTCTCCCTAAGAAAACCACAGAGAGGCTTCAGCTAATCCAAAACTCTGCCGCCCGACTGCTAACTAGAACCAAAAGGAGAGAGCACATTAGTCCAGTCTTAGCTGCTTTACACTGGCTTCCTGTAACATTTAGAATTGACTTTAAGGTCCTTCTCCTTACATACAAAGCTATAAATGGACAGGGACCTAGCCACATCGCCAACACTCTAATAAATTACACGCCAGCAAGAAGACTGCGATCATCAGCTGCTGGACTACTAGAGGCTCCCAGAAACAGTAAAAAGACGATCGGTAATGCAGCCTTTATCAACTATGCCCCAAAACTGTGGAACGAACTACCCCAAAACTCTCTTTGCTCAGGGATATCCTGACACAAATTGTATACCTGCACTATTCTTACCCTGCTTACTTTTATACACTGCCTATCAAATTCATGTGTCGGTTCTATGCTAATTTGATATTCACTGTAATTTTAAGATAACTATCTTATCACACTTTTTACTTCTTACTGATGCACTGCTCTGTTGTATGTTAAATACCCTGTTGTATGTCCGTTCTATTTTTATCATTTTTAGACTATTTTTAAACTGAATCATTTTAAACAATTTTTATTATTTGTATTACTGAATGAAACTGTAAACAGAGAGCCTATTGGGATGCTAGATCCTAATGTGAAACACTGTGATTTACCATACCTTGCTACCTGTCTATCTTTTTTATGTTCGCTTATGCCTGTATTTTTTACTGTTGTGAAGCACTTTGAACTGCAACCTCTGTATGAAAAGTGCTATAGAAATAAAGTTATTATTATTATTATTATTATTTACTCACGGCGTGTAGCGTGGCTACAATGTCTCTCTCTTGGTTTCGGCTCTACTCGTTCCCCAGAGAGAAAGTGAACACAGCAGGCTTGGAGCAGTAAGTGTCTTCCGTGGAACCAGGCACGAGAGAAGGGTAGCGTGTCCTCGTATTTCCGCAGTTCCGCGTTCCTGGTGTCGTCCGAACGACTCTGCCTACTGCCAAACACGAATCCTCCTTTCAACAGCGCCGCGTCCTTCCGGGCACCGCCCCTCCACGCCAGCCAGCCAATCCATCTCCTGCTCCCTCCAGCGGCACACCCCGGCTGCGTAAGAAAGAGGGACCACATGTGTAGACTTTACGACTTCAAATAGGTTTTCCCCCCCTGGTGGCCCCGCACTCGCCTGCTGTCACTGGCCTCTGCACATATCACCATCCCCACAGGACGGCTCCCCACGCTCCCACCGGGACTCCATGGACCTCATCTAAGAGGGAAGAAGGGACAGCATGGCGCAGTACTGTGATAGGAGAGTCCAATACACAACACAGTCCGAATTACACTTGCCTGTTAAAGGTAAGCATCTAGGTCCTCATCAGGACCATCACTGGGCGTGTCCTCCTCTCAGGGTCCCGTAGGTACATCAACACACATACATACAGACACACACATACCCCCACCCACGACATTGATATTAAATATCATTTTGTGCAAAATTCTAAATATTCAAAATATCCATTGAATACTGTCCCACAGAAAACATGATGGCCGACGTGTTGACCAAACCACTGACAAAAGCAAAGTTTGAGAAATTCAGATGTTATTTGTTTTGGGAAACATAGATAACCCAGAAGTATCAAACAACAAAAAGGTTGTGTTTTTCCTGAGTTGTTATTCAAGGAATAATGTGCCAGACCGGCATAGGTTGTTTATGTTTTTAACCCATTCTCCGCCATTCACGTGTTAAGGCGGGTTTCTCCGCCATGCGTTGCCTGCCAATAACCCCGTAAGGCGTTATTGAGATCAATATTTCATATTTTAGTCATGGTATTCATATTTCACCCACAGAGTCTTGGGTGATGCTGTCTGATCCATCACAACTCTGCAACGCTTCAATACCGCCACCTGGTGGCCGATCGGCGAGTTGCCAAACCGGAAGTTGCCCAAACCGGAAGTGGTCCGTCCTATTTTCGTCCGGCCACTCGCTTATCGTCCCGGGGCTCAATACAGACACCGTCGATATGGATATTTGCCATAACTCAATAATCAACATGATTTGGACGTGTATTAGTAATATACAAACCGGAAATGGATTGTATCGATCAACATCCCATAATTGGGATCTGTTTGCTCCACTCTCATCGCCCAACGGTACGAGGAGACTGGGGTGAGTTTCAGCGTTTTTCTTTACCATTTTCGATACAAACTGCTCTGATCAATATATCACCCATACTACATAAATCATTTAACGTCGGCCATTGAATTATAAACCCCCCTCCGTTCACCCGCAGATGACCAGTCATGGCGTTTAGGACCATGTACAGTTGACATTTTTTATATAACGTTGATCGGTATCAAACTGCATTTGATCATCTAATATATGCATTTATGCCTATATCTCACGTTCTATGAAATACTGCAGAAAACAATAAAAACATATTTATACTCTAGATCAGGGGTAGGCAACCCTAGGCACGCGTGCCTGCATTTTTTTGCTTTGAAATATTATAATGACATATTTTGCACTGTTGTCGCATTTATCTTGTTGAAATCCTCCCACAGGTTATTTTTACTACACATATTTAATTGAGACCCTTTATTTGTTTATTATTTCAATTTAGCTGGAAATACATTGCTACATCATTCAGTAACATTTGCAGAGCCTTATAACAACAAACATTATTACGGTCACCATTGTGACCAGTGGGATTAATCAACCAATTGTATTATTTATTTTTCTATTTCATTGAACATTGCACATGTTAACACTTTGATCGCCGGGGTTAAATTCATAATTTACCATGGATCGCCAGCCCTATTTAACATGGAGAAGTTCCCCTTCTTTGCAGGGCTATAACTTTTTAAATTATATTGCTAAATTGCCATTATTATGGCCCATTCAATGTCCTATATGTATTGTTCAGGGTGTAGCAACGTTAAACTTTTTCATTCACATATTCATACTAAAATATGGTCTAAAGTATAAGTATGTTTTTATCGTTTTCTGCAGCTTTCTTCAGAACGTGATTTATAGCCCTAAATGCATTATATTGATGATCAAATACAGTTTGGTAGGAATCTGTGCGAGATAAAAAATTTCAACTGGATGTGCTTCTAGAAGTTTCTACGTATCATCTGATGATGACCGGATGGGCGGGGGATCGCTTATAATTCCGTGGGCAGCGTTAGATGATTCATCCAGAGTGGGTCATATGTTCATCAGATCAGTTAGTATAGAAGACGTTAGAAAATAACGCTGAATCTTACCCTGGCTTCCTCGCGCCGCTGGCAGATGAGCGTGGAACAGATTTTTTTCTATTATGGGATGGAGAAATGCCCGATCCATTTCCAGGTAGTATAAATATACGTCCAAATCATGTTGTTTTTTCGAGTTATTTGCACCGATCGATGTTCACTGTGTCAATACAGAGTCTCTCTAACGATAGCGAGTGCCCGGACCACATATGGATGAGCACTACCGGTTCAAAGGTTAATTTGGCGCTCTTGAACCGCTAGAGAGTTGAGTGGAGCTTTGCATTGTGTCTCAGGGCTCCGGAAAGGAAATATGATTTCGATGACAGATTTTTGAAATATTGACATCAAATACGAGTTACGGCGTCTTCGGCAGAATGAGCATGGCTAGGAATGACGAGTTCCGGCGTTTTCGGCGATTAAAGTGTTAAAAGCAATTTTTTTTACTCAAAATGTGAGTATTACCAAGTCAACTTGTGTTCTTAAAATAATGACAATAAACATAGTTTTATTAGGTTGAAATAATGTGGTTGTGTACTTATTTTTCTGTTAACTTATTATGAATTGAAAACTGAAAACCTTAATGCACAGTAACTGATCTCAATATTTTTAAGTTCTGGTAACTTATTATTATTATTTTTTTACAGTGTAGTCTTGCGATCAATCAAAACGTATTTACACGATATACCTCACATTCACCCTCAATTCACATCCTGGTGTTTTCCTGGTGTTCTCCATTAGGCCTGTAGGTGGAGCTATGACAGCACAGGTACAGTACACACACCGATGGTGTGTGATGTGGCCAAAAATGAATGGGCAAATGTGAGTGAAATGGTCGCACTGTATGCAGCTGTTTGTCTGCATTGCAACCCCCCCCCCCCCCCCCCCCAACTCAGATTTAGGGTTGATACAACCATCATAATAATATTGTTAATAATAACAATAACAATAATGACGTAATAATGTAAAAATTATCATTAAAAAGACCTGATTATGAGAAGAAAAAAAATTACAATGCATGGAATATTGTTGAGGCACACTAGTTACAACTATATTTCAAACAGGCACTCCATGTCAAAAAGGTTGCTGACCCCTGCTCTAGATGGTATTTTAGTATGAATGTGTGAATGAAAAAGTTAAACGTTCCTACATCCTGAATGATAGATAATTGATGTTGAATGGGCCATAGTAATGTCAATTTAGCAATACAATTTAAAAAGTTATAGCCCTGCAAAGAAGGTGAATATCTCCATAGACAAATAGCGCTGGCAGAGGATGGTTTAGGATGGATATAAGCCCGGCAGAGAATGGGTTAAGGTATTGAAGGTATTGAAGAGTTAACTGAGTCTGTTCCCCTATACCCCCCCTCGGGCGCCAGGGGCTTCCACTGAGGGGTGATGCAAATAGGGATGGGGTGTTATGGCAGCTCATGATGGAAAGAGTGCGCACTGAGTCTGATCCCGAGTTGAAGAATTGGCTCCAAAAAAGAGACAACTGGATGTCCAACAACATCCAAAACGAAATCTTACAGCTGTTTGCCCATGATATTCAGCGACAAATTTGAGGCAAAGCATCCAAAAGCCCATTATTTGGCTTGAGCGCTGACGGAACCACTGATGTCACTCACTGGAAAAGAACAATTCTCGTGTAATATACAGTTCACCGATGACAACTTGGAAGCTCAGAACTTCTTTTGGGGTTTTTACAATGCCCGACCCAGACACAACAGCCGAGACGCTGTTTTTGTGTATAAAAGACATTTACGCATCGGCCTGCCCATGGAGAGGCTGATAGGATACTGTTTTGACGGGGCCAGCAACATGTCTGGGGGGGTACAGGCTAGACCAGGGGTTCCCAAACTTTTCAGGCCGCAACCCAAAAAAAACTGTGTCAGAGAGCCGCAACCCCCACTATTATAGGAGGTAAAAAGTTTTTTTTTTAATAATAATAATATTATTTTTTTTTATTATTTTTTTTATAAATGGAAATGTATGGTTGTAACTGAGGGGTACAATTCCCTGACTGTATTACTAGATATGATACTTACTACCACTACCTTTGTACTTAATATTCGGCCACCCAGTACTCGGCATAAATATATTATGATAAACACTCTCACGTAGATGAAACGGATCCAACACAAATGTACGAAGTCGAAGTATGCGTTTATTACTACACAGCAATGGTGTGTAGAGCAAGCACTTAATCACTTAATTACATTTATGAATTGAAATAGTATGCACTTTTATGGCAAAGAGTATTCGTCGGTATATCAATAGAGAATGTCCAATCTCTGGTGGCGCAGGCGGTAAATATACGACCTGGAATAGTTAAGGAATAACAGCAATGATACTTTAATGATTATAGGACTGGATACACTAAGGGGGGTAATCCGGTCGCTTGTAAGACAACAGGAGTAGGAGGGGGGGGGGGGGTAGAGTCTGGCTGCCTCGTCCGGCCAAGGGTATCCTGGGTGAACCCACAGTTGTGCAGCTCGGTGCGCCAGCGATCCTTGGACCACAGATGAAAGCAGGTGGACTCTCTGTGAGCCGGCTCTCTCCGGTCCACGGGGGAGAGACGTGAAGCGACCTCGTCTTGCAGAGCGTCTCCTCACCTTGCGTCCTCTCCAGGGGGGGGGTTCCAACACACGGCAGTGTCGGGGGTCTTTATCCATGGAATAATCACTGTACACAAAGCATAATCCGTGCCTGGGAAGGCGGGCTGTCGTCGGTAGAATAATCCGGTATACAGGTCCACTCGCTCGTCGGCTCTGGGGCTCCTCGGATGCAGTCTCACATGGGGTCGACCATCCTGGATAAGCAGCCAGTTCTCTGCCCGAAACGATGGGGTACTGACTACGATAGTATTCTCACCGCACGAAGCACTATATATTAACAGACTATTATTAGCTTAATAGACTACGTCCAACTCGACGATATAGTGCCAAATATGACTATTCAAATATTAATATACACGATGTCTCAATACCGATGGTAGGCCGAACTTGGCCTTACTCCCACACGTGGCGTCGCGGGGAGGCTTTACGTCTGTCACTCTATTGGAGGGTAAGAAACTGGACTAAAAAGGAAGTCCTACTTTAATAGCGCAGTATATATACGCACTATGAACAAATAGTACCGTTAGTGGTGCGGTAGCCAGATTCCTACGCGGAACTAGGACTTGTTCGTACATGTTGAGCGGTACGTTTGAACTGGGTCTGGGGGGTATGGCAGCCTGGCACCAAGGTCTCGACCAATAGTAGAATGGATACTATTATGGGATGTTCAGTAGGCTAGAATGGATATTCAATGCATATTGTACAAGGAATATACAAGGGATATCAGGGAATATTAGAGAATATACAAATACAATTAAATATATATATATAATAAATATATATATTCGGTTTAATCTGGCCCTTCACAACAATGGTTGAAACATGCAAACGTTCAAACGCACACACATTAATAAGCATTGGAGGCTTTTAACCAGGGCCGGACTTGGGAAATCATTCAGGAAATATAGTGCAAAATATAGCCCCAGTCAGGCCACTTTTTAAGCAGGGGGTCTGGGGGTCCCCCACCAGGAATTTTTTTGTTACAAAGACTTAATTTCCTGCATTCTGGTGCAGGAATTTTTTTATTTGTACCCTTTAAATGCCAGTGTTTGTGATGGCATCACAAATTATTGTTAAAAAACAGGCTAGCATATGTATGTATTAGCAACAACATAGATTTGTATGGATTTTCAGTTTTTTTGTAATTGATAAATACAATATTTTATTCAACTTCAGCCCTGATCATAACACCACATATTCATTTTATAATTATAACCCTTTAAATGCCAGTGTGTGTGATGGCATATATTTGCAATATATCAAATGCAAAGTAGATTTTTCTGGGGGGGATTATTACAGGCTAGCATGTGTCAATGATTAGCAGTTTTTTGTAAGGGTCCCTTTGTGTGTGTGTGAGAGCAAGAGAGAGAGAGAGAGAGAGATAGTTCTCCAACTTGTGTGAGTTGCAGTGATCTCCTGGTTGTTCCCCACCTAGGTTCTGTATCGTATACGCTCTCGCTCGGCATCGCTCTCTGCACTATCTCGCATATGTGCACGCGCACTGAATAAAGACCACAAATGTACCTTTAATCCCAATATTCGTCTGACCACACCCCTATCAGCTTACCCATATAAGCAGGGGTGGGGCCACCCACTCGCCTCCTTCTCGCTTTCACCACAAGGAAGAAGTGCCTCGGTAGATCCCCACACTTGACACCATGATGGAAAGGATTAGGAGCAGCTTTGGGAAACAAGGATACGTTGACATCATATCTTTATTTTCTCTCTCACTATTTTCGAGAAAATACGGCGATATTGTCTTCGTACTGGAGTGTCTGGAAGATGATGATCATTCTAAAAAACCTCCACCGGTTTTCGTATTGGGAGCACGCCGCTGCATGCTTCTCAACTGCAGTTCCTTGCTGTGTTTGTTGGGGTGAAACCTGTCAGGCCACAGCTGAACTGTCGGACACGCCGCTGTTGTGAGAAGCGGTGGGTTTCAGGTTGGGTGAGTACTGTTGCTGGCGGGCTTCACTTGTCTGTTAGTGCTATGGGGGCTACTTGACAATGTTTATGGAAACCGGCCCCAGGCTAGGGTCCTTTGTTCAGCCACCTAGGCGAGAGAAGGCCTTGGTCTGAAGACCATTATAGTTTTAACTAGTGGGCCGCGACCATTAACACTGGTGATCCCTGTGTGTTCTGGACGAGTGGATTCTCTCTGTCCTGTGTTAAGCCCCTTCTTTCATATCCAAATGAGAGTATTCCTTCACAAGGAGATATGTGCATGGATGTGCGATAGCGGCAGATCCATGTTCAAGTCAGCTACACAGGCCAGTTTGGTATTGTGCTGATTCCGTCGGGTGTTGGTAAAATCACCGTTGTAAAGCAGTGTTGACATCTTGTTTCTCTTTTCTCTTAAAAAGTGAGGAGAGGTTCAGAACGGCGGCCTGTCTGGGTGAGTGTTATGTCATTGTATACATGTTCAGGTGATAGCTGCTTAGCTTACGGTTAGCCAGTCAGCTGTTAGCTGCTGCGTTAGCCTGCTGGGATCGCTGCATGGCCTACTTAGGTGGGCCTACTGTTAGCCAGTCAGCTGTTAGCTGCGGCGCTAGCATGTCGTGATCACTAGGTAACGTTAGCTTGCTGCTGTAGGCCAAGGCCTGGCGCGGGGTAGCTTTAGCTCCTCGCGCGCCGCCGCGAGCGCTTCTGGTCGCGTGCGCCGTTAGCTCGGTGTCTCGCGAGCAGGGGCAGTAGCGCCCGAACGGTTGGAGCGGCCGTTAGCTTAATGCTACTCTGTTGAACGTGCTTTGATTTTAACATGTTTTACACTCTTGACTACGACGTCATCCTTGACAGGGGATGTTAGTCGACCCTGCCCTGAGCCTGGACGGGGATTGCGTCAACAAAGAGGACTGTAGCGACTGGTTGGAGCGACGACGCTGCCCAGTTCGAGCAACACAGGATCGGCTGTGTTGTCTACGGGGTCTCGAGTCTGCACTTCGCTGATCTACGTTCCGGGTAGGACAAGGTTTGACCAGACCTTATAACACGTCTTCTGGTTTTACTTTTCTAAATGTGTTGTGAATAACGATGTTTTTCACAAAACGTGTGTTGCTGCAATGCATTTAGGATACGACGCGAGTTATGTGTGAGCTGTTTTTGTCACTGGCAGTTAGCTTCTCCGTGCAAATCGGGTTGTTGTTACAGATGTGAAAATGATCTGGTTGTTGTGTGAGAAACATCATGGTGTTTATATGTACCGTGTACTCACAACTAAGGTAACTAACCTATGAAGCTATGCTTAGTGACAAGTGAGTGAAAGAATGTTCTTTTCTCAGCCTGTGATGACAATGAACAGTGTGTTCACACATTAACAGGTTTTCCTGTTTTAACTGGCCGTATTGAGGGTAAAATAAGAGCATTGTGTTTCCCCCCGGTTCCCTGGGGACTTTTTCATCCTCCTATCAGACATGTTGTGCACTAATTGTGTCTTTTGTGTGGTAGGGATGCGATGTAACCCTTAGCTTGATTGCTGAGGTTGTGCTAAAACTGCTGGAGAAACTTTATTTTCCTAAACGAAAAGATTGTTTGGTCGCTGTCGTGTGTGCTTAGCAAGGCCTGTGGCCGATACTAATCGAGAATTATGTATTCTCTCATTATGAAAAACGGCGTTCCTCTGTAGAGTGTTTTTGCCATTTTTTGTAGGTGATGATGGGTTGTGTGTGTCATGTGACCTACAACTGGGTTGGACTGGCCACAGAAGCACATGTGTATGTTGGACCGGGGCTCTTAGAGCCCTCTCTATTCTGTGTTTTTTCCTTAGTAAAAATCAGATAGCAGGTTAGCTCATGCGCTGTGTGGAGCTGTCAAACGCTTCATGGAGCTGACTATGACTGTGTCATATTCTCTTTTTGTCATTACATCGTATCATGGGTGTGGGGTCGTAAAGGGGTGAACTGGTAACCTTTCCTCTCCTCCTTGTTTCTGTCGGTCAGGGGTACACCCCCTGTCCTTCAAGGTTCCCGTCACGTGGCGGTTCGGCACGTTACGGGGGGGGGGGGGGGGGTGGGGGGAGGGAGTTTCCTGGTCCCACGGCCTGGTATATTGGGCGTGTGCACCGCAGGAATTCCCCCGCCGTAGAGTACGTCACCGTGCGCGTCTCTGTTGGTAGGACTTCCGTGTGCTGTTCAGGTCCATGTGATGGATCTGTTTCAGGGGGGTGGTCAGGGCTCCTCCTCGCCAAGCACCTATTCGGGCCTTCTGTGAGTTCGGATTCCTTCTTCCATATGAGGGAGCCTCCATCAGAGTACAGAGCCTTCCTCCTCAGATTGTCAAAGTGAGTGGACCCTCTGGAAGGTGTCCTATTCTATTGTATATGTATTCGATTCAATTCGATTATTGAGTGTGTATGGGTTCAGTGCCTCTTCCCCGGAGAGCCCTAAAACCAATTTTTTACATGGCTCAAGGTGCAATATATTCTTTTCAATCTGTACAGCTCGCGTGGGAAGTCTCTCTGGGGATCCCCGTCTCCTTCCTATGGGAGGGTGGTGGGATGTAAAAATGTGAAATTTTTTTACCCCCGGCTGTGTAGACTGGGATACATACTGTTGATGCTTCCTTCTTTTCTATTCAAAAAGTGTTGGAGTTAGGAAGTGTCACACCCCTCTTGTCGTTCCCCTGGGGCGCCTTGGGGATTCAATGACAGGTCTAAATAGCCTGTTCATTGATGGGGGTGTGTCCCGATGCACGTATAGTGCTAGCTCGCTGTAAACAGGCGACTGACTGGCGCGCCTTGGTTGCTTGTGGTTAAAACGGCGTTTTTATGAAGCAACTGAGATGGGGGTTTTTCCTCTTCCGACGACCAAATCCCACGACCTGGGATGGTTTTCGACGGATTCTCGTTCATGTATGGGGGATGATGACGGAATGGATCTGAACATATGTAGAGGGGTCTCACGCCCTTGGGGTGGGCCACCAGGCGCGGTTCGCCCGAACGTCTGGGTGGCGCCTTCTTTTCATGTTAAGATCGACACGCATATCTGCCCTTTCTCCTGGAGTAGGCATGTCGGCGTGGTTAGGGCACGGGACTGGTTCTGGTCACGCTGGTCCGGATCAGTTGAACCCGTTGTCCGCCGGGGATGCAGATCTGCTGTTCTGGTACCCTGAGGGACTTGGGCTTTTTTCAGGGGGAAAAATGCCAGGTCGGTCCGGGTGTCACAGGGTCAAGCGCTATGGAGACCCTGGTTGGGTACGTTTTTACTCAGCACTGTCGTAATGGCTTACGGCCATGCCATTCTGTACACGCTCGATCTCGTCGGATCTCGGCCGCTACACAGGTTGGTCCTGGTTAGTACTTGGTTGGGAGACCGCCTGGGAATACCAAGTACGGTGTGCTTAGGGGCTGGTTCTCCATTCTTTTTCGCTCCTCTCTCACGCATGGCGAAGAGGGGCCTGTGGGGGTGGTTTTTGACCTCCTCTGGTGACCCTGTGCTTCCCGTACCGCCAGGCCCGGTCCGAAGTAATGTTTCGTCGACCCGTAGGCCTGGGTTAACCCTTTTTTGGAAACTGAAACACTTGTACTGCGGTATAGCCGGTGTATACCCGCAGGTGTGTTTTGGAGTTTTTTCTTGAGGGGTTATAGGAACAACCACCGCATTGGGTAACACCAAGGTGGTTGATTCCCTGGTGTGTTGGTGCAGTGTCAACTCCCGGGTTCACCGGTTGAGGGTGCCCCTGCACGTTCATGACGTCTGCCAATCGTGTCAGCCTTCTCTGCCTTGACCCCTCTGGGTGGGGGTTTTTAAATGGAGGCTTGGTCATGCAACACCGCCAGCTTACGCTCCTTCTGCCGGGGCGGCTGTGTTCAGCTGTCCCCTCTGGCGCCTGTCTCGTCTGCAGTCTCCAGGCTAGGGTTAATAGCCTGTTGCCTGTTTTTTTTCCCCGGTGCGCTGCCTGCTTCCGTTGGTTAACCTTTTTTGTGTGCTTACGGCCATGCTGACTGCCTGTTGCAGGGTCAGTGTGCCAGGCGGTGTACTATTGGGGGGACGGGGCCCGCTCGGCTGAGGGGCCTTTGTCCGAATACGCTGGCGATGTGGGGGGCGGGGCACTACGTGCCCACCTGGTGGGGTCTTGATGCTGGCATCATGGACTTCTCCGGGCCCCCATTCCAGGGAGTCCAGTCCTTTTGGTGGGTCTGGGTCTTCCTTCGCGCTCCGCTGCTACGGCCTTGCCACAGGGTTGGGTTTGCCCTTGACCCCGTGATTCTGGGGGCAGTAACGAGGTTGTTCCTCCGTTCGTTCCCGGGTGGCATGCGGGTTGTGCGTGTGTGTAGTCGTGGGGTCAAGCCACGGTCTGCTCACCCTGTGCGTTGAGTTGCTTGAGTGCCTCTTCGCACGGTCGGGTCCGTCGCCCTCCCGTGAGGCCCCTAATAGGGGGGGTGCCCTCCATTAGGGTGGGTCGGGGGGGCTCGGCCCTCCCTGTTCTGATGGTTGTGGGGGGCTGTCAGCGGGGTGTATTTGTCGGCCGTTGGCTCTCGCTCGGCCTCCCTTGTGCAGAGAGCGATGCCGAGCGAGAGCGTATACAATACAGAACGTTAGGTTATGACTATAACCAAGTTCTGTTAGTATAGCGACGCTCGGCATCCGACGCCGCTGCAGCCTTTGACCTCGCCTTGTGGCGAAAGCTTGGGAAGGAGGCGAGTGGGTGGCCCCACCCCTGCTTATATGGGTAAGCTGATAGGGGTGTGGTCAGACGAATATTGGGATTAAAGGTACATTTGTGGTCTTTATTCAGTGCGCGTGCACATATGCGAGATAGTGCAGAGAGCGATGCCGAGCGTCGCTATACTAACAGAACTTGGTTATAGTCATAACCTAACGTTATCTAACTATTGCGCTGGTGCAACTAGAAACACTGGCCTGGCCTGCTTCTAAGTTCAGTGGCCTGACTTCAAAGGCTGCACCCCCTACTGATTTAAACTTCCAACGTGCCTGGCTCTGTATGTAGTTGCTCTCAATAAAAATGTTCTTCATTCTAAACCGTTGACAGATATCTATGGTGGCATCTCAGAAGTGGAACCTTTTGATCCTTTTCTTTCTTCCCTTTTGGTAAATGGCAAATGGTGCATTTATATAGCGCTTTTATCCAAAGCGCTTTACAGTTCCTCACATTTTACCCATTCACTCACACATTCACACAGACAGTGGAGGCAACCATGCTCATCGGGAGCAGTTAGAGGTTAAGTGTCTTGCTCAAGGGAGCAACCGGGAGGGGCGGGAATCGAACCAGGAACCTCCGGATTACCAGACTGCTCTACCTCCCGAGCCACTGTTGCCCCTTTTACCATTTGACTGCTCTGTGCGGGATGTCGTTTAGCGTATAATCAGTATCAATGAAGAAGATCTTTCCATGCTCATGCATGCAGCCATCTTACATGCATAAAATGACCTATCTCAAACCCGGCCCTCTTTTCTTGATCCTCCAGTTCACTTTGTTGGGAAGCGATAGTTGAGAGACATTTTATGCATGTAAGATGGCTGCATGCATGAGCAACTGCCACACATCCGTCTGGAGTGTCCCCTCACTTGTACTCTGCCCTCAGTTTTCCCCCTCGCCCCCATAGCCAGCAGACGTTGGCTCCAAGTAGGATCACACAGGGATATGTCATTGTGAAGATGTGATCAAAGCAGTCTGCGCTAGGGGTCCCAGATGTGCCGTGCCAATAGCGTACCTTCGGATTGACAGTGGAAGACCTGTGAACAGCAGGAGACAACTCCCACTCATTTATAATACAGTAGACTGTTTCTCAACAATTACCGCTGCTCCTCCTAGATATCCACGACTGGGAAGGCAGGAAGCCACATAGAGGTTAGATGGAAACCATAAATAATTCATTCTTTCGGAATTATTAACAAGGTGCATACCTACCTTATACACAATGTGCTCTTCTTATGGAAGCATGCCTGGTATGTTGATAGATATGCAGTTAGGATCTGGGAAATTGGACAACCACAAACATAATCGTTAATTTATACCTACATGCCTGCGTTCAGTACTCCACAGAACTGCTTGAATGCAAGTTTGAATATAAGGCTATGTTGTCTTTTCTTTTTTGCCATATCCATATTGTATCCAGATTGATTTTAGTCTGGACAGCAAGAAATGTTTAGCAAATCTGATCCAAACCACATTTGGAGGTGGTCTGAAATATGATTCCAATCGGATTTCTGCAGATGCGTCTCAGTCCGGATGCTCTGATCGCTCAAATAGGATTTTAGTTAGCTTAGCTAATCAATTTGCCTAATGGCAAATATGTAATGTTAACATAACAATAAGCTTTCGTTATCTAACATTACCACCTCTGTAGCAAGTTTGCTAACGTCAAATGTTAGTGTAGTAGTTTAGACACAGGATGAATGTGTGGCATAATGAGCATTATTCAGCATAATTGTTGTATGTTTGATGCAACACCTGTTGTTCTCACTCTCTGCTGGAAAAATTAAGCAGCTTCAGCTAAGCTGTAAGCATGACACATTGTAGTTGTCGTTTGTTCTGGTCTTCTATATATTTATTTGGTTTGTTCACACAAACACTACATTAATAACGTTATACAGTGTTGGCTAACAGTTAGCTATCATTATATAGGTGTCAATGACCGTTAACAGTTGCTAAAGTCATTACCACAGAAACCCATGGAGATAGGTTGGTGATGTCTGGACACACAAATCCGATCACTTGCAAGTAAACAGATTTGAGAAACAAATACAATTTGCCTGCAGTCTGAACAAAGCCTTAAAGATCTGATTTGAGAAACAAACACATGTTCTGTGTAAAAGGGTCAGACCACCAAAATGCCGCCTTCCGACTTAGTTATGAAGCTAGCAATTGGCTGGCTCTCGCACTGTGTGAAATGTGCAGAGAAATAGCTGTTTCTCTTACGTATTACTTATGATATGTAGCAGTGATGGAATAGGCTATGCTACAGGGACATGCCGTCCATATAAGCAAGGTAAGCAGTGCTTACCCAAGAAAATAATTATAATAACACTGAAATATTAACACATTAATTGGCAAGAACGAGTATACTCGTTATTGCCCGCCATGCGTTCAGTGCCAGAAATGAGTTTGCTCGTTTTTGGGATCGTTATTTTGTTTATTCGCTATATCTATTCATAATTCATAGCTGCAGCCTCTGGTATACCCTTCAGAGCCAATGCCCTGAAGAAGGCCGATAGAGAGGTAATTTTGTGTATGGACGAGGAGACATAATAATGATAATCTAGCGTTGATTTCAGGATGATTAGATGATCAGCCGAAAAATTACACTGTGATGACTGGATTACAGTAAAATGCCTTTTTCTCGTCTTTTTCCTGGAATTACTGAAAAAACACCCAAACCATACTCTATTCAAAATGGTATAAAATGGAAATGTATGGATGAAAAAACAATCTGTCTCTGGCATGTGGACTAGAAGCAACTCACTGAGACTCTACAGCGTTATTAGACCCATAGATATAATATAAGATATATTTTAAGCACTCACAAATGTCACAGTCTAAAACTATATCTGTTCTGAAGGTCCAGATTAACACTGAGAATCTGCGTTTATTATTTTGTATAACTTGTATATTGTTTATATATATAAGATATATATCCAACGCCATCCGTTTGCATAATAGTATTCTTCGCTCGCCTCATTGGGTCTCGCCCTTGACATTGGAGGCGTTCGAGACATGTCCGGACAAGTTCAGACTTGCCCATAGCAGGCGCATTGATTCCGGACAGGTAAATTGGCTGCGCCCTAGAAATCAGTCTGAGTATATATATTGTAGATGGCGCAAGCAGCCGCAGAGAGCAGTAACCTAACAGCAGTGGAAGTGGCGAGTCGGCAGTATCAGAACAGGAGAAGCAGCAGAGTGAGAGTGTATATACGTCCGGTACAGTTGTACACAGACCTACCAGCCGTGTATCGTTACAGATAGCTAGTAGCTACTTAGATACGACTATAATATTGTAGAGCCATTATTGGCGCAGTATAGTGACTTGTGTAAGCGAAGTAACGTGGAGAAACGTATAGTTAAACCCAGCGGCGTTTGGATCTAACTACTAACTGAAGACCGTCCGCAGGCTAGCTTCCAGTACAAACGAAGCTAGCTAGCTACCATCTATGCCATCGGGCTTTTGGATTAATAGCTATTAACCCTGCCATCGGGCACTTGGATTACAAGGACCGGTTCCGTACGAGACCCCTTTTCTTCCAGTGGCGACAGGATTATCCGACCATTCTTCAATTCCTCCGGAGCTTGGAGCTCCAGAGGAGAACCATCGTCTCCAACTACCCTTGCTTTGCCCCGTATCACCTCGTCTCTTCTCACTCCCTGCAGATCTCCGGTTGAGTATTCGTAACCTAGGAAATATTCATTACCACTGACTTTGATACTCTGACATTCTATTATTAAAGGAGAAACGTGATAATTCAGTTGTATGTTGCTATGACGATTAAAATACTGTAAACTTGGTATCCTTGTCCCCGTGCCGTCAATTGAGTGTCCGCCATATTTATCTAACTGTACTGTCTGGCAAGTAATATTCTTTAGTAGTGGTTTAATCTAAACAATCTTTAATACAGTCCGGGTTGTGTAGCCCCTTAGCTACAATTGGTCCTTCGAGCCGGATGGTATCAGTAACAATAATCATATTAATAATAATATGGCCAGCGGCGGACACTCTCCAATCGGCTCTCCCCCATCAGAGCGCCCTAGGCGCCAGCGTCAGCCCCCTCCCCACTTGGAGAACTACGCTGTAGATTTACCTCCTAGCTTATCTACGAGGACGTTAAGCAAGGATAAAATTAGTAGCTTAAGTATGCCCAACCTTATCGACCTGTCAACCCCACCGGTAGAGACCCAAGCTAGTTTAAGTGAAACTGACTTAGCTCACGGGGGGGACAAGCGGGACATGACTTGACTATGCCCATAGAACACCGCGCCCCCGAGGTGGACCTCGGAGCGCATGAACCCATAGAAGATAAAGACCGCGCCCCCGAGATGGACCTCGGAGCGCAAGAAGGTAAAGAATGCGCCCCCGAGATGGACCTCGGAGCGCAAGAGGATAAAGAATGCGCCCCCGAGATGGACCTCGGAGTGCACCAAAGTAAAGAGCACCGCGCCCCCGAGATGGACCTCGGAGCGCGGGAGAAGACAAAGTACAGCGCCCCCGAGGTGGACCTCGGAGCGCGTAAGGAGACCAGGTCACCGCCAAGCCCTGCCAACTCCAGATCACCATCATCAGCGTCATCCCCAAGCGAGGCCGACCAGAGGCTAGCGCAAGTCCTGATCGCCACGCTGACAGCTTCAGCCGAAAGAGACCGCCTCCAGGGTGAGTGTGACCGCCTCCAGGCGCAACAAGAAAGTGAGCGTGCACATCTCAGACTGGAAGGGAGGCGCCTCCAGGCTCAAGAAACCATGGAGCGAGACCGCGCCAATGCACAGCGTGACGCAGCCAATGCGCAGCGCGATGCACAGCGTGACGCAGCCAATGCGCAGCGCGATGCACAGCGCGACGCAGCCAATGCACAGCGCGACGCAGCCAATGCACAGCGCGAGGCGGAGCGAGACCGTCTACAAGCACAAATGATGGAGCAAGCGCTCCAGAGGGTGACTCCCCACTCTTCCACCCGAAGCTCCCGGAGATCATCGCGCCAAGGGTCATGGGCACCTTCCCCTCCCCGACAAAGCTACACGGGACCCAGCCTGCTTACGTTGCAGAGAAGCTAACCGAGCGACTACAAAGCCTAACGGAGGACGAGGGAGGACAGAAAGCCCACCCGCACGACCCCATCTCAAACCAGGAGGAACAGTGCAGCCCCGGTCTCAGTCCCGACGCACGGCGTTATGAACCCCCAACCCGTCCCAGTGGGGAGTTCGAGCAACAGACAGCACTGAGGAATAGTGCCTGGGGGCCCAGCCTTTGGTTCCCACCCAGCACGAACCAACGACCCCACGTACGGGGAGACTCGCCAAGGAGGCCTCTCCCCATACGTGCATCAGTGTCACAGCCATCCATGGCATCCTACATTGGGACACCCACATTCCCAGACTTCACAAGAGAAGACCGAGCACAGTATACCGAGCTGCGTATGTGCCTAGAGACAATTATGTCAGGGGTACAGGACGAGTCATACAAGTATGCCATCCTCCTTAAGCACCTCAATGTAACTCGAGCGCACAACATAGCGATGGCATACTCCAATTCACAGACTCCCTATTCTGATGCCCTGGTGGCCCTCGACGCACGTTACGGACGTACATGGGACTATGTCATTCAGGAGATACGTGAGATTGAAAGTCTCCCCCCAGCTAAAGACAACCGAGCCCTGGACGACCTATCCGTCAAAGTACAATCCCTGGTAGGGATGCTCGGGTCACAACGAGAGAAGGGGATGTACGAGTTGTACGCCAACTCCAACGTGGAGCGTATATTAGAGAAGCTCCCCCCATTCCGCCAAGAACGTTTTCAACGGCAAAGAAACCACCGTGACCCCAATGGCCCAGAACAATCACTCCTGGACCTTGCTGACTTCCTAGCCAGGGAGGTTAGCAGCCTAAGGATTGACACCTTCGCATGGGGTGGCTCGAACATTAAAGAGGGACCGAGAAGGTTTAAAGACCAAAGCAGGCCCATCACCGTGATGCACCAGGCCGAGTCGGTGCCACGACAGAAGAGTCATAACCCCCCCGCTAAGGGAAAATGGAAGATTGCATGCCAATACTGCGACAACGAACACTGGCTGTCACAGTGCGACGCATTCAAGAAACTGACCGCCGAAGACGTAAGTCAGTGGATTAAAGCAAACCGCCGCTGTTTCCGCTGCGCGCGCGGCCACATGGCAGCCGAATGCCGCCTTAAGAAGAAGTGTGGCAAGTGTGACAGCACCCACCTCGAAGCACTGCACGAAAGCAACAAGCGAAAACCCGCCCCACAAAGCAGCTCGAGAGCCGAAGTACTCTACATAGACCCCGCGAAGAGTGGGAGCTCCAGGGTGCTCCTCAAGGTGGTACGAGTACTCCTCAGTCACAGGGACAAGGTACTCGACACCTACGCCGTCCTCGACGACAGGTCGGAGAAGACTCTCCTCCTCGCCTCCGCCGCGACCCAGTTGGACCTGCAGGGTCCAGAGGAGACCATGACAATCCGTACCATTCGTCGAGACTTAAAGACAATAAAAGGTGAAAACGTCTCGTTCACCATAGCAGCGATCGATCAGCCCGAGAAGCGGTACAGCATCAACAAGGCGTTCACAAGCCACGACATAGGTTTGTCACGCTACGATTACCCCATCCCACAGCTGAGGGAGAAGTACGAACACCTACGCCGACTGCCCATACCGCTCATCGACGGCGCTACACGACCCTGCTCATAGGCTCCGACCACGAAGACCTTATCGTCCCAACGGACGCGGTCCGCATCGGACCCAGAGGATGCCCAGCCGCGGTTAAGACCCGACTGGGATGGACGCTCCAGGGCCCTCTCTCCAGGCCTTCCAACCGACCAACGTCCAAACGCTGCCTTTACACCAAGGTGAGCGACCCAGACAATACCCTCTTGCAGCACGTTGAGAGGCTATGGACATTAGACTCGCTGCCATTCAAGAACGAACGCAAAATGGTTCGGTCAAAGGAGGACAAGTATGCCATAGTTCTACTCGAGCAGAAGACTACACGGGTCGAGGTCGACGGAGTGCTAAGATACACGACCCCACTCTTGAGGCGGGAAGGGATGCCCACTCTGCACGTGCCGAAAGGAGCGACACACCACTACCTACAGAGCACTGAGCGGCGCCTCGCCAAAGACCGCCCCCCCCCCCCCAAGCAACGATATATCGCGCCGAGATCGAGAAGCTGATCACGGCTGGCCATATAAAGAAAATCGATGACCACGAGGCAGAAGGGACGACAGAGTCATGGTACGTGCACCACCACAAGGTCACCCACAACGGAAAGAACCGCATCGTGTTCAATTGCAGTTATCAGATTGGACAGCAAAATCTGAATAACCTGCTCCTGCCCGGCCCTACACTCGGACCCTCCCTCCTCGGCGTAGTGATACGTTTTCGTCAGGACAAAGTGGCCATCAGCGGTGACATCAAAGGAATGTTCCTACAAGTCCGACTGATGGAGGAAGACAAGCCTCTACTGCCTCTAGGTTCCTGTGGAGAGAGAGGCTCGACGACGAACAACCCTCGATATACCAATGGGAGGTACTCCCATTCGGCACCACCTGCAGCCCGTGCTGCGCCACGTTCGCGTTACAGAAGCACGTGGCCGAAGACCCCGGAGCCGACGATGATGTCCGACACAGCGTGGAAAGAAGTTTCTACGTGGACAACTGCCTACAGAGCGTATCCACGCCAGAAGAAGCAGAGAGCATCCTACTGAAGCTACGAGCTTCATTGGCCAAAGGTGGATTCGACCTCAGACAATGGGCCAGCAGCGACCCTCAAGTCCTCCGAAGCCTCCCCCCAGAGACCAAGGCCGCGAGCAGCGAGACCTGGATGGCGCACACCCCAGGCGAAGCGCAAGAGATGACCCTGGGCCTCGTCTGGCGTTTCAAGACGGACTCGCTTCACTACAGACACACACCCATGCGGACGGATCAGGAGACGTCCAAGACTAGACTGACCACTCGGCGGAGTGTGTACCGAACACTCGCCAGCCAGTACGACCCAATGGGATGTATCCTCCCCTACACCACTCGGGCGAAGATGCTGGTGAGAGAACTGTGGGACAAGGAGCAGGGCTGGGACGACCCCATACCCGAGCACCTGGCTTCCACATGGAGAGAATGGGAGGATGAACTTGTCTTACTCCGAGATGTGACCATCCAACGGAGTTTCTTCCCCTCTAGAGTGCGGTTGGAGACGTGTCAGATAGACCTGCACGTCTTCAGCGACGCCTCTGAAGTGGCGTACGGATCGGTGGCCTACCTGAGAGCCTGAGAAGAGGGAGGATAAGTCCACGTAGCCTTCGTCCTGGCCCGCTCGAGGATAGCTCCCCGCAAGCAGCAGTCGATCCCGCGACTAGAGCTCTGCACAGCTCTGGTAGGCGCGCAACTCGCAAAGATGATACAAAGTGAACTCACCATACCGGTGCGTGAGATCATCCTATGGTCAGACTCCATGACCGTGCTCACCTGGATCCAGTCCGACTCCTGTCGGTACAAGGTTTTCGTCGGAGTCCGAGTAACCGAAATCCAAGACCTGGTAGGAGCAGCATGTTGGAGATATGTTGACACCAAGCAGAACCCGGCGGATGTCATCACACGGGGGATGTCCCTAGACGACCTCACACGTCGTAACTCTTACAGTGATGGTCCTGAGTTCCTCAAGCTCCCGGAGGAGAAGTGGCCTATCCCCACACCACTGGAGGCGAACCAAGATGAGTCAGAGATAAAGAAGTCCATGTTCTGCGGGCTGACTCAAGCCCCGGCTCCAACGGACCCGGATCTAAACGACTGTTTAACCTTTGAGAGTGCTCAGAAAAGGACATTCTTATGGCACCACCCGGAACTTCCCCCCACCACAGACCTCGACGCATCGAACTACGAGGAAGCAGAACTTCTTCTACTAAGGAGAGCACAAAGAGACTCCTTCCCAGAAGAACTAGATTGCCTGAAAGGGGAAAAGCCAGTCCCCTCAGACAGTCGACTCCTCACCCTAGCCCCAGAGCTCGACGCCCAGCACCTCATCCGGGTGGGTGGTCGATTGAGACGGGCCCCGGACTTGACCGAAGATGCTAAGCATCCCATCGTCCTCAACAGCCGACATAAGATAACCGAGCTGATCATCCAGAAGTACGACAAGGGAGTGCACCACGCGGGGGCCGAGCGAGTCTTTGCGGAGATCCGACGGCGCTTCTGGATACTCCAAGGGAGAGAAGCTGTACGTCGATTCCAACGGACTTGCCCGACCTGTCGCAAGTGGAGGGCACAGCCCAGTATTCCGAAGATGGCCGACCTGCCTCCCTGCCGCCTCCGACTCGGAGAGCGACCCTTCCACTCCACGGGCGTGGACTGCTTCGGCCCATTCAACGTCAAGAAAGGAAGAGGGACAGAGAAGAGGTGGGGCATTGTGTACAAGTGCATGACCACCCGAGCTGTTCACATTGAAATCCTCCAGACCATGAGTACGGACTCGTTCCTCATGTCATTCCGGAGGTTCCAAGCAAGGAGAGGGACCCCATCAGTGCTGTTGTCCGACCAAGGGACACAGAACTGAGAGAGAGCTTCCTGACTATGGGTGAAGAACTCAAGATCCGCCTCGCTCCTGCTCAGGTCACTTTCCAGTTCAACCCCCCGGACGCCCCCCATTTCGGGGGAACGTGGGAGAGAGAGGTCCGATCCATAAAGGCTGCTATGTACACCGTACTTGGGGCCCAGACCGTGGGCGATGAAGTCCTAGCTACGGTCCTCACAGAGATTGAGGGCGTTCTGAACTCTAAGCCCCTCGGATACGTTTCAAGCGACGTAGCTGACGTCGACCCCATCACCCCAAACTACCTCTTAATGGTGCGGCTGGACCCTGCCCTTCCTCAGACGGTGTACAGACAGAACGAGATGAACGGCCGGAGGATGTGGAGACACAGCCAAGTACTGGCCGACCAGTTTTGGGCCCGCTTCCTCCTACACTATCTACCATCCCTTCAAGCCCGTCAGAAGTGGGTTAAAGACAGGGACAACCTGACAGTGAATACCGTCGTGATGATAATAGACCAGTCACTACCCCGAGCTACGTGGCTGGCCGGCCGTGTGACCAGAGTGATTACTGGTTCCGATGGGAAGGTCAGAGCGGCAGAAGTCATCGTCCAAGGGCGGACCTACACCAGACCAGTAACCAAGTTGATAGAGCTGCCGGAGATCCCTGACTCCCCTGACGACGACGATAACCCACTGACTTTATAGATTATTTCCAACTCCCCATAGCACGTTATGGAGAAGTTGACTTGACCTTAATATTAATCTGTGCCCCATGTATTTACTAATTAGTTGCGGACTAATTAGGAGGCGGCTCTTCTGAAGGTCCAGATTAACACTGAGAATCTGCGTTTATTATTTTGTATAACTTGTATATTGTTTATATATATAAGATATATATCCAACGCCATCCGTTTGCATAATAGTATTCTTCGCTCGCCTCATTGGGTCTCGCCCTTGACATTGGAGGCGCCACCAGACGAGCCCCCCAGACAGAGTTCGAGACATGTCCGGACAAGTTCAGACTTGCCCATAGCAGGCGCATTGATTCCGGACAGGTAAATCGGCTGCGCCCTAGAAATCAGTCTGAGTATATATATTGTAGATGGCGCAAGCAGCCGCAGAGAGCAGTAACCTAACAGCAGTGGAAGTGGCGAGTCGGCAGTATCAGAACAGGAGAAGCAGCAGAGTGAGAGTGTATATACGTCCGGTACAGTTGTACACAGACCTACCAGCGGTGTATCGTTACAGATAGCTAGTAGCTACTTAGATACGACTATAATATTGTAGAGCCATTATTGGCGCAGTATAGTGACTTGTGTACGCGAAGTAACGTGGAGAAACGTATAGTTAAACCCAGCGGCGTTTGGATCTAACTACTCACTGAAGACCGTCCGTGGGCTAGCTTCCAGTACAAACGAAGCTAGCTAGCTACCATCTATGCCATCGGGCTTTTGGATTAATAGCTATTAACCCTTCCATCGGGCACTTGGATTACAAGGACCGGTTCCGTACGAGACCCCTTTTCTTCCAGTGGCGACAGGATTATCCGACCATTCTTCAATTCCTCCGGAGCTTGGAGCTCCAGAGGAGAACCATCGTCTCCAACTACCCTTGCTTTGCCCCGTATCACCTCGTCTCTTCTCACTCCCTGCAGAGCTCCGGTCGAGTATTCGTAACCTAGGAAATATTCATTACCACTGACTTTGATACTCTGACATTCTATTATTAAAGGAGAAACGTGATAATTCAGTTGTATGTTGCTATGACGATTAAAATACTGTAAACTTGGTATCCTTGTCCCCGTGCCGTCAATTGAGTGTCCGCCATATTTATCTAACTGTACTGTCTGGCAAGTAATATTCTTTAGTAGTGGTTTAATCTAAACAATCTTTAATACAGTCCGGGTTGTGTAGCCCCTTAGCTACAATATCCATTGAATAAAGACCCGGCGATGAATGGGGTATCAGGGCCCCCTGCTGCTGGCGGTCAATGTGTTCAAATAAAAGTACTAATAACTGTTCGTTTTCATTAAAAGTGTTGTCATCTGTTAACACAATGGCACCCGACCACCGATATATATATACGTGTTTCGAATCCATGCTTAATGGCAAGTTGTTTTGGCTTTTATTCCATTTTAATAACCTATTCAAGGTCACCGAGCTGCACTGCAGATGTACCCTAGACTTTGAATTCGAGAAAGTGCATTACCGGCAATATCCCCTTAGGGGCGCTATCGCGATAATGCAGTGTTCCCTGTGGCCGAAGTTGTCTTTTTTTATTTATTTTTTTAACTCTAATGTAGTTTTCTACTCACCTGAAGCGATAGCTATTGTCTGTTGCACGGAATATGTTTTGGATCACGGATTTCACTATGCAATAAGGGGATTTATCGTCAGCCAATGGACATATCGATCTACCAGATGGCGATCGATAACGGGGGGATATTATGGCGATAATGCTCGGGGGGATCCAACCGGTTCATGGTAATATCTTTTTCACGTAAATTACATGCTGATCAGAGCTTGCTATGATACTCAACCAGCCGACCAGCGTATGTGGCTACTTAGACGAACACGGTTATTGGTAATCAATAATCAGAAACAATGTCCCCCGCCCCCCCCCCCCCCCCCCCCCCCCTTTCATGCATACATGCTTGAGGATCATACCGATCATATGCAGTTTGAGTTTTAACTGTAGCTTTTGTATAACGGAAATGCCATTGGATATAACGTTAGTAGCTATTAGCCCTTTATCTCGCCTTCCAGGAAATATACAAGCCCAAATGCTGTATAACGCGTATATTCACGGCTTTATGGTCTCAATTGACAATGAGAATGGACAGATAGCAATACTATAAAGTATAGATTTAGCTCTACAAACAGCCCCAAGTCTGTTTACATATGCTGGTCGTCTAGAGTGGGGCCCGTCTAATCCCTGTGGCCGTCAATGTGTTAAGTGCAGCAGCCTTAACACATTAACTGCCACTAGTGGTGCGGCATAGCTAACCTATTGTTCAATTTGTGATAAAAGCACCAAATTTGGTACATATTTAGCTTAATATATTTAGAAAATATATGGTTATTGGGGCATTGCAGATTGGCATTCTGGTGACCATGGTAACCATTTCCAAAAATGCCTGCCAGCAATTACTGGCATAGAACACTTTGGCCACCAAAGCTATTGTTTCCATGTTTTTAACACTACAAATAGTATTTACATACAACTTAAAGTGAAGAACATATTTTATTAATATTTTTTCATAATTATTATATAAAATCTTTATTTACATTTTTTTTTTTTAAATGTATAATATTTTTTTGTAAATAAACAATTTACAAAACAGTATCAAACATTTTCCCCTAACCTAACAACAAACAATGACGCGACACTGGAAGATAGGAGGCGGCATGAATATATACAGAACCAATTAGGAAGACAAGAAACAGCTGGGCCTGGAGCTGGAGGCTAGGATACAAGAACACTAACACAATGAATACATGGCTATGGCTCAGGGGTAGAGCGGGGCGTCCGATGATCGAAGGGTTGGTGGTTCGAATCCCGCTCAAGCCCATGTCCATCCCATTGTCGTTGTGTCCTTGGGCAAGACACTTAACCTACTTGCCTCGTATGAATGCGTATGCATGTGAATGAATGTTGGTGGTGGTCGGAGGGGCCGTAGGTGATGATTATTCGCCATGCTTCCGTGAGTCTGCCTCAGGGCAGCTCTGGCTGCAATTGTAGCTTACCACCACCGGTATGACTGTGTATGAACGAATAATGGACTCTGTGAAGCGCTCTGAGTCAGAGAAGAGCGCTATATAAATCCAATCCATTATTATTATTATTATTATGAGGAGTGGACTAGAGCAATATTACAGGGACAGAAATAATACAACAAGACGAGGACACTAGACTAACAGGCAAGGATAATAGAGACACATAATAATAGGCAGCAAGGTCATGAGCCAGGCAAGGATTAAACATTGTGATAGAATGAAAATGAACGATGACAACAACAGATTGTCCAGAACGGCGTAGTACCGCCGATGAGCACACGATGGTGCCAGAGGATAAATGTCCAAAAAGTTCAGATCCTGACAGTATCCCCCCCCCCCCCCCCGAAGGGGAGACTCCCAGACGACCCACACGATCGACGGAACAGGCAGGGCGAAGGGCCGAGACCCCGGAAAAAACTGGGGACGAGGACACGGAAAACAGGAGCCGGGGGGGGGGGGGGGGGGGGGGGGCGGAAAAAAGGAACCCAGGAGGGGCACAGCAACAGGGGGGCCGGGGAACAGGACCAGAGGGGAGCCCGGAGAAGGGCGCATGTGATACACAATCCAGCAAAGTAAAGGTAAAAACAGACAACCAAGTGCAAAAGGCTACTTAAAATGACTACTGTCTGTGTTTAAAAGTCTGATAGCCGAGGGGACAAAAGATTTGGCGTAGCGGTTGGTCCTATTTGGTGGGACGTCATAACGGCGGCCAGAAGGCAACAGTGAAAACAGCTGAGACAGAGCATGGAGGGGTTGATTAGTGATGCTCGTCCCCTTCTTGACCACCTGGTCCGTCCAGAGAGAACATAGGTCTCTCTGTTTTACTCCAATTATTTTGGAGCATACTTTCACTATGTACTGTAGGCTGTTCCTATCTTTAATAGACAGGCCACTGAACCAGCAGATAAAAGAAAAAGTTAGGAGGCTTTCAATAAAAGAACTATAAAAAGTGCTTAGGATCTTCGCACTAACATAATGGGGACCAGCCACGAGTTAACGCGGGTTTTGGTGCCATGCGTTGTGGACCAGAGCCACGAGTTAACTCGTGGCAAGTTGTTATTGTTTTATTCCATATTAATCACCGTATCAACGTCCCCGATCGACTCTGCAGATCTACCCGCATATCTGATTTCCGCAACATGCAATACCGGCCAGATCCTCTTAGGGGCGCCATCGCTCCACTGCAGTATCATTGAGGGTGAATGGGGGGAAAAAATGTTTTACTGTTTATGGGCGTTTCATATGAGCCTGGATCCCAAGCGACCATCCTCCACCGTTGATCACGGTTCGAAGCGCAGATTTCAGCCTGGAATAATGGGATTTATGATCAGCCAATGGACATATCGATCTACCAGATGCCGATGAATAATGGGGAAATGCTGCCGGCGATCACATGAGCTGACGGTAGGACACTCTTCACCCAAATTACAGCCGGATTGGACATTGTTGTAAAACGCAAGCGATCGATCAGTGAATGTGGCTACTTGAGCGCACACTGTATTGCTAATCAATAATACTAATCGGCGTCCCCTGCCGCCCCCATTTCATCCATAGATGCTCTGTAATAGTCCGGATGCTAAGCAGTTTGTTTTATTTCATTCGTATATATACAACAGAAATGGGTTCGATATAACGTGACTAGCCTTTAGCCCTATAAATAGCTTTCCAGAAAAAAACCGAGACGAAAACTGCGATAAAGCTCATATTCACGGCGCTATAAAATGACAACCAACCGATGGATTTTTTCTTCTTTAAGCCATTATGAAGGCACGGTTTATGCACTCAAGTGACAATGAGAATGGACAGATAGCAATACTATAAAGTATATATATAGCTATCCAAATGTACATCGGTTTGTTTACAAAGCGTTGTCCTCCAGCCACATATTAGATGGCAAGGCCCGGTCGTCAAAGTGTTAAAAGAGTTCAGCTTTCTCAGCAGGTAGATCATCTGCTGACCTTTTTTAACAATAGACTCTGTATTTAAGTTGAACTTCAGTTTACAGTCAAACACAGTTCCCAGGTATTTGTACGATTCAACAATCTGGACGTCCTCATCGTGAATTACACTAGCTACACTGGCTTGATGATCGGGGTTGTGTCTGAAGTCAATTATCATGTCCTTAGTCTTAGAGACATTGAGGTCCAAGTAATTCTCATCACACCAATTCACAAAGTCGTGAAGTACAGGTCCATGATCAGTTTCGGAGCGCTGCAGTAGGGATACCAGGACAGTGTCATCTGAAAACTTAACCAGATGCCTTTGGTCATGAAGCGATCTGCAGCTGTCCGTGTACATAATAAATAAAAGGGGAGACAAAGCGCAACCTTGGGGGGAGCCAGTGTTGGAAATCGACATGTTGGACATCTGCCCATTGACAAAGACCTGCTGGACCCTCTCAGTGATGACATTTTAAATCAGCATGAGAAGCTGGTGTGGGAGACTAAAATAAGAGTCAAGCCTCTCAATTAAAATGTGGGGCTGCATTTTATTAAAAGCAGAGGAGAAATCTGCAAATAAAAGTCTAGCATGAGCTCCAGGTGTTTCCAGGTGTTTATACACAATGTCCAAGATGAAGAGCATAGCATCCTCCACCCCTTTACCTGGCTGATATGCGAATTGAAGGGGATCTAATTTACCCTCAATAAAAGACATAGTAGTGTTTTTTAAAAACTTCTCAAAAACCTTCATTGCTAATGAGGTAAGCGCCACTGGTCTAAAGTCCTTCAATTCTTTTGAATCTTTTGACCTAGACTTACTTATGGGTATGATGGTTGACGTCTTTCATAATGTGGGGATCTGACCTAGATCTACACACATCTGGAAGAATCTAGAAAACACCCAACCAAGCTGATCAGCACAGTGGTGCAGGGTGCACCCGCATATCGAGTCTGGCCAGCAGCTTTTCTTGGTTTAACCTTTTTAACAAGCAGGTCTTCACTCTCCTCTTCGAATGGGTTGCCCAGTTCTTCCATTACATTGAGGAGCGAGCAGACATCTTTTCTAAATTCTTTCTGCACAATTGCTGTCTGATCATGGTGGAACACCCCATCTTGTCTTCCCATGAGCTGGTGAGCATCTTCAAAGTCCTCAATCAGCACTGCAACCTCAGGGCCAGCTACCATCCACCGTCTGAGGGCACTAGGGTTGTCTGGAAGACCTACAACCCCTCTATCACTCTTGATGCAAGCATTATTTTGCTCATGTGCTTGATCAATGGGGATTTGGCGAGAATACCTGATTGGTCTTCTGAATGGTGAAATTGCCTACATTCAATTCTCTGGCAACATCTGGGTGTCTTGTTGGTAGTTCAGTCATGTCACGAAGATGAACGGATCCAGCGGGCATAGTTCGTATGGTCCAGAGCAAAGAACCAGGGGACGAGTTCTGTCAGAGCATCAAGGTACATGCTGAAGGACTGCCGCAGGGATCTCACATAGACCAGTAAACACAGCTCCAATGCCATGACTGTTGGCCAGTACTGGAATTGAGCGCAGCTCTCCTCCCTCCTTGAGCACCATTCATCAAACCCGAAAGGCGCATCTTCTGTATCTGTATCACGGTTATTGTAGGCCCGATACTGCAGGACATATAGTGCAGCCACTGTGACTTGGTGGGCACGTCAGGTGCGAGCAACATGTGCTGCACGCAAGGAGTCAGCAGTGCCTGCTGTTGTGATCTCTGTTTGTACCAGTGCTTCAACCCAGCCACTGCCTTTCAACTAATCACCCAGGGTCTTCAGAGCTGCCATCTCTATATGCAGGCCACCAAACATCACAACAAATTTGTCTTCCCCATACATCTATGGCCACTTCCACTGGATCTGCTTGGCAATAGCATACAGGGGTTGATCAAATGTTACTACTGGTGTCTGCCCAGAATTCAGATGTTGAACTGCATTTCTGACTACATCCATGGAGTGTTTGATCATTGCCACTGTGTGGGCACTCTCGTGGAACAGGGGTAGTAGGGCACTTGGGCAGATTACTTTGGGCAAAATTCTTCTGCTCTGTGTGACAATAAATAAATTAATGATGATATGCTATTTAAAACCAAAACTAAGGCCTCAGTATGAGTTTAAGACGTGAACATGATCATGTTTGTTGAATTAAAAAAAAAAAGCAAAAAGAAAAAAATCCAGATTTTTTTATTTATTTTTTTGCCGATCCCGATCTTTGGAAAATCACGTGATCGGCCCCGATCCCGATCACGTGATCGGATCAGGACATATCAGGGTTAGTGGGATCTAGATTATACCCGTTATTGCAAGCAAATCCAATGGGATAGGAAAGTTTGACCAAGCGCTGGTGGCCATTTTGAAAAATGCCTGCCACGGCCACCAGGGTGCTAGTTTGTAACGCCCCAATATCCAGTTTTGTTCCCAATATATCTATCAACACATCTGCCAAATTTGGTGCTTTTATCACAAAATGAACAATTGGTTTGATATGTTGAGCTATGCCGCACCACTACACAGAGTTTGATCATCTTATACCATTCTCTGCCAGCACTGTAAGTCTATGGAGATGTTCACCTTCTTTGCAGGGCTATAACTTTTTAAATTGTATTGCTAAATTGACATTACTATGGCCCATTCAACATCGATTATCTATCGTTCAGGATGTAGGAACGTTTTACTTTTTCATTCACACATTCATACGAAAATACCGTTTTATCTTTTATCGTTTTCTGCAGTAATTCCTAGAAAGTGAGATATAGGCATAAATGCATATATAGATTATCAAATGACGTTTGGTTCCGATCCACGCTATATTAAAAATTTCAACTGTACATGGTCCTAAACGTTATGACTGATCATGCGCGGGTGACCGGGGGGGGGTCGTTTATAATTCCGTGATCATCGTTAAATGCTTCATGTAGTATGGGTGATATATAGATCAGAGCAGTTTGTATGGATAATAATAAACACTCACGCTGAAAATAACGTCAGCCTCCTCTTACCGTTGGGCGATGACACTGGAGCAAAAAGATCCCAGTTATTTGATGGGGATCGAGTAGATCCATTTTCAGTTTGTATAATACTAATACACACCCAAATCATGTCGATTATTGAGTTATGGCAGCGATCCATATCCACGGTGTGTGTCTTGAGTCCCGCGACGATATGCGAGAGGCCGGACGGATTTAGGAGACGCACCAATATCCAACCGGCCACTTCCGGTTTGGCAACTCGCCGATCATCCACCAGGTGGAAGTATTGAAGCGTTGCAGAGTTGTGCCGAGTCCCACAGCATCAGACAAGGCTCCGTGAGGGAAATATGAAATATGATCAAAATAACGTCGTATGCCGTGATCTGGCAGAATTTGCATGAACTTGAAACCCGTTGTACGACGTTTTTGGCGCAGGAAGTGTTAATAATTTGTTTTTTAGCGTTTTGGTGCCACCCGCATGTGTAAGCACTCTCTGCTTTCTCTAGCATCGATTCGAAAGGATGATAAGAAAGTATTTCCACCACAGGCATTGAATTTGTTCCCTCAGCCCGCTACTAATATGCCCAAGGTAAGCATGCTTACAAACCAATCAGTAGCTCTTTCATTCTCTTTCATTTGATTTTTTAATCAACGTCATCACGTGCACATTCATGCTGAGACTTTCGAAACTTCAACAAGCGGGTGACTTTTACAGTAAAGTCACAGAGGTGTTCATTTGCAAGGAGAGACACATGGATTTCGTGTTCAAGTAAAGGTAAGATAACATATTTATATTATTATATTTCAGCAGTTATGGAAATTAAATCAGGCTGTCTTTGTCATGGCTCAGCGTACTGAACCCAATATGCAGACAAAGAAAAGGCAGACAGGTCTCGTTAAAACCCAGCACATGTATATTTAATAAGGAGTAGTCAGGTATCCAGGCAGGAGTTGAGTGACACGGGGAGAATCCAGGGAGCGTGTGTGGGGCAGGGTAGTCAGACAGGCAGGGGTTGATAATATAAGAGGTATCTCGTACAGTCCAGGGAGCGTGTGTGGGGCGCGTGTAGCTTTATGCCAAGCAAGCAGTGCAAAAATTTACCGTAGTGGCATGCAGTAATGCGCCTTTCATTTTCGCGGAAATAGGCTGTCTATTGCCATTCTCTTTGACAAACTCTAACCTTAACCAGCTCCTTAACAGCGCCTAAACTTAACCGTTCTAACCTTAACCAACTCCGAAACAATGCCTAACCTTAACCTTAACCATAGAAATTATATTGCCATTCTCTTTGACAAACTCTAACCTTAACCAGCTCCTTAACAGCGCCTAAACTTAACCGTTCTAACCTTAACCAACTCCGAAACAATGCCTAACCTTAATCGGCGAAAGAATACACGTTAAAAAAAAATCATGTTAAAAAATATTTTCGATGGGATTCGAACTCGCCAGCAAACAAGCCATAGGATCCACAGCCATGTGTCCTTACCAATTGAGCTATTTGTTGGATACTGAATAAGGGGCGGTGACTTATATATATTGAGCTCCGCTCGTGTCGCATGCGCGGGCACCTCGCGCGAGCACGCCGGCGCACGCACGCACCTGAGCGAGCACGCCGCCGCCGGTGCACGCACGGTAGCATTTGTCTGAAAAGAAGGGCGCTTTACCGCACTAGCGTGCGGTGACGAATGCGGAAGCATTTTTGCACTGCTTGCTTGGCATTAACGTACAGGCGTGTGGGGCAGGGTAGTCAGGTAATAAGAGGGAGTAGGCAGGAGCAAGGCAGTCCAACAGGCAAGGGGTCATACACAGGTTTCAGGTCCTCATAAGTTCCGGGAAAAGGCAAGGAGACTTGGGAAAGGACTGCAGGGAAAGGAGGACAACAAAGGGTTAGGCACGGTCAAAGAACAATGGATAGATGATGTAATCGGCCCACAGACGTCAATCAGCTGCTCCGCTGACAGCAGCACACCTGAACTCCATACCTGGTTAACGAGAAAGAGAGAGTGAGTGAGTAGCCAGGCAGCAACTGTGCCAGTCTTTGCCTTTGTGTTGCCAGATTTAATTGAGAGACGTCTCATTTCCATCATTTACAAAGTTTAATGATTCCAAGAGTGCAAGTGAAACTCCTCAGCAGTGCGTAGTCAACCATTTTTATATAAAACTACCCCCGACCTCCATGATTTCCAGATGTGCATTCACACAGGATACATTTTTAAACATAGTTTTGACTGTTAGGTGCAGGAGTGAAAATAATTGTTTCAAATGGCACCTGGAACTAATTTATATAACAAAGCAGTACAAAAATGGAATCATGCAGAGACATTTAAAGGCCAGATTAAGACTTCAGAGGCCCCTGGGCCAGATTCTTGTGGAGGCCCCCCCACACACACATACACGTGCACGCACGCACAGTGGCGTTTTTATATGTCACTTTAAAAAATATATAGAATATTTAGAAGTGGTGGGCTCTGAGGGCCAAGCTAAAAGGACTTTGATCACCCCTGCCCACTTTGACAACCTAGGATGGCTTAGAGTAGACGACAGAGTACAGCAACTTGCAATGGGCCTGGTCTACAAGATACACTACACGACCAAGGTACCCATGTACATGTCAAAATACTTCCCAAAGGTCAGTGAATACCACGATCACAACACCAGAGGGAGCTCCACAAATCATGTTAAACCCAGATTCGGCTCAAACAAGGGACTAAACACGTTTCGCAATTATGCCACATCAATGTAGAACGCCCTACCCAAAGCTGTAAAGGAATGTGAATCACTACCCACTTTCAAAAACACTCTCAAAGAACACCTACGGGAGACTGCAATTCGAAACTGGCCCCTGTAAATGTCCTAACACAACCCCCTCCAATGTACAGTAAATTACCAAGTATGGTTTTGTCAATATTCCAATGTACAGTTTTGCTTGTACAGTTGTGCAGTGTCCCCCACCGACCCACCCCTCCCACCCACCGAACCACCTCCAATGTACAGTCCCCCCACCCCCCCAACCCCACCCCACCTACCCAACCTCCTCCAATGTACAGTTTCTACGTCAAATGTATATACTCTCTTTTCTGGACTCTTTTCGTATCACAAACAGTACTGTATTTGCAAATCTGGTATGTCATAAATGTATAGATGTAGCAGTACTGTCTATCTGTATGTCATGTATGTCATATATGTTATGATGAATTTTAAATGGGGGACCCTGATGTAAACAAGACGAAAGTCTTTCTCTGGTCTGCATCCCCTTAACAATTATTGAGCTGTACTGTACTGTACTGTACCCATTCTACAATCTGTTAATAAAGTTTTCAATCAATCAATCAAAAAGAGAAAAGAAACACATCATGTTTAGATGGGGGGATGGCGCCATCATCAGGAAGAAAAAAAACATGCACACTTTGGAGACAAGAATATAATATTAGAATAGTAAGCTTACTTTTACATGAATGTCAATTTAAATTATAATTAGGGAAGGGAGGGGGTTGAAATGTGTTTTTGTCCTGTGTTACTGTCTGTGAATTAATGAATTAATGAAAATTGTATTTAACAGATTGCAGAATGGGTACAAATAATACAGTACAGCTCAATACACACAATTGTTAAGGGGATGCAGACCAGAGAAAGACGTTTGTCTTGTTTACATCAGGGTCCCCCATTTTCAATTCATAGTGACATGTATGACATGCACAACATATATGACATCATGACATTTATGGCATAGGGACATACATGACATACAGGTATATAATACTGTTACATTTGTGACATATATGATAATCAAATATAGCGGCTACGTGGCGTAGTGGGCAAGGCGCTCGCCACGAAATGCTGGAGACGCTGGGCTCGTCATCGAGCCCAGCGCTCCACATTTGCTTTCAGTTTAGCTGGTCGTCCGTACTAATACACATTGGCCGTATTAGGGGGTGGGAAACTGATGGGTGGGGATCGGGCGTTGTGGACAGCGACTCCTACAGGTCGGTTGGTGCGCCTGCGCAGTCAAATCAGGAAGTGTCGGGGGCAGCGTGAGCCTCCCACGCGTTACTCCTCACCACTGAGAGATCGAGCTGCGCAGGTGAAAAGATGCGACTGCTGTTACCTCAAGTACCGGAGGGGACTTGTGCTATGTATGACTTAGTCCACATTGCAGCCGGCTTGTGGGAGGCAAGAAACAGCGTCCGTGACAGGGGAGGGTTGAATTGGATGATACGAAATTGGGATGGGAGAAAATATAGAAAATGGGAGAGAAAGTGGATCAAAAAAAAAATGATATGCAAATATACAGTACTGTTACCCATAGATCCTGACAGAGAGTATATACATATGATGGGGAGGGGACTGTACATTAGGAGGGGGTGGGTGGGTGGGAGAGAAATATACATACGGTGGGGAGAGAATATATACATTACATACGATGGGGAGGGGACTGTCTATTAGGTGGGGTGGGGCTGTATGTATGTATGTATGTATGTATGTATGTATGTATGTATGTATGTATGTATGTATGTATGTATGTATGTATGTATGTATGTATGTATGTACGTACGTACGTACGTATGTATGTATGTATGTATGTATGTATGTATGTATGTATAAAAGAAAAAAAATACAATAGAAATATTGACTGACGTTTCTTAGGCGACTCTTTCGAAGTTGGTTATGGTTAGAGTATGGAATCAGGGCTGGTGTTCTATCGCCCTGCTCTAAGACAAACTCTAACCATAACCAACTTCGAAAGAGTGCCTAAGCTTAACCGGTGAAAGAAAGAGGCGTCACACGATTGGCGCTACCAGAAAAGTCAGTGGCCAATCAGAGCGCAGAACGCAAACGCGGAACTGGAAATCCGTTGGTAAAAGTATTCAGGCGTCGGGGCTGTGGAGATGTGGAGGGATGTGGAGATGCAAGTTTTGACTTTTTATTGCTGTTTTTACCACAAACGGAAAACCTCAAACTCTTATGAAGAGGAGAAAAAATACTCAAGATTAGCCACTTGCAGACGGCAGGGTGTGACGTACTGTATATTTTAGTTGATGAAATATTTTTGTTGACTAAATATTTTAGTTGATGAAATATGTTTTCATTTCAGTGTCACAGTATGACATCGATCTCCAAAATAAGAAAAAAAATTAAAATAAAATGTGGGGCCTCTAGTGACGAGGGGCCTCAAAAAAAAAAAAAAATAAAAAGTAAAAAAAAAAAAAAAATAATAATACATTTGAATAATTTGGGGCCTCTAGTGACGAGGGGCCTCCAAAAAAAATTCAGATAAAAGTTAAAAAAATAATAATACTTATTTGATGCCTCTTGTGACGAGGGGCCTCCAAACGGCCTCTAGTGACAAGGGGCCTTCAAAAAAATTTAAGATTTAAGTTAAAAAAAAATGTAAAAAAATGTTTGGGGCCTATAGTGACGAGGGGCCTCAAAAAAATAGATTTTTTTTTTTAGGCCCCTCATCACTAGAGGCCCACGGGCTGCGGACGGCCCGGTCGTTAATCCGGCCCAAAGGCTATACAAGCAGCAGCTTGATTACAATTTTGCATTTAAAACCTGTATTGATTATACTAGTCTACAACCAAGAATCTATTACGACCCCAAATTACTGAGATTGCAACTGACCTATGTGTTTGCTGAATTAGTGCTGGAAGGTTTACATTACAAATGACAGACATGGCAGATTTAAATATGATTAAGATCACAAACAGCCTCTGCAATTATTACTAATGACTAGAGGTCCCTGTAATAATATTCCGGTTACTAATTACTAGAGGTCCCTGTAATACTATGCCCATGAGACTATAGGGCTTTAACACATTCCCGGCCATTGGGGGCCGTCTAATCTCACGCTATACGGACAGCATTTCAAAACAAACTTGCATTGTAGAGCTAAATCTATACTTTATAGTATTGCTATCTGTCCATTCTCATTGTCAATTGAGACCATAAACCGTCCCTTCAAAATGGCTTAAAGAAATAATTTTTTCATCAATACGTTCCCATTTTATAGCGTCTTGAATATAGGCGTTATATGGGATTTGGTCTAGTATATTTCCTGGAGGGCGAGATACAGGGCGCTAAGCTAATAACATTCAATCGAATGGCGTTTCGGTTATACAGAAGCTAGAGCTAAAACTAAAAATGCATATTGTCCGTATTCATGGTCCACCATGAATGCATGAAAGGGGCGGGCGGGGGACGTCGTTTCTGATTATTGATTACCAATAACGGCGTTAGCCTCAGTAGCCACATTCGCTGATCGGCTGGTTGAGTATGATAACAAGGCCTGATCAGCATGTAATTTACGTGAAAAAGATCTTACCGTGGGCCGGTTGGATCCCCAAAAGGATTTCCCAGTTATCGATCGCCATCTGGTAGATCCATATGTCCATTGGCTGATGATATATTCCTTTACTGCATAGTGAATTCGGCGTCGCAAAATGTATTCCAAGCTACAGGCTACACACACGTATAGATTCCAGCTAACAGGAAACTCCATTCAGAGTAAAAAAAAAGAAAGCACCGTTCTGCCACAAGGAACACTACATTATCGAGACAGCGCCCCTAAGATGATCTGGCCGGTAATGCACTTTTCAGAATTCCAAGAGTAGGGTAAATCTGCGGTGCCGCTCTGTGACATTGAGTAGGTTATTAAAATGGAATAAAAGCCAAAACAACCTTGCCACCTTGCCTCTACCGTTGGATCCGAAACACGGACACGTCCGTGGCTGGCCGGGAACCAGTTAATAGCCAACACCACACATGTTGGCTATAGGGCAGATCTCGCTTCTCACTCTCATTAGTTGACATATTCAGATTATTTGAAAGAAGAGAGAGTGAGAGCATTGCTGTATATGTAATTTAGAAAGCTCTTTCAAGTACAAAAACTATGCACTACTTGCTCTCTGCTGGAAAAATAAAACAGCTTCAGCTAAGCTCTTATAGCACAACGTGTTGCAGTTGTCGTTTGTTCTGGTCTTCTAGATATAATTATTTTGTTTGTTCTCACAAACACTACATCAATACCGTTATATAGTGTTGGCTAACAGTTACTGTAGCTATTGTTATGGGTGTCGAAGATCCGTTAACGGTTGCTAACCTCATTACCAGGGCAACCACATTTAATTGGCTATAGGGCAGATCTCACTCTCATTAGTTGACATAATTCAGATGATTTGAAAGAAGAGAGAGAGAGCATTGCTGTAGATGTCATTTAGAACACTCTTTCAAGTACAAAAACTATGCATACTTGCTCCCCACAATATGAGCAATGAGTTGTATTGCTTAGCAACAAAAGGAGAACAGGGTTTTGCATGTGAAAGGGGACATGCCGGTGTCTTTCTTGGACAGTGTGAACGGGTCTGGAACTGGCTACGACGGATTTAAAAATGACACCTTTTTGCCGGCTTCTCTGTGTGAAAAGGGCAGGGACACAGGGAGTCGCCTTTTGCTTACTGTTCTGGTAATACATTTTAGTGGGGAATCCTAATCACTGGCCCATTTTTGAACATATGGAGTCGAGGAAATTATTTGTGCAAATCGCACCCTATGAAAAGAATAACGAATAAAGGGGGCTTAGTGAGGCAAGCTCCATTTTACAGTACATTACACCTTGAGACCCTCCTCACTTCATCATTCCAACACAAGACTCTCTGTGAGGATTGGTTCATTCCCCGCCACACGCTTCTTAAGGTACTGTGATGATTGGTCCGTTGCCCAACGCACACTTCTAGGTCAAGTATCAATTACCATCACGCACCTGATGTGTGTTCTAGTCAGCGCTCCATGGCTTCATATACTCTGACCTTCTGTCATTCGATGTGGGGTCGTTTTGAGTATTACTGTTTTGAATACCTCTGTTTCTGCCTGTTGTTCCCCGTTGCTGTGCCTCGTCTACTCTCCCTCCAGGACATCTGTGGATTGCCGCTGGTGAAGACCTTGTCCCCCGTTTTGAGCTGCGCCTCGTTTACCGGCTTTACTCTTGCGCTTTGGTGAGTTTGAACCAAACCCTTTGTTGGACGATTCTGTTTTGTGTGTTTTGAAGAACACTGAAGAGTTCTATTTTTGCTTACACTTGACTCAGCTAAAGTTGTGTGTTAAAGGAGACACTGAAGATTATCATTTGCTTGCACTGCACTCAGCTGGGGTGTGTGTTTGGAAGAGACACAGAAGTTTATCGTTTTGTTTTGCACTGACCCTCAGCTAAATTGTGTGTTGTGGTGAACACTGAAGATATCGTTTTGTTTGTTCTGACTCAGCTAAGAGAGGAGGAGACCGCACTGCCTCTGTGTGATGTGGACTGTTATTTACCTCTCTCTCTCTCTCTCTCTTTTCCACCTTGAGTCGAAGCTGGGAGTATCTGCAGAGCCGCTTCAGCGTCAATACCGTTTCCCCACCTCGAACACCAGGAGGATCTGCAAAGCCGCAGATAACTCTGCTGAAGGCAGTCTCCCTTTGTTTCAAGATTGTTACTTGCTCCTTTTTGACTCTGAAAATAAATACGCCCTAGTATTTGGCTAACTCTGAACTACCTGTCTGTGCCGTGCGTTTGGGGTCGGTTACAAACCCTAACACTCCACTTCCACAGCTTCCTACGGGGATTGATGACTTCCTTCTGTTTTCTTTTATTAAATTGTATTGTTTCCTTATATTTCTAAATACGAATGTATAAATTACATATTTTTTTTTTTTTTTTTTTTTTAAACCTTCACCCCACCACCCAATTATGTGAGCCACCTTGAGGAAATAACCAAGTGTGCAAATCCTTCAGAGCATTTGACTGCTGCCTTCCTCTGGACATGTTCCATATTGCTGCATTGGTCTCATCTTCTAATACTGAGGAACAGTAGTAATAATGTCTGCTCAATAGATGATGTTGACTTTATCTTAGGGTGAATTTTCTATTTTCTTCAGGTGGCCTCATGTTTTATGATTCAAATAAGTGACAAGTGATTCAAATATATTAATTTAAATATACTCTCCACAACGTAGTGTGAGAGACAAAAGTGTTTACGTTTACACCTTAACACATTAACTGCGACGGAGTTTGCCCGTCTCATACCACTCTCTGCCACCACTCTAAGCCTATGGAGATGTTCACCTTCTTTGCAGGGCTATAAATTGTATTGCTAAATTGACATTACTATGGCCCATTCAACATCGGTTATCTATCGTTCAGGATGTAGGAACGTTATACTTTTTCATTCATAGATTCATACGAAAATACCGTCTAGAATATAAATATGTTTTTATCGTTTCTGCAGTAATTCCTAGAACGTGAGTTATAGGCATAAACACATATATAGATTATCAACTGCCGTTTGTTGCCAATACACGCTATATAAAAAATGTCAACTGTACATGATCCTAAACATTATGACTCATCATGCGCGGATGAATGGGGGGGGGGGGGGGGGGGGGGGGGCGTTTATAATTCCGTGATCGTCAGTAAATGCTTTATGTAGTAAGGGTGATATATTGATCAGAGCAGTTTGCATTAATAATAATAAACAATCACGCTGAAAATGACGTCAGCGTCCTCTTACCGTTCGCCGATGAGACTGGAGGAAAAAGACCCCACTTATTTTACGTGGATCGACTAGATCCATTTCCGGTTTATATAATAATAATAAACGTCCAAATGATATCGATTATTGAGTTATGGCAGCGATCCATATACACGGATGTGTGTCTAGAGTACTAGTCCCGCAACAATATGTGAGTGCCGGACGCATTTCCCAGATGCACGGAGATCACCAGAGATCCATTTCCGGTTGTAACTCGTCCGATCATCCACCAGGCGGCAGTATTGAAGCGTTGCAGGCTCCCACTGTATCAGCCGAGGCTTGGTGAGGGAATTATGAATACCATGGCGAAAAAATTTAATATGATCTCAATAACGTCGTACGCCGTGGAATGGCAGAATTAGCATGACCTTGAAACACGTTGTACGACGTTATTGACGCCCAATGTGTTAAGGAGAATCAACGTTCCACCGTCCTCTGTCATCAACGGGGGGCGTTACTCAGGCGGAGGTAAACACAACCATATGAACACGACAGTGGCGGAATATGCCGTATAAAACAGCTTCAAAGGTTCGGCATTGCACCATGCTGATCCACTCAACAGATAGCAATCTCAAAATTAGATTTTATTCAAATGTATTGTCATTATACAGCACAGTACAATACACCATCCAACCTGAGTGGATAAATGAATGGTCCAGAAATAAATAAATGCATAAATTAATTAAATAAAAACAAAAGTTGTGTAACCAAGAGACTTCAACCTGTGACCATAGGATCCACAGGCAGCCGCACTAACCAGTTGAGCTAAACGGTCCAACATTAACTACAACTGACTAATCTATAGTTTACACTTGTAAAGAGCCAATTGATCCAGTATTGGCATTAATAAATGAGATGTCATGCTAATATGTCATGTTCTACAGTAGGACTTACTACTATGATACCCAATAAAACAAGTAATTAGAATAATAGAAGCCAACGTTGCTGGAACGATTCATTTCAAACGTATACAGTACGTGTGTGTTTGTCTGCTTGCGCGCCGAGGCTCACTAAGCCTTTCTCCATGCATATTTCTTAAGCATTTATTTATCCACTCTGGTTGGATGGTGTATTGTACTTGTGCTGTGTAATAACAATACATTGGGATCTAATCTCATTTTGAGATCATTCGCAAATCGCTTCCTGATTGATTGATTGAAAATTGTATTAACAGATTGCAGAATAATCAATACAGTCGATTGAGTGCAATGCCGAACCTCTGCTTTTCACCATTTTCGCTTCCTGACAGCCTAAAATATGTCACAGCCACTGATGATGTCACGGTTCACAAGGAAAAAACAAAAAAAAATCGGTTCCAGCTGAGCACCAATTTTTCACGTTCCGAACCAATTAATCCCGGTGTGAATGCGCCGGCCAGTCCGAGATTAGGTTCGGGAACCTGTTCCGGCATGGAGCCCGGCTGGTGATAATGGCCTATCAGTCGTCTGGACATGGTTCTTATGCTACATTAAACGGATATTCTGCCCATTTTAAAATCTTTGCATCATTTCAGTCCATTAAAAATACCTTGCACCAGTGTTGTTTGTGAGATAATGGAGGTAGAAATTATTAGCATTTGTCAGTAATGCTTGTGGAATACAATGTGGTCCCAGAGGCACTTCACTTAGCAAAAGTGAAAGGCCTCTCCTCTGTCCTGATTCTCCTAGATCTATCTGCAGCCTTCGACACAGTCAACCATCAGATCCTCCTCGCGGCCCTCGCAGGAATGGGAGTGGCTGGCTCTGCGCTGACATGGCTGACATCATACCTCAATGACCGCTCCTACCAAGTGTTATGGAGTTGGACGGGTGTCCCCCAGGGCTCGGTCCTAGGACCCCTTCTCTTCTCCCTCTACACTAAATCACTGGGTAACATTATCACGTCTCATGGCTTCTCGTATCATTGTTATGCCGATGATACTCAACTCTTCCTCTCCTTCCCTCCCTCAGATATCCACGTCTCTGAGCGGATCTCGGCCTGTCTGTCCGACATCTCTGCCTGGATGAAGACCAACCACCTCAAACTGTACCTAAGCAAAACAGAATTGGTCCACCTGCCGGCCAAATCCTTCCCCCTGACCGACCTTTCCATTACAGTTGAGAATGCAGCTGTGACCGTGTCCCCGACCGTCAAGAACCTTGGTGTTGTCCTCGACGACCAGTTGAACTTCTCTGCTCACATCGCAGCGACAACCAGAACCTGCAGATTCCTCCTGAGCAACATCAGAAGGATCCGCCCGTTCCTGACAAAAGAAGCCACCCAACTCCTCGTCCAATCAACAGTCATCTCCCGCCTCGACTACTGCAACGCACTGCTTGCTGGCCTCCCGGCCACTGCCACCAAGCCTCTTCAACTCATTCAGAATGCAGCGGCCCGCCTGATCTCAAACCTACCGAAGTCGGCCCATGTCACCCCACTTCTTAGGGACCTGCACTGGCTCCCCATTGCTGCACGAATCCGCTTCAAGGCCCTCGACCTGGCATACCGTGCGGCAAAGGGAACCGCTCCTGCCTACCTCCGGTCAATGGTCTCTAACTACACACCCTCAAGACCCCTACACTCTGCATCTTCTGGTCGCCTCAGACCTACTCCTATCCAAGCTCCGGGAGGGTCATCAAAGAGAAGTCGCCTATTCTCAGTCCTTGCCCCACAATGGTGGAATGAACTACCCACCCCAGTTAGGACAGCCGAAACCCGTCCAATCTTTCGCCGTCGACAAAAGATGCACTTCTTCAACCATTAGGCCTATCTGGAACATTTTATAAAATCTAACCCTAACTAACCTTACTGTCATGCACTTGTCCTAATAAACTAACCTACACTGTAGCATGCAGCACTTTGATGAACATTGTTACTCAGCTGATAGAGTTGTACACTTCCTGATGACTTGTCGTACAGAACTTGTAAGTCGCTTTGGATAAAAGCGTCAGCTAAATGACTAAATGTAAATGTAATGTAAATGGTCCAAAACCATGTTTCTGAATAAACTCATTCAAGTCCTTCTGATGTTAAGTATTTTGTGAAACAGTAAGGCCTTCTTTAGGAATCTGTTTGGAAGGTGTTGTAGCTAATGAGCACCCCTTATTGGCAGTGTTAATTTAGTCAACGAAAATTATGACTAAATATGGTCGTCAACCAAGCTTTTTCCCCTGACGACAACGAGACGTCACGTTAATGGAGATCATGTGACACTAACATGACTAAATGATTCATGCAATGTCATTGACTAAAAACAGCGACACAAAATGTAGTACAAATAAAATATTGCCGAAATCTCTCTTCATTTAAGACGAGATAAAATAATTATAACTTTATTACGTTATTATTAGTGCAGCATTTCAGTTGCCTATGTGTGCAGCGCAAGCGCTTTGATTAATTTCCTCACCCGTGTTATTTGTTCTTAGCCAGCATTCTAGATAGCAGTACCTGCACATGGCATGGGTTTAATGGAACAATGGCGGGGCAACAGGGTCTCTGTGTAACCAATGTAACCAAGGAATAGTCCGCCTATACTTTCAAACTATAGTAATCTAAAATCACGGGAGAATCCACAACACAACTGTAACAATAGGATTGTTCTATTTAAGTGCTGTTGCACGTAGGACGCTTTTAGAGGTGACACCGAGGGTTCGCTTAGGGTGGAACCAAGCTTATGTTGTAACCATAACAACTGTGAATAAAGTACAAGTAAGCAAGTCTGCTTTAACCCTGCATTGTGTACAGTCGGGACACAGGCAGAACACATTGAAACATGGTGACAGCTGGGTACAGATCGGGAAAGTAATTCGCGCGGTAGCGGGAGAAGTAAAGAGTTGAGCTAGCGAGCTGTCAGTGGCGAGCTGTCAGTGGCGAGCTGTCAGTGGCTAACACGGACTTCGGGGAGAAAACTCTTACTAGCTATCGGCGATGGAAGGGCTAAATGCGCTGAGACCTCCTGGGCCCTCATTCATCAACGTGGACGTAGAACTTGACCTACTTCCACACGTAAGCACGGAATGTAGAACTAGCGTACGCACAGGGAAGTCGGCATTCATCACACGTGCGTACGCAGGCTCTATGGTCCTCCGTGTTGATGAATACCACTTTGTTCTACCGTCAATGCTCGTGCATGATTATCCATATATGGACATGAAAATGAGGAAACACCCCCCATGGGATGTGAAATAATGGACGGACCCGAGCGGAACCCTGAGAAACTCCACGAAGATTGTGCACTGCTGTCGAACCAAGAAGACACTATCGCGTATTGTGGGATAAATAAAAGGCGGACTCGTAAACGGTGATGTCAGATATCAACGGCTCCCTAAGACCATTGCTGCAATTCTGCCTGGACAGCTCAAAATACTAATAAAGACCGTTTCGTTGACCACTGTTTGGCGTTGGTTGTGTGTCATTATAACCGTGCTGTAATATGAATGCCTTTATTAGTTGTGTTCGATTGGCTATATGATTTTTAGATGCATCTATTTTGTTGTCGGCTAATAAAGACCGCGCTGGAATATGACTGCCTTTTCCCGTGTTGTTTGATTAATACCCCAGGGATTAAAGTTCTCCTCAATTTTATTCCAAATCGTGATGGATCTCCCGTCAATTTTCTACCTGCTGCATATGATTTCTAGAGGCATACTACAATCTATTTTGATGTCAGTATTGGGTAGCCTATATAAACAATATAATACGAGAGCATATACAAGAACAATGAATCTCACTGCATGTATGATAGCCTGCCTTTCAATACATGAACTTGAATTCCATCATGTTTGTGTGCGGGACTCACAAGGCTGTTGTCACAATGGGTGGTACCGGTGTACAGTAATAATAACAGTCCACACAATATCACGATCCATGCCATAGCCTATGTTCTATTAGGACATGATCTGTGACGACAAATGTTCTAGAATGTTTGATTAAGATATCATACTCTGACAGCATGCCTATGAGCAACAAAAACGCGAACTTGAATCCCATCATATACATAGTCTGTCCACTATAGTGTCATTGCAATGCGTTTTCTATTCTTTCTTATACAGTAAAAAGGGGGAAGAACACTATATTCATATGACTTGTATTCTGCTTACAGCTTCGAAGTTCCACTTGTTTCGTTTAACGTAAAGCCTTTTAAATATAATCAAAACGTTCCCGTGTTTCTGCGGTCTGCGCAGAATAATAACGAGTTGAGCTTTATGATTTATGATGAATTGAAAATGGGGGACCCTGATGTAAACAAGACGAAAGTTGGTCTGCATCCCCAATTAACAATTGTATGTACTGAGCTGTACTGTACTGTACCCATTCTGCAATCTGTTAATAAACTTTTCAATCAATCAATCAATCAAGCTACGCGGAGCGCAGTCAGTCAGTAGCCTACACCCCGTATATTCCGATAACGCTATATAAACCATGCTGCATTCATTCTGAGAGAAAGATCTATTATTCCAAATGCTATTTATAGGGTTTTGACCATAATTACACTACTGTTGCTATTTTACAATGAACTATAATGAACTACGGTTCGTACAGAACGTGCCAGTGTTATTATGCACAGAAGCTCATTTCCTTGTTGTAATAATATATTCTACCACTGGGCGCTAGGTACGCCAGGTCTGAACTGTGCGTAGATGTAAGCACGAAGTCAAGTTCAAATCGAAATTGATGAATCCCACTCTTTGCTTAGAAATGATCGTACGCACAGAGTAAGCACAGATCTGTGCGTAGAACACGTTGATGAATGAGGGCCCTGGTCTACTACTTTTGGACTCCAGCAACTTGGCGAAGGCATGGAAAAGTTGGAAGGAGGAGTTCACATTGTATACAGACCTTACCATGCCCGACGCCGAAGAGACAACAAAAGTCAAGCTATTTAAATATCTCGTCGGAGAAAAGGGCAGAGAACTATGGACAACTCTGCCGAGTCCGTCGGCGAAGACAACAGTGACGACTATTATTAAGCAGTTTGACGAGTACTACAATCCAAAGGTAAATGAAACAGTGGAAAGATACAGATTCTTTATCAGGAACCAAGGATTGGATGAAAACGTGGACAGCTATGTAACAGACTTAAGAATGCTTGCTAGTAGTTGCAACTTTGAGGACATTAGAGATTCCCTGATCAGAGATCGAATTGTATGTGGTACAAATAGCTCAGAACTGAGAGAGAGACTGCTCAGGGAGGATAGGCTGACTCTGGAAACATGCCTAAAAATATGTAGAGCGTATGAGCTGTCAAGGTCTAATAGCAGGACACTGCAACAAGGGCAGGCAGTGGAAGAGGTACATGCGCTAAAACAGTCAGAAGAGTGGAAAAAAGACAGCGAGGTTGACTGCATGTTTTGTGGGAAAACACATGAGAGGAACAAGAAGAAATGCCCAGCTTTTGGAAAAAAGTGTAAAAAGTGTGGGAGAGAAAATCACTTTGCGGCTAAATGCAAGTCAAAACAGGAGAGCAGCAAGAAAACTAGGAAAGTGCATGCAGTAGCAGAACAGCACAGTGATAGTGATTCTTATGAGGAAGACCTCTGCTGCATAACAGAAGTAAATAGATAGGATGAAAATGTTAATCAGGTAAAAGACGGCCACAGGCAGGGCCAACAGCTTTTTGCAGGGATGATGTTGGGGGAAACGCTAGTTAACTTCCAAATAGACTGTGGGGCCACCTGTAATGTCATCCCTATACATTTGTTAAACCCTGACACACAGCTAGAACACACTGAGAAAGTGCTGGTGATGTACAATAAGACTAGGGTGATTCCTCTGGGTACATGTAAGGTTAGGATCAGAAACCCCAGAAACAACAAGCGTTACAGGCTAGAGTTTCAGGTGGTAGACCAGAGTAGCAGAATCCCTTTACTGGGCAGGAAAGACAGTGAGGCTATGAAGTTGATAAAGGTACAGTACGAAAATATCCTAGCTATAGACAGCATAGTGAGGAAAGAGCAGAGTCCAGTGACAGGGGGAGAAAGTGACAGTCACATGACAAGGGACAGAATAAATGCTGAGTTTGGGGATGTGTTTACCGGAGATGGATGCATGGAGGGGGAGTATAAAATAGAGATAGATGACAGAGTGCCGCCAGTGAAACTGCCAAAGCGCAGAGTGCCTGTAGCGATGATCATACCGATACAGGAGGAACTCAAGGATCTGGAGAGAAGAGGGATTATCACACCAGTGGAACGCAGCACTGACTGGATCAGCAGCATGATCTCATTAAGGAAGCCGAATGGGAAACTAAGGCTGTGCATAGACCCAAAACCTCTGAATCGGGCACTAAAGAGAAGTCACTATCCACTCCCGACTATAGATGACATCCTGCCGGAGATGTCAAAGGCAAAAGTATTCACAGTCTGCGACGTGAAGCACGGTTTCTGGCACGTCAAGCTAGAAGAGGAGTCAAGCTACCTGACCACATTCGCCACTCCATTTGGTCGCTACCGTTGGCTCCGGATGCCGATGGGAATAAGCCCAGCACCGGAGGTGTTCCAAAGAAAGCTCATGCAGGCCCTAGAGGGCCTACCAGGAGTCTACGTCATAGCAGATGATATGTTAATCACAGGGCAAGGAGCAACGCAGGAGGAGGCAGAAAAGGACCACGACAAGAAACTCCGAGGCTTTCTAACCAGATGCAGGGAGCGCAACATCAAGCTGAACGCGGATAAGTTCAAGCTTCGACAAAAAGAGGTGCCCTACATAGGTCATCTGCTCACGGCTAAGGGGCTGAGAATTGACCCGGAGAAAGTACGGGCGGTCAGAGAGATGCCGAAGCCAACAGATGTAAAAGGAGTACAAAGACTGGTTGGGATGGTCAACTACCTGGCGAAGTTCTTTGACCACCTGTCAGATGACTGCGAGATTCTTAGACAACTCACACGGAAGGAAAACATGTGGGAATGGGCAGATGTCCAAGAGGAAGCGTTTCAAAGGCTGAAAGACAAGATAGCCAAAGCACCAGTCCTACAGTATTACAACAGAGAAGAGGAGTTGACGCTACAATGTGATGCGTCCGACACAGGACTGGGGGCCGCCCTGACACAGAAAGGTAAGCCTGTAGCATTTAGTAGTAGGGCGCTCACGCCAACTGAAAAGGGCTATGCCCAAATAGAGAAAGAGTGTTTAGCCATAGTGTTTGGTATGGAAAAGTTCCATCAATATACATATGGTAGACCGGTGACCGTGCAAAGCGACCACAAGCCTCTAGAAAATATCCACTGCAAGCCACTGCTTGGTGCACCGAAGAGATTACAAAGGATGCTACTCAGACTGCAGCACTATGATATTAGTGTGACATATGTGCCAGGAAGGGATATGTTGCTTGCAGACACGTTGAGTAGAGCATACTTACCAGAGAGCACTAAGGGAGACAGTGAGACAGAGGTAGAGACGGTAAACATGGTTAGCTATTTACCCATCTCAGCAGAGAGGCTGAGCGCTATCAGAGCTGCAACAAAGGATGACCTAAAGTTACAGAGTGTGGCAAATAGAATACTGTCAGGGTGGCCCAAGAGGAAAAGAGACTTGCCAAGTGACATCAGGCACTACTATTCGTTCCAGGAGGAAATGAGTTTCCAGGACGGCATCGTTTTCCGAAGAGAAAGAGCCGTGATACCAGATGCACTCAGGGGTGACATCACGTACAGAATCCACTCCTCGCATCTGGGAGTAGAAGGATGTCTGAGGCGAGCGAGGGAGTGTGTATACTGGCAGGGGATGAACGAGGAGCTAAAGACCTTCATCGCTAAATGTGGTATATGCAGGTCAGTGGACCCAAGGCAACAGAGGGAGACACTACACCCACATGACATGGCCAGCAGACCCTGGGCCAAGGTAGGGACAGACCTTTTCTCGTTCCACAACAAAGACTACCTGATCACTGTAGACTACTTCTCTAACTTTTGGGAGGTTGACTATCTGTCTGACACTAAGAGCAACACAGTAATCAGAAAACTCAAGGCCCACTTTGCCAGGCAAGGGATACCTGATGTCGTTATGTCTGATAACGGGCCACAGTATGCATCACAAGAGTTTCAACACTTCAGTCAGAAGTGGGGGTTTGAACACAGGACATTTTCGCCGGGATACCCACAGAGTAACGGGAAGGCGGAGTCGGCGGTAAAGACAGCCAAGGGCCTGATGCTGAAGGCTGCAGCGGCGAGAGAGGATCCGTACCTGGCTATGTTGGACCATCGTAACACGCCGAGCCAGGGCCTCAACCCAAGTCCAGCACAGAGACTCCTAAGCAGGAGGACCAGAACCCTGCTTCCTACAAAAGACACTCTGCTGGAGCCAGAGGTAACGGACAATGACCAGGGACTGAAACGCAACAGACAGAGACAGGAAAAATACTACAATCGCACAGCAAAGGACATGGACACTCTGAAAAGAGGAGACAGTGTGATAGTACAGCCTGGTGACACACACAGGACTTGGAGAGTGGCAAAGGTGATCCAACCAGTGAGCCACAGATCATATGAGGTGGAGTTAGAGTCGGGAGGTGTTCTGAGAAGAAATCGTCGCCACCTCAGACACGATCACGCCACTATAGACACACCAGGTACAATCACACCTGTGTCACCAGTGACTGAGAAGGCCGGCCCGCCAGTCAACCCGGTAGGGAGCCAAGGTACGGTCACTACCAGGTCTGGTCGACAGGTTGTCAGGCCTCAATACCTGAAGGACTATACTTCGTGATTAGAGAATGGACTGGAGAGAGAGAAAAAAAAAGAAAAAAAAAGAGTGAAATGGGTTATGTGTGCACAATCATGTTTTGAGCGGTTGAGTGGGGAGGGGTACTAATGAGCCATTTACACAGTGTTGTTGTTTGGATCTGGTGTAAGTAAGTAAGTAGAACACAGGTTAAGTAGCTGTAAGTTAAATATCGAGATTGTGTATATATCTGTACTTGGAAAAAGAAAAAGAAAGATGTAACAATAGGATTGTTCTATTTAAGTGCTGTTGCACGTAGGACGCTTTTAGAGGTGACACCGAGGGTTCGCTTAGGGTGGAACCAAGCTTATGTTGTAACCATAACAACTGTGAATAAAGTACAAGTAAGCAAGTCTGCTTTAACCCTGCATTGTGTACAGTCGGGACACAGGCAGAACACATTGAAACAACAACAACGGACCTGGCACAGGCGTGCGCCCCACTCTTCCCCAAAACAAAACCCCAAGAGGGCGCGCAACTTCACCTAATAACGTCAGCATCAATAATAACAGTGTAGCGCCGAAGAATAGGAGTCGGAGGCAGGGTGTCGAAAGAAAACGCTAAACATTTACAACATCAATTTCAACGTCAACAATGTTTACTTGCTAGCTAACAGGAACTCGTTTGCAGACAGGAAAAGTAACAAACAATATTGTCCTTGCGGAACCCTTATCCCCAACACATAGTTCTGTGGGTGAATTATGTTGATTCACACATTAAATCCAGCTAGCACTAACCTCGTTTTTGTTTAGAAAAAGCCCACGCCAACTTATGAGGCTGTAACTGAGTGGCGAGACTAAACAAAAAAGACTAAATCGAGTCTAAACAAAAAAGACAAAAACGAAAATGCTCAGACCTGTAGTTGACTAAAACTTGTGATAGATTTTTAAATATACGCTGAGATCTTTTGGTGATTATGAGGCGGCTGAGTAGGAATTGAATAAGGAGTCAAGAGTGAAATTCAATCAATGATTTATTTGCTGGAGCACACGAGAAGAATACAGACCTGACCAGAGCCCTCCATGGGCTAAGGCCAATGATAAACAGAAACAAACACAGCTTTATGCATTCTGGGAGTTCCATTTTTAGAGAGGATGATGACTGGTTGATAATTGATGATCCGACAGGCTTGGTCGTAGATGGTCATATGTGGGGATATATGTGAGCTGTTGCTGAATATAATATTATGTTCATCTTTGCTCCTCAGTGGCTGGTGGCCTGATGCGCCATACAGGCACCGGTTGTTAGGTCACACAGGTTATCAGGTCAATGTATTCCTGGGTGCATGGTTTGGAAATTTGTTGGACCAAGTATCTTTTTGATTGGGGAGAATAAGACAAATATATTGCATGCTTCTATGGTTTCTGTGTAAGATATTAATTAAACATTATATACCAATGGAGCAATCTATGCGGCAAGTCTAACTTTATGTTTGTAGATTATCTTAGATCATTTGAGTATGTAGTACCCAGTGGTCAATATCTATTTGTAGCTTGTCACTGGACCCACAGGCACATTCCAGAGTGAGGGAGACGATAATCATGGTTGACCAGAGGAGCTGGATATAAGGATAGGATATTAATGAAATATAATTACACTTGACTAAACGAAAAATAATAGGTGACTAAATATAAAAAAAACAAAAAATAGCTAAGCATAAGCATAGCTATGACTAAGACTAAAACGAAGATTTTAAATAGCTGACAAAATTAACACTCATTATTGGACGTAGCCCTATAATCAGGCACGTCCACTGCTCTCACATGTCATAAAGCTAGAGGGAAAATATTACAACTGCCACAAAATGGCAAGTTTCATCCAACTACAGAAAATACCATGATGAAGTCTTAATAAAAATGATGATTATGTAATACTTGTAGCTCGCATTTTAAATACCCATCTTAATATTGTAATTTAAACATATATTGGCATTAGAAAAAGTTTTGACTATCGGTTTGGCTGGCCGATTAATTAAGTTACAATTGAGTTACAATTTCAATTACGATTTTGTCTTCCTACTATCATGAAAACAAGATAATCAAGATAAAACTATTATTGTTCTGCATGCCGTGTTGCTCTCATATTGTCTTGTGTTGTAAATGCAGTGCACCCTTCCTTCAGAGTGGTGCACTCTGCCCCTCTCCTCCACTCTGATTCTGTCAGATTTTTTAAATATGCGGATGACACAACAGTAGTGGGACGAATTAAGAACGGGGATGAATCGCCTATAGAGCTGAAGTCGATAGCTTTGCTGTATGGTGCAAGGAGAACGACCTGCTTTTAAACATCTCTAAGACAAAGGAAATTATAGTTGACTTCTGGCGCAGGGAGGCAGTCCACCCTCCTCTGTACATAAACGGCCAGCAGGTGGAGAGGGTAGACAGTTTTAAATTCCTCGGCATCACCATATGTGATCATTTAAAATGGGAAGTTAACACCAGCCTCATAATTAGCAAAGCCCACCAGAGGCTCCACTCCCTGCGCCAGTTTAAAAAGTTTGGTGTGTCCAGGGAGGCGATGCTCAGCTTTTATAGAGCCACTGTGGAGAGTGTCCTTACCTTCTCAATGACTGTGTGCTACGGAAACACCACCGTCCATGATAGGGGACATTTAGAAAGAACTGTACGCACAGCGTCAAAAATCATCGGCTGTGAGCTCTCTCTGTGGCCTCCATTTATGCCACACAAATCAGGCGGGAAAGGGGAAAAGGTGATCAGGGACCCTTCTCACCCTGCTTACGACCTCTTTAACCCCCTTCCCTCTGGCAGAAGACTCCAAAGTCTCAGGTGCAGGACATCCCGTTTTAAAAACAGTACATATCCCGAGGCTGTCCGTCACCTGAACTCAAGTACAAATGTACAGGCACTTTGCACAACAAGGGCTAGCACCAGCCAACATGCACTTTAAGGCAATATGCACTTTAAACTGGAACACTGAGCAATTTATTTTAGGTACTGTAGCATTTTTTTCTTTTTAATTGTTTGTGTAAAACTTTTATTGTGGGGATTGTATTCTTGTGTTTTTATATTGTATGTTTTTAACAATGTCTGTACTGTATGTGGCACCAAGACAAATCCCAATCAACCATGTTGAAATGGCAATAAAGTTTCTATCTATCTAAAGCCCAAACAGTAGTTTCAGCTGGTGTTGGAGGGAGGAGGGAGCCACGGCACGTTACTTAGGGTGACCATATTTAGATTTCCAAAAAAGAGGACATGCTGGCCCCAGCCTCGAGATACTTAATGATACTTTGCACAATCGAAGCGGGCATGGCCACCTTCATTTCACTATGTCTTGTGTACTGTACTCAGGCATGCGTTCTTCATGGGACGGGGTTGCAACCCCAGATAAGTACTCGCTATTTGCATATCAATAGCGCCGGTCGTCAGGGGTGTTAAATACGTTCTCAGATACATTCACACCTAACTTGTTGTGAAGACATGTGTTACATTCCATTCGTAGAGGCAATTAGGCACTGTCTTTAGTCTGTGCTCAAGCGAGGGGACATTAAATGCGCATTCGCGGGAGCGCGCGCATGCGCCCTGAGCGCGCGTGCACGTGGTGCGTGTCACCCCAGATGATTTCGATAACGCACCACTGACTGTACTGTATGTGATGAATAAACCTCTTGAATCTTGAATCTCTACTCAAAGTTGACTCAAAGATGCCTTTATTGTTTTAACATATATGCTTGGAAACATGCACCCAGAAAAGCGGCAATTCTTTTTTATACTTGAACTTGAGGACTGCATACTTTTTTTGCAAAGCTTATCTTTATACTTTATGCTTATAGCACATGCAAAAATCACTTTTAGTGCTAACATAGGGCTGAACATGAGTTGAACTTGTGTACTCACGTTTTTGTGTAGTATAGTTGCAATAATCCAAAATAATATATATATTTTTTGTATAAGCTGGAAAACATGCCTGAAGGGACATTAACGTGTGTTGTCTGGCCTTACAAATACATTTGATTTTGATTTGATTATCAATAAGGTAGGATATCTGGAACACACAAACACACTCTATTTTAAATCACATGCCATGAAACTCTGGGACCTGGCTGAATTTAAGACTGCACAAATCATGTTTAAAGCACGAAACAATTCACTCCCGGGTAACATCCAAAAATTCTGTTATAGAGAGGGGGTTACAATTTAGAGGAGAGACTAACTTCAAGAAACAGGCTGTTCATTCAACAATGTATGTATATTTCAGTTTGTGGAGTGAATATGAGTGCATAAGATAATAGAGTGTGAAGGTATACTGAATACTGTCTATCTGTATGTCATTATGTTATGATGAATTGAAAATGGGGGACCCTGATGTAAACAAGATGAAAGTCTTTCTCTGGTCTGCATCCCCTTAACAATTGTGTGTATTGAGCCGTACTGTATTGTACCCATTCTGCAATCTGTTAATAAAGTTTTCAATCCATCAATCAATCAATCAATCAAGGGGGTAGGAATACATACGTTTACACTTCATTCTATACTCCTGCTTGTTTGTTTTTTAATCTGTTTATTACTTGTTTTTTATTATTATTTATTTTCAATTTATGTTCGAAATAAATAAACGCATTCATTCAAGATATTGTGTGAGCAAAAGTATAGTTAATTTACTCCCTCGAGTCTGGCCCCGCGCGGATCTCGCAGCTGTGCCCGCACAGTGCAATACTCCAATTCAGCCATTGGCAATTCAGCCATTGGGTGGGTGGCGCTGCTGAGCGGCCCTGACAGCGCGGCCGTCAGCGCGTGGCCCTGAGAGCGCCGCTGGCTCTGCGGCTCTGCAGCTGCTTGATAATCTGGCGAGCCATGTAAAAAGTAGCACGCCTGTGTGTGTGTGTGTGTTGAGAGAGCGAGAGTGAGGGGGGTGTGTGCTGTGTAGAGGAATGTAGGCCTATTTATGTGTCTCCTGGAGTGTTATGGAGTATTGCTACGTGGCCTATGTGCTGTGTCTTAATTTAGTAATTATTTAACAATAAGTGATTCAGATTTGTGTTATAATTGAGCAGCCCTAACTCTAGGGTCTGTTGTTTGTACATAAAGGGCCAACAGCTAACAGACCACAACTACCAGTAATACACACATGCCCAGCTGGAACCTTTGTTGTTGTTTTTGTCGTTTTTCTTACAGTCAAGACCAGTGTGAGCACTCCTTCCCCACAACTCTCCCACGCTTCCTTGCGTTAACTCTGTGAAGTTCCCTTTCCTTTTGAGGGCTATTTTGCCGGCGCACATGTCCACAGCAGTCACTTGAAAACCCTGCACCAGCTCATTCACGACAAGGACCTTGGGATCATGTGAAAGCGGGAAATGTATGTGCATATTTTACATGCAAACACAAACCCTGACTTGCACATTCACTCTGAGCTCTGCATTGCCACTGTAACCGACGCCGGTTGATTAATGGAGGCGTAGGAGCCTGGCCTCGGGAGGAGATAAGCAACATATCCCCTGCTTTCTTTGTGACCTTGAGAGTCCATGGAAATAGACCTACGGCTGCTATTAGCGCAGCCCTCCTCCCATCTGGCCCGGATCCAGCATTAAAACCACTGACTGTATATATTCACATACTGAGCCTCAAGAACCAACAAACAGGCAAAGGAGTGAGGCCAGACATGCAACTTTGTAAAAAATGTATAAATAAATAACATAAGCCTCAAACTCATAAATAAATGAATACATGCATTTCAGTTATCAAAGCACTTTTGTGATGTAATGGTGGATCCCCTCCATATCCACCAGCTCTCTGGTGACATTTAGTTTAACCACCACTGTTTTCTGCTTACGGCCACCTTTTTAGACAGCAGTCCATCCTGATGCGTCTATAATATACATATATATATTAAACTAGATAAGACTCATGCACATCTGGTTGGACCCCCACTGGAGGTGCAGGTCAGCGCAAGAGAGATAAATAAACTAAAAGGAGAAAACCTTCAAGGGAAAGAAGGGACCGCACACTCCACAGGACTCGTTTTTGCTTATTTATTGTTTGCACAACGCGTTTCTGATTTTTTACTCAGCTTGACGAATTTTATTTTGAAATCTAATTACTTCATGCTTGATGATAAATGGTACATTCAAATCCAGGGTACTGCCATGGGTTCTGCATTCGCACCTAATTACGCCAACCTATTTATGGGCCACTGGGAATCCCAGTTTATCCACAACCAAGATGCCTCGCCCCTCTTGAAAAATGTAATTTTTTGGAAAAGGTACATAGATGACATTCTCATGGTGTTTGTTGGCTCGGAAGATGAGTTATTCCAGTTCAGGGAGTATATCAATGGTACACATCACACTTTAAAATTCACGATGGTACACAGCAGAGAACATATTGATTTCCTAGACTTACGGATATCAGCTGACAATGAGGGAAATCTGAACACTACTATCTTCCGTAAACCAACAGACCGTAATACTATTTTACATGCACAGAGTCATCACCCGAGACGTATGGTAGAGAATATCCCATACGGACAATTCCTGCGCCTTAAACGTATCTGTAGTGATCCCACAGACCTAGAAAGGAAGGCAGATGAAATGAGTAACAGATTTGAACAGAGGGGATACAAGGCATCAGTGGTGCATACAGCCAGAAATAAGACAAAACATGTACAGAGGGAAACTATTTTGGAATCTGACAAAAGCGACACCCCTGGTAACAGAGTCACATTCGTTTCAGAATATAGTACTTCATCCCAAGTTGTTAAAAACATTATTGACAAACACTGGAACATACTCAAATGTGACCCTCTTTTAAAAAACATTTCTTCATTACCACCAAGATTTTGTTTTAAAAGGGGAAAAAACATAGGGGACGCTGTAGTCAATTCTATGTATAAATCCCCTGTAGTAAGTCACTCTAACTGGCTAACAGAGCTGTGTGGTAACCATCCATGTGGTCGATGTACCCATTGTTCAAACACTATGAAAACAAAAGTTTTCTACTATCCATAGTCTGGGCAGGAATATAAAATAAGGACCTTATTAATTGCAACACCACTCATGTGATATACATGCTGAAATGCCCCTGTGGTAAGGTCTATGTTGGACAAACAAAACGAAATTTGAAGGTGCGAATAGCAGAACACAAGGCAGCCATTAGGAACAACAATATGGATTATGACATTGCGAGACACTATAAGGAGAGAGATCATGGTTCCACAGCCTCTCTAAGGTTCATTGGAATCGAAAGAGTCACCCTACCACCGAGGGGCGGTAATATAGTAAAGCTTCTCTTACAAAGGGAAGCGTACTGGATTTTTACTTTGAATTCTGTAGAACCCCATGGTCTAAATGAATCCCTCGAGCTGAATCCATTTTTGTAACCACTATCCGTTCTGTGTAACCTATATGGGTGTGGTTTTAAGTCTGTTTTAAACTATTTATCAGGTCTAATGACCTAGGTATTTGTCACTTCTCTCATATTGCTTTATTATATATAATTTTCAAAAATGAGTCTGTGTATGTATGTGGTATCTAGGCATTTCTATACATAAAAGTGATATGTATCCTACAAAATGATAAAATTAAATGTGATAATTGAGTAGCCAATGGGCTTGATATGTTAAGATTTGTCACTTCTCTCATTTTGTATTATATAATTTTCAAAAATGAGTATGTATATATGTGGTCTCTATGCATCATTTTTATACTAAGAGTTATATGCATTACATCCTGCAAAATAATCAAATTAAATGTGATAATTGAGTAGCCAATGGGCTTGATGTATTACGATGTGGGGTGGAGTATGCTATACATAATGATGATCATTGATGACACCTGCTGCATAGCACCTGAGGAAGCGACAGCGAAACGCGTTGTGCAAACAATAAATAAGCAAAAACGAGTCCTGTGGAGTGTGCGGTCCCTTCTTTCCCTTGAAGGTTTTCTCCTTTTAGTATATATATATATATATATATATATATATATATATATATATATATATATATATATATATATATATCTCACTTGCTACTTCACAGCTAAACAGCAGCTCTAACAGTGATAAGAAGCCACATTATGGTAATTGAATGTGGTTCAGAGGGACAGCCCCAGCAGGAGGAACTGGTTCACAGCGTTATCAATCTGCTTTGAAAATTTAAATGAACTCATTTTCTATTACACATCCTAAGGAGAACGAACCCCATTTAATTCAGGAGCCCAGACTTGTGACTTTTTCCATTTTTTTTAGTACCTATTTTTGTACATTTTCTTTAGAAGATAATGTTATCCTGATATTGGGCGACTTGGATTCGTAATTAATTTTTTCATGCAGAATCTTCTTTTTTAATCCTCGCTTCCTATGAGACGCTGCGACTCTGAAAGTGGCAGGAAGGGAATACTGTTAACCGCTCTGTTCTGCCTCGACTGTCACGTCTGTACAGTGGGGTTTGTCACAGACTCAGGCGGCGTTCGTCTCCCAAAAGCCTCAAAGGTCACCGTCGTGTCTGTTCATCTCGCGGTGTGAAAAAACAGCGCCGGAACCGCGCGAAGAGGCCATGCGTCAGTCAGTAAGATGTACACAATAGGACGAGCAAGTGAGGCCTCATCGTTTCTGAATAGGCCCCATGAATAATTTAGATAAGATTCGATCATCACCACAATGGTTTACGTCTGTTCGCTCTGAAATAAAGCACAGGGCTAGCATTAAAATGTGTGCGGTAATCTTTGTTCCTTTTCAAGAAATTATTCCTGTGATACGGTGTGCAGTGCACACTATATACAAACTATGTAGAAGCTTTTTGTATAATGTTTGATGTCTCAAACCCTGTCTCAAGCCCTTTGACATAATCTATACCTGGACTATTTTGCTAAAAAAAATTGCGAAAGAGTCTGAGGTTGCTTTCACACTAAGCATCCAGGGCCATTTCCGAGCATGATTGCCCCAAAAGTAGTGTAGTGAGAACACTGCGTTCCGTCCCCGGGGACGGATAACCGTTCCGTGTCCGGGACCACTTGAAAAGGTGGTTTGGGGAACGAATCAGCATCCCCAGGTACAGAACGATTGCAAATGTGAGCACAACTGTACCAAAACACGGAAGAGGCTTGCTGTAACAAGTGCTTCTGTCTGAGTTTAAGGAGGAGGGTGCTAACCTGCTTGTCCAGAATAGAGTTGTATTCATACTTCAATTTTAAATTTAAATATTATTTAGGTCCGTTTGGGATTGTGAGCATAGGCGCCTCCGTAATTGAGCAGGCGAAGCGGGTGCTCTACCAGTATTGAACTTGGGGGAGCAAACTCGTCTCTTTGCTCCCTCACTTTTTGATCATATGATATATCCCCCCCCCCCCATATATAAATATTATCTAACCATAACTATGTAATTTCAATCAAATTAATAATACGCAATGACACTTAATAGCAAGTTTTTAAGTTTCCAAAGACTGCGACACCCCCCTGTCCGATATGGTTTGATCCAGCCCCCAGCAGACAGAGCGGACGTGCACTCCAGTCTCACAGCGCTGCAGGCAGCCTCCAGGTGTAAACTGATACGCAGGCAGCGTGAACACTTTGTCACAACAGCAGGATCTTCCACTAAGTAAGTTCAGTTGTTCGAACAAACTATTATGTTAGACATCATCTTTACTATTGAGTGGTATAACTTCTACCACGCAATACAATAAAATTGTTTCCTGGTCCGAAATGCCATCTGGTCAATAATAATAATAACAAAGTTTCCCTCTGGTTGGCGTTAGCTTTAGTGCTAGCCGCTAGCTAACGTTGTCATATATCTAGATATGTGGTGTCGTCAGCTGGATAACGTTGACTTCGTTTGCAAATTTTAACGTTCGCTATGGCAGACGAGCAGGGCCGGATTAACGACGGCCGCGGCCCGTGGGCCTATAGTGACGAGGGCCCCCCCCCCCAATTTTTTTTTTTTTTTTTTATTATAATAATAATGCAATAAAAGTCTGAAAATGAAGGGATTATGTCCATGAGTGTCATTTTTAGAAATTAAGGCCTGCCTCTTATATAAGCCTCTCTAATAAAGGCCTGGTGCTCTTTGCAGCTGAGGTAAATAGAAGACCCGTCCTATATTTGAGGATTTACGGTAAATCAAGATGTTCAATTATCTTAAGGTACAATACCTGAAATGAAAATGTGTGTGTGTGTGTGTGTGTGTCCAGCCAACCAGGTAACATGGCAGAAAAAAGAAAGAATACAGACATCGGAGCATTTTTCAGTACACCAAAACGCAAAGTAAGAACCCTAGTAGCCTAATAGCTCAAAGACTTAAAGGGCGGGCTCCACAAATAATGGATTGCACGGTGTTAATTGCACCCTTACTTACAATTCATTATGAATTGTAAATGGGGGACCCTGATGTAAACAAAACAAAAGTCTTTTTCTGGTCTGCATCCCCTTAACAATTGTGTGTATTGAGCCGTACTATATTGTACCCATTCTGCACTATGTTAATTCCATTTTTTAATATTATTATTATTATAGTAATTGGCTATCATACTGCAATATAAACTGAGTTTTATAGTGAAAAGAGCAGCTTTATTAGTCAAGATTGAAGGCTCTATATTGCAGGAAATTGCACGTACAGGTTCATTAAATGAAAAAAATATCTGCCGTGGAGGGGGTCGTGCCGGACCCCCTCCAAACCTGTCAAAAAAAAAAAAAAATCACAAATAAATGCACCCCCACTTTCAACTATAACTAGGCGGCCATGATTGTGAGAGTCTGTAAACCTGCTCCTGCTCTTTCTCTCTTTTCAGAGCCTTCATAAGATATAATGTGCCCTCTCAATACCACCTTAAGGCACTGTGTCCACAGAAAGCGTTTCTTTCAAGGCGGAGCGCTTTGGATATAAAAAATATGAATGCCCAGAGCGCTTCCAAAGCGCAGGGAGCGCTTATTGTTGCGACATCTGTGTTATAGGTCGTATATTACTGGGTTGTCAGACACAGCAAGAATCAGCCTCTCCTCTGCCATGATCAGACTCCCACAATATAGCGTCAGAGACATCAGCCAATAGAGCAATCATGTACACATTTTCTGTCGTGTGTCTCCAAGCGAGTTGACAGTTTACGTGAAATGTCCATAAACCAATCACTCACAGTTCAGTTTTAGAATGCATACTGTACCTTTTCAAGCAAATGACAACTAAAATGTCCAGTTTGCCAGACCAACGTCGTACAGTTCAGGTGAACGCCCATCGCACAGAAAAGTTGACGAGCATTATAGGCGAGTCAATCTATGAAAAAAAAGCACTTAACCCAAAAAAAATTGATACAAAAGGTTTTTCGATGGATTCCGATAGTATTGGGCGTGCTAAATAACATACTAAAAGTCGACCAAAATCGACCCCCCCGAAAGCCGCCATTTCCAAGATGGCGTCCCAGATGGCGGTGGATATATTAAAATGGCTATATCTCAAATTGAGAATATGGTGCAAAGGATTTCTCAACTGATTCTGGTACCTCTGGGCATGTTCACTAACATACTAAAAATCTAGGAAAATACACCTTCCAGAAAGGCTTAATTTTCAAGATGGCGTCCAAAATGGCGGCAGACCAAGCTTAAAATGGCTATATATCTCAATAGAAAAAAATATATAACTTTGTTTGTCGGTAAAGAGACAGAGCAGAAAATTGCTAGTATTGGCCACGCAATCATACAGGCAGTCCGACCACGAGCTGTCCTTGCCCCTTTGCAAATTGGCCTAGCAGTGCAAATGCACCACTTAAACCGGTCTCGGTTCATTGTAGATATGCTGAATAAGATGGGATTCTGCTCTTCCTATTCTGAACTGCAGAGGTTTGAAATGAATGCTGCAAATTGTACAGCACCAAACATGCTTGGTAAGGATATTGATGTGTTGAACACGACCGTCTTATTTGCTGCAGACAATGTAGATCATAATATTCTAACAATTGATGGGAAAGGGACATTTCATGGGATGGGCATGATAGCTGCCTTGACACCAGGACAGAAGACAGACCAAAATATTCCGAGGTTCAGAATGAATTAACTGAATCTTGTGCAGAGGTCAAAAGTTGTGATAATAGATTATCACTTTGCCAAACACTTTTGCAGAGACACCACATTTAAAGAACTTCCAAGACTCGCAGAATGTAACGAGATGGTTGATCTGCTTTGGGAGTTATCGTTCAATTTCAAACAGCCTGCACCTGGTTGGCAGGGGATGATGCACATTATTCATAAGGGAGATGAACATCCAGGGCAGTCTTCAGTGAGATACTTACCAATGATAGACATGTACTCCGGAGACAAAACATGCATTCTGTCAACACTGGAGTTCATTTGTGGTCTGGCATCCAAACACCACCTTGCCCCAGTAGTTACATTTGACCAACCCCTATATTGGAAAGCAGCAGAGATAATCCTAGATTCACCACAGTGCAGTCACATCAAGTCCTTTGTCCTGCTCCTAGGAGGATTTCACACATTTATGAATTTGCTAGGAGCAATTGGTACACTGATGGACGGTACAGGACTTAAGGACATTCTAGGGGTAGTCTATGGGGAGAACTCAGTAGCCCATATGATGACAGGCAAATCAGTTCAGAGAGCATTCCGTGGCCATCCTCTGGTTGACAAATGTCTTAACCGCATGATAATATCAGAAATGGTAGATGATAGTCATGAATTTGCAGCAATGGTTGAACAGTCTGAAGCAATGTATACCTCAATAGTTAAGGGTGAAATGCCATTGGAAACAGTGTTCACATCAGAGACCCTCATTACAATAAATGAAGAGCTGGGAAAAAGGAAGATGGAACTGTGTGCTAGATCCAAAACTAGTCAGTTGTGGCTAAATTACCAACACATGTTAGAAGTTGCTAGGTCACTGATAACAGCAGATCGCACAGGTTCCTGGCTTTTGCACCTACGCGCTGTTTCTGAATGCATGCCGATATTCGCTGCGGCTGGGCATTACAATTACTTGAAATCGGCACACTTATGTCCAAGAGATGAGTCAGCTTCACATCAACCACCCAGATGTCTTCAGACAATTTGAAAAGGGTTTTCATGTTATCCGTCGCAGCAGCCAATCATGGGCAGGCCTCAGCTCAGATCTTGTAATCGAAACAACATTGATGAGGTCATTGAAGACTACAGGAGGGATGACACATGGAAGTGGAATGACCGACAATCAGAGATCCCTTTGGACAATGTCAAAGGGCATAACATCAGAGTATAACACCGCAATGCAGGAGTTCTCAAACCAGACATACACAACATCAGAACAGCACAAGGATTCAACAGAGCAAGGATGAAAAGGGATGCTGCTGACCTGGAGAAGATCACTTCAAAACTTGCTATATGTTCACCTTTCTCTCCAGACTCTTCTTTAAGGAATGTTGTTACAGGTGTTGTCGCTGAGGATGGAGTGAACGTGCATGATTATGACTCTGTTGGACACAACATCATGCACAAAATGATCGGACAGCCGGCATTCACATTTTCATTTAGTAGAAAGGATAAAGCCATAACCCTTGGACAAAAATCGTCTATCAAGGTTGCTCCTGGTCGAATCATTGATTCTGCACTTCTTTTTCAACGTTTCCTTATTGTCTCCCAAACTGGAGAGCTGTCATTGGAGGAGGTTATGCGTTACGAACTCAGTCCTTTCCCTCCTGCCCTCTTTGAAGCCGGAAACGTCTTCCGCAAAGCTGATAAACCACAACTAGCGCACGCGATCTGTGATCATGCAAGTGATGCAATCCTAGATTCTGTACCAGAAACGGAGCATTATGTTCTTGATGGTGGTTCACTCCTTCACCGAATACAATGGAAGCACGGACAAAGCTATGCCAAAATTGCCAAAATTGTCATATGCAGACTTCACCATCCAACATTATGGCTCAGCTACAACCATTGTGTTTGATGGCTATGAGGATGGGCCATCCATTAAAGACAACACACATCAAAGAAGAGGAAACAATATTCATCCCATTGTCAACTTCACTGCTGAGACAGAGTTCTCAGGTAAGAAGGAGGAGTTCCTGTCAAGAGATCTGAATAAACAGAAACTGATCCACATGATAAGTGATGAACTGAAAGAACGGGATTGCACTGTGGTCAATTCACTTGGAGATGCTGATGTAGACATAGTAAGGGCCGCAGTGGGATCATCTCTTCTTCACACCACGACGCTGATTGGAGAAGATACTGATCTCCTCGTCTTACTTCTTTACTATGCACAGAGAGATAGCAAGGGCCTTTATTTCAGATCAGACAAGTCGAAAGCTGATGGCAGTTTTAAAGTGTACGCCATAAACCATTTGAAAGAAGTACTCGGACAGGATGTGTGTTCTCAGTTGCTGTTCATCCATGCTGTGACTGGCTGTGACACAACTTCCCGGATCTTCGGAGTTGGCAAAAAGACAGCATTCCAAAAACTTGTAAAAGGGGATCCTGTCCTTCAGGCTTGTGCCAATGCATTCACTGTACCAAACCAGACAACAGATGTGATCGATGACCTTGGGTGCCAAGCAATGGCTGTCTTTTTTGGTGGAAAGTGCACAGATTCGCTTGCAAAAATGAGATATAACATTTTCAGCAAGAAGGTTGTCTCAGCTTCATCAACGGTAACGCCTGAACGTCTACCACCAACTGAATCTGCTACCAAATTCCACTGTCGTAGAGCATACTACCAGGTCATGGTCTGGATGGGAACAGATGATGGTATAGATGCTCTAGACTGGGGCTGGAACCTGCAGGACAATAGATTTGTCCCACTCATGTCAACAATGAATGCTGCTCCAGACAGTCTCTTGAAGGTCATTCATTGTAACTGTACCACTGCCTGCAAGCAGTGATGCCAGTAACGCGTTACTAAGTAACGCGTTATTGTAATCTGATTACTTTTCCCCGAAAATAGTAATCTAACGCGTTAATCTTTAAAAGCCTGTAATCTGATTGCAGTTACTTGTCCAAGTGGCTGTGCATTACTATTTCGTTACTATCTCATCATAAATTCATAATGCAGGCGGAATGCAGTATTTTATTTCGTTTTCGACAGTCAAAAATACATTTTGAGCTGTTTTTCTTTTGGGAGTGACGTGGTGTGGCAGTGAAAGGGTTAAATACAAGAATGTGTCCCGCGGCGTGACTGGTCCCTCTGTCTGTGAGTGACTGCTTTGGTCCAATCACATTCCCCATCCACAGTCTGCGAATCAGAGGCAGAGTAGGGCGGGTCTTCACAGCACGTCATGTGACATATGCGCCAATCGTGTGACAGCAGGGCTCCGTCGTCGGAGAATTCCACCCCAAAACGCTTGGCAAAATTAAAAGTGAAACCGCAAGATGACTTTAGCGGTTTCTGTTCAGAATTCCACCCCAAAACGCTCGTCTAAATGTAGCCTCAGTCACTACTTCACGGCGGAGGAAACAAAATACTGTCTACCGCTAAAAACAGCACATCCAATTGCATTGAAAGCATCTGGAATCACAACACTAGCCGACGCTTCGACTAGGTACAGGAGGGTTGATGGTGGCAGAGCAAAAGCTCTTATTTGCCAGATTTACAGTTAATTTACATGTTAAAGAGAGACTGATTGTATGTTTATAGAGAGACATTTATAAAAACAATTTAATAGTTACAGTTGATATAATTGAATAGTTCAGCCTGCATTTGTTAGATGTGATACACTGGTTTTGTAAAACCACTGGCTGGCTGCTCTAATGCTGTGAGCATCATAGACTGTTGCTTTACCATACTTGATGGTACAGAAGCTGAAGCACTAGTTTAACAATTTACGTTATGTGCAGAGAAACAAGTTAAAAACAATTTATGCACTTTCAATAAAGCGTTTAAAAAAAACTGTTGGGGGAACGACGACGACTTCGTAACCTAGTTACTTTCAAAGTAACTAAGTTACTCTGATAATCAAGTAATCAGTAAAGTAACTTAGATTACTTTTTAAAGGAGTAATCAGTAATCAGCAATCAGATTACTTTTACAAGTAATCTGTGGCATCACTGCCTGCAAGACACTTCGCTGCTCATGCAGAAAATATGGACTACCTTGTACTACTGTCTGTGGACCATGTCAACTTCATGAATGTGACAATCCACATAACAAGTTTCTCCCAGAGGATCCTGAAGATGATGATGAGTAGGCCTAAAGACCACAATAAGTGGGTCATTTATTTTGTGTTCAACACCAAAGCCAGCTTTCTAGGTTGAATATAATAACCAATTTTAATTTTAGCCAAAATAAGCTACAGGCAGCCATTTTGATGATGCAAATGATGCATTCCTAGCAGATATATTTAGCTAGATATTTTGCTCGTTATTAATGTATAGAGGTGCCAGAATCAGTTTATAAATCCTTTAGAAATGTTTTCCCATTTGAGATACAGGCATTCTAAGCTCCCAGTCGTCATTTTGGACACCATTTTGAAAATTAAGCCTCTTCGGAAGGTGTATTTCCCTAGAACTTTAGTATGTTCCTAAGTATGTCTAGGGGTACTTGGGGTACCAGAATCAAATAACAAAATAATTTATATAATTTTTATATTGACATATATATAGCCATTTTAAGCTTGGCCAGCCGCAATTTTGGACGCCATCTTGGAAATGAAGCCTTTCTGTCAGGTGTATTTTCCTATATTTTTAGTATGTTAGTGAGCATGGCAAGAGGTACCAGAATCAGTTGAGAAATCCTTTGCACCATTTTCTTAATTTGAGATATAGCCATTTTAATCGCCCCAGCGCCATCTGGGACGCCATCTTGGAAATGACGGCTTTCGGAGGGGTCGATTTTGGTCGACTTTTAGTATATTTTAGTATGTTATTTAGCACGCCCAATACTACCAGAATCCATTGAAAAACCTTTTGTATAAATTTTTTTGGGGTTAAACCATATATTGACTCGCCTATTAGGCCTATTTGGAAATGCCATGGCTGAAACAGATTTACAGGGCCTCCTGACAGCCAAGGCCAGATTAAGACTTCAGAGGCCCCTGGGCCAGATTCTTGTGGAGGCCCCCCCACACACACATGCACGCACGCACAGTGGCGTTTTTATATGTCACTTTAAAAAATATATAGAATACCGTAATTCCTCTAATAGTAACCCCGGCTTGTATTTGTTTCAACTGTAATGGATACCAGGCTTGTATTAGGAGGAGGCATGTATAAGAGAGAGGCCTATATTTCTAATTTTCGTATCTCTTTTATTTTTTTTTACTGAATGAATGAATGAATGAATGAATGAATGAATGAATGAATGAAAACTTTATTTAACAGATTGCAGAATGGGTACAATACAGTACGGCTCAATACACACAATTGTTAAGGCAGGGGATGCAGACCTGAGAAAGACGTTTGTCTTGTTTACATCAGGGTCCCCCATTTTCAATTCATATAGACATTTATGACATACACAACATACATGACATTTATGGCATAGGGACATATAGGTATTTAGTACTAGTACTAGTGTGTAGTGTGGAGGCCCCTAGTCACGTTATTTCTAAACCTAGCCGCATTTCTGGCAAGACGCTCTCTGATTGGCCGATGCCTGTTTCTACACTGGTTAAGCTTAGGCACTCTTTCGAAGTTGGTTAAGGTTAGAGTTTGTCTTAGAGCGTGACGGGCTGACGGCAAGTTCTTTCGACGGTTAAGCTTAGGCACTCATTCGAAGTTGGTTAAGGTTAGAGTTTGTCTTAGAGCATGGCGATATAACGCCAGGTAGTTTGCAGGCTGTTTGACGAGGAAATGGGCAAAGACACAGCTCGTCACGCGATTGGGCAAACATGTCAGTGGCCAATCAGAGAGCGTCAGTCAGTGCCAATCAGTCAGTGTCACAGTATGACATCGATCTCCAAAATAAGAAAGAAAAATAAAATAAAATGTGGGGCCTCTAGTGACGAGGGGCCTCCAAAAATGTTTAAAATAAAAGTAAAAAAAAAATAAACAAATATTTGGGGCCTCTAGTGACGAGGGGCCTCCAAAAGAAAAGAAAATAAAAGTAAAAAAAAAAATAATAATAATTTGGGGCCTCTAATGACGAGGGGCCTCCAAAAGACCTCGAGTGACGAGCGGCATCCAAAAAAATTAAAAATTTTCACTCGAGGCCCACGGGCCGCGGCCCGGTCGGCCCGGTCGTTAATCCGGCCCTGCTGACAGCCATGGAGATGGAAGCTTGTACCCTTACAGGAACCAGAAACTGCAACAGCACAGCATGAACCGCTTTTATTGCAAAAGCAACAACAAAAACAACAACAAGCACAACATTTTCATTTGTTTGGTATGTACAGTATATGCCTTCAACTTGAATGTGAAGAAAGTTTTGTGTGGCTTGTTTTGTTTTGGAAAGTGTTCAGGAACAATGAAACATACTTGTAGTTACAATGCAGACTGGCTACCTCTAAGCTTGAGCATAGGCGCCTACGTAATGGAGCAGGCGAAGCGGGTGCTCCACCAGTATTGAACTTGGGGGAGCAAACTTGTCCCTTTGCTCCCTCACTTTTTGATCATATGATATATCCCCCCCCCCCAATATATAAATATTATCTAACCATAACTACGGAATTTCAATCAAATTAATAATACGCAATGACACTTAATAGCAAGTTTTTAAGTTTCCAAAGATTGCGACACCCCCCTGCCCGATATGGTTTGATCCAGCCCCCAGCAGACAGAGCGGAGCCCGGCCGGCGCACTCCAGTCTCACAGCGCTGCAGGCAGCCTCTAGGTGTAAACTGGTACGCAGGCAGGCAGCGTGAACACTTTAGTCACAAGTCAACAGCAGGATCTTCCACTAAGTAAGTTCAGTTGTTCGAACAAACTATTATGTTAGACATCATCTTTACTATTGAGTGGTATAACTTCTACCACGCAATACAATAAAATTGTTTCACTGTCCGAAATGCCATCTGGTCATACCAATAATAATAATAATAATAACAAAGTTTCCCTCTGGTTGGCGTTAGCTTTAGTGCTAGCCGCTAGCTAACGTTGTCATATATCTAGATATGTGGTGTCGTCAGCTGGATAACGTTGACTTCGTTTGCAAATTTTAACGTTCGCTATGGCAGACGAGCAGGGCCGGATTAACGACGGCCGCGGCCCGTGGGCCTTTAGTGACGAGGGCCCCCCAATTTTTTTTTTTTTTTTTTATAATAATAATAATGCAATAAAAGTCTGAAAATGAAGGGATTATGTCCATGAGTGTCATTTTTAGAAATTAAGGCCTGCCTCTTATATAAGCCTCTCCAATAAAGGCCTGGTGCTATTTGCAGCTGAGGTAAATAGAAGACCCGTCCTATATTTGAGGATTTACGGTAAATCAAGATGTTCAATTATCTTAAGGTACAATACCTGAAATGAAAATGTGTGTGTGTGTGTGTGTCCAGCCATCCAGGTAACATGGCAGAAAAAAGAAAGAATACAGACATCGGAGCATTTTTCAGTACACCAAAACGCAAAGTAAGAACCCTAGTAGCCTAATAGCTCAAAGACTTAAAGGGCGGGCTCCACAAATAATGGATTGCATGGTGTTAATTGCACCCTTACTTACAATTCATTATGAATTGTAAATGGGGGACCCTGATGTAAACAAAACAAAAGTCTTTCTCTGGTCTGCATCCCCTTAACAATTGTGTGTATTGAGCCGTACTATATTGTACCCATTCTGCAATATGTTAATAACATTTTTTATCAATCAATAACAGATTGCAGAATGGGTACAGTACAGTACGGCTCAATACACACAATTGTTAAGGGGATGCAGACCAGAGAAAGACTTTCGTCTTGTTTACATCAGGGTTCCCCATTTTCAATTCATAATGAATTGTAAGTAAGGGTGCAATAGAAATGTTTCATAATGATGTTCAGTGTATTCATAAGTGTATTGCTCTCCTTAATGTAGAATGATATGGTGACTGTACAGACTCAGGAAGGAGAGAAAGAGACCCAAGAGTTACAGGTAATGGAAATATCAGACAGTCAGCTTAAAGTGTAGGATAACATAACAAATTAAGACACAAATACTTGGATTATAGATCCCCCCCTCTCTCCCTTTCTTTACAGAGTAGCATAAAGATTGTGTATTCAAACCGGTTCAGTGTATTCATAAGTGTATTGCTCTCCTTAATGTAGAATGATATGGTGACCAGGGTTTCCGTTAGAAAAAATTGTTGCCGGCCTCAGTGTCTGGTAGATTTCAATCTACCGGTCAAATGAGAGAAATTCCGGTCAGAGTTTATTGAGCTTAAAAACAATTGATAGGCAAAAGAATGACAACAAAACAAAAGAATGACATCATCAAGGCATGTAGATTTATAATATTTGTACTTAAAACTAGGCTACTTTTGCGTATAAAGTCATTATATTCCAAATAAAATAAGTCCCGAGACTCGTGCTGCTGCCGACTTTAAATCAAATAGGTGTCTGTGGCAGTCGCCCGACATTAATAAACAACAGTCTGTTATAATCACATTTTTATGAGCTAACGAATTCCGTTATATTGGACCTTTGTATTAATTATATCAAGCGAAGAACTGAGAAATTTGGCAGAGAGAGACGGCAACATTATCGTGGGTTTGCGTGACGACTCTCAATGACTTATTTGCGAGAGTATGTCGATGCAGAGCAGCAGATTCAGCTGTTATTGGCTCTTTTCTGGGGACCGCACAGCAGCGCCCCCCACCCAACATTGAATTGAAAATGGCTGAATTGGAGTACTGCTGGAGTACTGCATTGTGCTGCTGCTGCTCCGGCTCTGCAGCTTCACAAAAGTTCGCACACCCAGCAGTAAGCTCTCGCTGACAACGTCGTTGTCATTATTAGAAGCAACGATGAAACAAATGTAATGATTGTTTCGTTCATCGCATAGGCTATTTAATTTTAGCCTATTTTAATACAATTCAAATAATCAAATTGTGCTTAGACTCAGGGAATTATTTTCACCGGACATTAAGACCGGAGAGATTAAATATGTCGGACTTCAACAGATTTTGCCGGTCAAATACCGGTAATTACCGGCTAACGGAAACGCTGATGGTGACTGTGCAGACTCAGGGAGGAGGCAGAGAAGGAGAGAAAGAGACCCAAGAGTTACAGGTAATGGAAATATCAGACAGCTTAAAGTGTAGGATAACATAACAAATTAAGACACAAAATAGGCTATATTTACAGCCTATTTATTGTTCCTTGTTGGTATTTTTTCTCTCTTTCTTATTAAAAACTTGGCCTATTTGAAAGGAGATTGATTTAATAAAAATAAAAGAGCGAAAAATCAATATACAGTATATATACAGTATATATATATATTAATATATTATTATTATTATAGTAATTGGCTATCATACTGCAATATAAACTGAGTTTTATAGTGAAAAGAGCAGCTTTATTAGTCAAGATTGAAGGCTCTATATTGCAGGAAATTGCACGTACAGGTTCATTAAATGAAAAAAATATCTGCACCCCCACTTTCAACTATAAATAGGCGGCCATGAGCTTGAGTATATAAATGGTAAATGGACTGCATTTATATAGTGCTTTTATCCAAAGCGCTTTACAACTTATGCCTCACATTCAGTCCTTTGAGTGAGTTTAACACTCTTGATTTGGTCAGTCAAGGCAGTCTTTTGAGTGAGTTTAACACTCTTGATTTTGGTCAGTCAAGGCAGTCTTTCGAGTGAGTTTAACACTCTTGATTTGGTCAGTCAGGGCAGTCTTTTGAGTGAGTTTAACACTCTTGATTTGGTCAGTCAGGGCAGTCTTTTGAGTGAGTTTAACACTCTTCTCCAACTCTTGTCACCCTCACTGTTATGATTCAAGGTAGGAATGTTGAGTCCAATAGTAGAAAGGAAGAAGGAGGCGGAGATGGTGTTGCTCTTCTCAAAATATGTGTTATTTTATTATCAGAAACACTAGAGCGAGATAATGGAACGAGAAAGCATAATGTAGCCAGGCTACAACTGAGAGATAATTTAGAATAGCGAAAACCGTACACAAGACGGAGAAATAGTTTAACACAACATAATAACAAAACCGGACCAGAGGTCCCACTTCTGTCCGTGGCCGACTGCTCGCAGTACTTCTGTTGAAGATCCGACAACAGACAGGAGAACAAAGGATTACTATAAAGGCAAAATACCCAGCAAACCACACGCAGAAATTAGTGACAACAAATCACAGGTGACAATCAATCAGAGCTAATTGCAGAGAACAGGGTGAAGTACTCCAGAATGGCAGTAGGGTTTCCACTCCTGAGAGAGGATAGAAACCACCAGTGATGGGCAAGCTACTTGGAAAATGTAGTAAGCTACACTACATGTTACTCTCGATTAAATATAGCTCAACTACAATGGAGGCTATCTCCAGATAAATGTAGCAAGCTACACTACAAGAACATGGCAAAAATAGCTAACTACATTGGCACTATTTGTTTTTATGATCAAGTTTCCACCAAACAAATAGGCAGGCAAAAAAAAGGTTCAGTTTGATTGTTTATTAGAAAACTGAAACAAGCCCTCGGTCTGGCTTTTTGTGTCATAATTTTAACATGAACTTGTATTATGTACAAAATGTTAATAAAGTATGAAGAAAGAACTGTGGAAACATAATAAATCAAAGGCCAAATCAATCAAATAAACACCAAAATATATACTCTCTCTATTGGAATGGAGACTTTTCAGCACAGGATAAACTGCCCACTTTATCAACCAAAAACACACTTCTTCAATATCAGAATTTTAACTAATAATAACTGTCTTACTGAATTTTACTATTATGCTACCATGTCTATACTACCACCAACTATGCTAATATGTCTATACTACTACAGAATGTACTCAGAGTATAACACTCAAGCTCGACACTGCTAGACAAACAATACTACGTATCATTGGCTGCTAGATATGTACCACTCCTGCTGACTTGTTGTACACAATTTGTAAGTTGCTTTGAATGAAAGCGTCAGCTAAATGACCAAATGTATTTAAATATGTAACTCACAAAACATTCCATGGCCCCAAAATCATGTGGGTACCCCCCCTGGAGGTCCTGACCGACCCACAGGTTGAGAACCACTGCTCTAGGTGATCTTTTCCCTCTAGTGTATGTAGTATTTATGTTAGTTTGTTTTTTCTTTTCTCCACCCCCATAATATTGTTCATTTTCTGCCTACAGCAGGCACGTGCATACATAGGGGTGAAGGGGTGCCCGGGCACCTGCCTTTTTCATTTCTCATTAGAAAGTGCCCTTTTTATGCCACCCTCTTTTTATTTTATTTTTTTTACAGTTGCACATATATATATACTGCCCTGCCCTTCCAAATGAAAGATGTCACGATAGAATCTAAATATTAGGTAAAGAAAGAGAGAGAAATGCCACCCCTCTCGTAAATAATAGGTCCTTCCAGCCTACGCAGCATACTCTCTCTCTCTCTCTCTCTCTCTCTCTCTCTCTCTCTCTCTCTCTCTCTCTCTAATTTTTTTCCTTAGCCGCATTTCGCGGAGACGTTCTCTCTGATTGGCCAACACCATTTTCTGGCTGTGTTGTTGTGAGATGCAGCTATTTGTCTTAGAGCGTGAAGGCAAGTTCTTTCGACGGTTAACTAAGCTTAGGCACTCTTTCAAAGTTGGTTAAGGTTAGAGTTTGTCTTAGAGCAGGGCGATAGAACGCCAGGTAGTTTGCAGGCTGTTTGATGAGGAAATGGGCAAAGACACAGCTCTGCACAGTACTTGTTGCCGTTGTTGGCTAACAACAAGCTATATGGATGCAGTGTGGACAACTGGACATGCATGGACAATGGACATCAACACAGTCTGGACAGTGGAGTGGAGTGGATATACTTTATCAAGCCATTCTGCCCTGCTGGACCACTGTGCGTTTCAACTTAACAAGGTATAGTTGCGATGATGCGATCTCTCTCTCTCTCTCTCTCTCTCTCTCTCTCTCTCTCTCTCTCTCTCTCTCTCTCTCTCTCTCTCTCTCTCTCTCGCAGCTGTTGGTCTGGAGCGCATATTGTGTTATTAAAGGGACACTATGTAGTTTTGGTGACATCTATCGGTGAAACTGAATGTACCATGATAGACTTGTATTAACCCCAAAAATCGGGCTCGCGCGCTGCGCACGCTCGCCTTACATTTACTAATTAATGCCCTTTTATGATTCCGGGCACCTGCCTTTCTAAAGTCCTGTGCACGTCCCTGGCCTACAGTGAAACATGATAGCAGCTATATGTTAGTTAAATCTGTTGACAAAAAGTGCACTGACTTGTGTGCTGTTTGGGAACAGTTGACAATGTTTATGTAAAGCTTTTCATCAGCTTACCTGAATGTGTTCTCAAGTTAGTGCTGGGCGTGTGGGAAGTTGAGAGAACTTCGTTTTTGGCTGACACAATAAACACCTAAACACATGTGTTTTAGGCGTTTTTTCAGTCAAACTCATAAATGTTTCCAGATAGGGCCATGGAGAGGCATTGTTGTTATTGACATCATCTTCATCAATGCCATCAGCCCTAGAAACATCTAATTCTTCTGCCATTTCGCGCAGACTGGTTCATTCATTCATTCATGGTCTGTGTTTTGATTTTTTTACTTCCTGGAGCTGGAGTGGCATGTCCCGCCCTATCCTGCCTCTGATTGGCCTACCCGTAATGTTTTGGCATAACCTTACCCAATCGTGAGTCGTCATACTCATATCTAAACCAACCAACCAATCATAGTGGGTTTTCTCCAATAGTATCCAGCTGCAGGACCGGAGAACACAACACTATCAGGACCGAAGACACTCTTTTATTATTATTTTTTCTGTTTCTCCGGACAGTAGCGTGTAGCGTTTGATCACGCTACATCACTACTTGATTCTAAAAATAGCTGCACTACAGAGACCGCTACTTGGTTCAAAAGTAGCGACGCTACCATCACGCTACTGAGAAATGTAGTTAAGCTATGTAGCGTCGCTACTTGTAGCTAGCTACTGCCCATCACTGGAAACCACAAACGTTACAGTACCTCCCCCCGACGAACGGCACCTGGCGTTCACCTAGGGGCCTCGGGATGCAGCCATCGAAAATCGTCGATAAGGCTGTGATCTAAAATATCCCTTTGAGGCACCCAGGAACGCTCTTCTACCCCGTACCCCTCCCAATCCACCAAAAACTGAAACCCCCTCCGCCTACAACCCAGGATCCTCTGCACAGTGTAGACAGTTTGAGCATCAAGGATGCAGGGCGGAGGAACCGCGGGAAGTGGCGGGGACAAGGGCGATGAGAGGAATGGTTTCAACAGGGACACGTGAAACGTCGGATAAACCCGCATGGAAGCTGGAAGCAGCAACCTATAAGCCACAGGGTTCACCCGACGAACGACTTTAAAGGGTCCTATAAAGCGAGGGGCCAGCTTCCTGGATTCCACCAGGAGAGGGAGATCACGGGTGGAAAGCCAAACCCTCTGCCCAGGATGGAAAACCGGAGCCGGATGGCGCTTGCGGTTAGCCTGCTGCTGAGCCCTAACATAGGCCTTCTGCAGCGCCGTTCGAACCCGGTTCCACGTCCTGCGACAGTGAGCCATGTGGGCCTGGACCGAAGGCACCTCAGCCTCCCGCTCCTGTTCGGGAAAAAGGGGAGGTTGAAAACCATACTGACACTGAAATGGAGACATACCTGTAGAGGAGGAGAGGAGGGTATTATGCGCATACCCTGCCCACGCCAGCCTCCTACTCCACGTTGCCGCCCGTTGAACTGCTTGTGGAACCCAGACAACAGGCTGATGGAGGCGCCCGAAAGACGTGCTGCACCACCAGGTCAGCCGTCTCTCGAGCCGAGGGAAGCTTGGGAAGGAAAAGCGGTCCACTACCACCAAAATGGTAGTGAAACCATCGGACGGAGGAAGGCCAGAAATAAAATCCAGGGATATGTGCGACCAGGGATGTTTGGGAATAGGAAGCGGGCAAAGGAGACCCGCTGGTGCATGGCGAGAGGTCTTACTACGCGTGCACACCGGACAGGCCGCCACAAAGGAACGTGTATCCCCCTCCTCTGTAGGCCACCAGAACCTCCTACGGATAAACTCCAGGGTTCTGACGGCCCCGGGTGGCCGATGAGGGAGGAGGTATGTGCCCACTGCAGCAGTCGCGAGCGCGCAGCCTTGGGCACATACATCCGCCCTGGAGGACCCCCACCGGGATCGGGCTCCCGTGCCAGGGCCGATCTTACCACCCTGTCTATGCCCCATGACACGGGAGCCAGAATAAGGGCCTGTGGAATAATAGGATGGGGCTTCTCCCGGTCCAGAGGGTCAGACTGGCGTGACAGAGCGTCAGGCTTGACGTTCTTGGAACCGGGCCGGTAGGAGATGGAAAATCGAAATCGAGTGAAGAATAACGCCCACCTGGCCTGGCGAGTGTTAAGGCGTTTAGTGCCCTGGATGTAACCACAAGTTCTTATGATCGGTCCAAACAATTAAAGGGTGTGCCGCCCCCTCCAACTAATGTCTCCATTCCTCCAGTGCCAATTTGATTGCCAACAACTCCCGATGAACCATGCCGTAGTTGCGCTCGGCCGGAGACAGCCGGCGGGGGGGAAAAGCGCAGGGATGCACCTTCCCATCCTTTAAGCATCTCTGAGAGATGATCCCCCCCACCGCGATATCGGAAGCATCCACCTCCACAATAAACGGAGCCTCAGAATCGTGGCGGATCAGTACAGGGGCAGAGGTAAACCGACATTTGAGGTTGCGAAAGGCTGACTCTGCCCGAGGCGACCATTCAAAGGCGCAAAAGTTGCGAATAAAACGCCTATAAAAATTTGCAAAGCTCAAAAAACGTTGCAATTCCTTGAGCAACGAAGTCCAGTACAGCACTCACCTTGGCCGGATCCATACGTAAATCACCCTTAGTCAATACAAACCCCAGGAAAGAAACGGTGTCGGTGTGAAACACACACTTCTCTGCTTTAACAAACAGCTGATGGTGAAGGAGACGCTGGAGAACCTGACGAACGTGCTGTTGGTGTTGCTCCATATTGCGAGAAAAAATTAGAATGTCATCTAAATAGACGAAGACTGACACCCCGATTAAATCCCGCAGCACATTGTTGACTAGGGCTTGAAAGACTGCAGGCGCATTAGCTAAGCCAAAAGGCATAACCAAATATTCATAATTCCCGTTAGGTGTATTAAATGCAGTTTTCCACTCGTCTCCCTCTCTAATCCTGATTAAGTTGTAGGCATTAGGTAAATCAAGCTTAGAGAAGACATGCGCCCCCTGTAGACACTCAAAGGCGGTGTCCATGAGAGGCAGAGGGTAATGGTTTTTGATGGAAATGTCGTTCAACCCCCTATAATCAATGCATAGCCGCTGGCTACCATCCTTTTTTGCTACAAAAAAGAACCCAGCGCCTGCAGGGGATGTGCACGGACGTATGTGCCCCACGGCCAGTGCCTCCTGAATATAGGTATTCATGGACACTGTCTCAGGGCGAGAGAGAGAAAACATATGACCACAGTGTGGAGAGGTACCAGGTAGAAGATGAATGGGGCAGTCGTAAGATCTATGAGGCGGTAGTGCTTTAGCACGAGTCTTACTAAAGACCTCCACCAGGTCCCAATAAATCTCAGGTACACCTGCTATCGCAGGGATGCACCTTCCCGTCCTTTAAGCATCTCTGAGAGATGATCCCCCCCACCGCGATATCGGAAGCATCCACCTCCACAATAAACGGAGCCTCAGAATCGTGGCGGATCAGTACAGGGGCAGAGGTAAACCGACGTTTGAGGTCGCGAAAGGCTGACTCTGCCCGAGGCGACCATTCAAAGCCAGGGAGAGAGGCCTTAGTGAGAGCCGTCAGAGGAGTCGCTAAGGCGCAAAAGTAGCGAATAAAACGCCTATAAAAATTTGCAAAGCTCAAAAAACGTTGCAATTCCTTGAGCAACGAAGTCCAGTACAGCACTCACCTTGGCCGGATCCATACGTAAATCACCCTTAGTCAATACAAACCCCAGGAAAGAAACGGTGTCGGTGTGAAACACACACTTCTCTGCTTTAACAAACAGCTGATGGTGAAGGAGACGCTGGAGAACCTGACGAACGTGCTGTTGGTGTTGCTCCATATTGCAAGAAAAAATTAGAATGTCATCTAAATAGACGAAGACTGACACCCCGATTAAATCCCGCAGCACATTGTTGACTAGGGCTTGAAAGACTGCAGGCGCATTAGCTAAGCCAAAAGGCATAACCAAATATTCATAATTCCCGTTAGGTGTATTAAATGCAGTTTTCCACTCGTCTCCCTCTCTAATCCTGATTAAGTTGTAGGCATTAGGTAAATCAAGCTTAGAGAAGACATGCGCCCCCTGTAGACACTCAAAGGCGGTGTCCATGAGAGGCAGAGGGTAACGGTTTTTGATGGAAACGTCGTTCAACCCCCTATAATCAATGCATAGCCGCTGGCTACCATCCTTTTTTGCTACAAAAAAGAACCCAGCGCCTGCAGGGGATGTGCACGGACGTATGTGCCCCACGGCCAGTGCCTCCTGAATATAGGTATTCATGGACACTGTCTCAGGGCGAGAGAGAGAAAACATATGACCACAGGGTGGAGAGGTACCAGGTAGAAGATGAATGGGGCAGTCGTAAGATCTATGAGGCGGTAGTGCTTTAGCACGAGTCTTACTAAAGACCTCCACCAGGTCCCAATAAATCTCAGGTACACCTGCTAGCGCAGGGATGCACCTTCCCGTCCTTTAAGCATCTCTGAGAGATGATCCCCCCCACCGCGATATCGGAAGCATCCACCTCCACAATAAACGGAGCCTCAGAATCGTGGCGGATCAGTACAGGGGCAGAGGTAAACCGACGTTTGAGGTTTGCGAAAGGCTGACTCTGCCCGAGGCGACCATTCAAAGCCAGGGAGAGAGGCCTTAGTGAGAGCCGTCAGAGGAGTCACGAAGGCGCAAAAGTTGCGAAAAAAACGCCTATAAAAATTTGCAAAGCCCAAAAAACGTTGCAATTCCTTGAGCGATGAAGTCCAGTACAGCACTCACCTTGGCCGGATCCATACGTAAATCACCCTTAGTCAATACAAACCCCAGGAAAGAAACAGTGTCGGTGTGAAACACACACTTCTCTGCTTTTCAAACAGCTGATGGTGAAGGAGACGCTGGAGAACCTGACAAACGTGCTGTTGGTGTTGCTCCATATTGCGAGAAAAAATTAGAATGTCATCTAAATAGACAAAGACTGACACCCCGATTAAATCCCGCAGCACGTCGTTGACTAGGGCTTGAAAGACTGCAGGCGCATTAGCTGACAAACTCCCGACAACCTTCCGGAGCTCGGCGGTGGCAGACATGGTTCCCGAACCTCTTCACGAACAGATGGACATACCTGCCCCTCACCCCGCCGGCAGACGGGGCTCCAGACACAGCTCCCACCCAGTGTACCGCAACAGCGGCTACTGTGCTAGCGTTGTTAGCCATAGCCAAATCTGAGCCGGCTTTGGAGATAGCCGCGGCTACTGCTGCTTGGGACTCGATGGATAGGTCTCCCAGACGACCCAGTTTGGTGCCTACTTCCGGCTGGCGATTGGTGACGACGCCCAGCTGTCTTCTTTGGGCCTCCAGCTCCTCCCGGAATCCTTCTGTGGAGCTCATGATGGTCGGATCTTCTGTTATGATTCAAGGTAGGAATGTTGAGTCCAATAGTAGAAAGGAAGAAGGAGACGGAGATGGTGTTGCTCTTCTCAAAACATGTGTTATTTTATTATCAGAAACACTAGAGCAAGATAATGGAATGAGAAAGCATAATGTAGCCAGGCTACAACTGAGAGATAATTTACAATAGCGTAAACCGTACAAGACGGAGAAATAGTTTAACACAACATAATAACAAAACCAGACCAGAGGTCCCACTTCTGTCCGTTGCCAACTGCTCGCAGTACTTCTGTTGAAGATCCGACAACAGACAGGAAAACAAAGGATTACTATAAAGGTAAAATACCCAGCAAACCACACGCAGTAATCAATCAGAGCTAATTGCAGAGAACAGGGTGAAGTACTCCAGAATGGCAGTAGGGTTTCCACTCCTGAGAGAGGATAGAAACCCCAAACGTTACACCTCACCCTCCTAAACTAACTCTGCACATTACAACAGCGCTCCCAGCAGCAGAGCAGCGCTCTCCACGCAATCTAGGTCATGGCGCTATTGTCATGGGTGTCGTTCATGCTAGCAAGAACTTTTGCGTCCTCTCTTTAGATGAAACCGCTTCCCAGTTTGCAACTATGGATCCTGTTGCTTGGCAGTGTGAGAGGCAGCAGCGCTACTGATCGAGCCTAACCAAGGGCAGTATTTACGAGTGGTGAGCTTAACAAAAATCACTCTAGACGGCCAGCATTTCATAATAGACTTGCATAGTCCGTGGGGCTGTTTGTAGAGCTAAATCTATACTTCATAGTATTGCTATCTGTCCATTCTCATTGTCAATTGACACCATAAACCAGGGGTCTCAAACTCAATTTACCTGGGGCCCGCTGGAGGTAGAGTCTGGGTGAGGCTGGGCAGCATCAAATATTCCACAAAAAAAGAGTTTTAAGTATTAAAAAAAAAAAGTACAACTGATCCAATCTTCTCAATATTTAGCAATAACATTTCAGAACATGAACGGTTCTTCAGAACATAGGCTTCTCAGTGTTGTCAGTGGACTCATCCACATGCAGCTATGGAAATGCACTGTGCATCTTTTTTTATTCTATCACAAAGCTGTTTAATCAAATCACCAGCCAGTATTTCAGTTATTCTGGTTGCTGTGCGATCTGAGGCCGATTTGCTTTTGTTTGCCTTCAAACATGGTCTCCATCACTTCAGTCATACATTATTTTATTATGTATGCATAAGAGAATGGCTTCTTGTGTTTAGCCAACACCCATGCCACCCATGGTTGCTTTTTCTCGTTGTGACATAGATTTAACAATAATTCTGCTTACAGCTTGATGTGATGATTTCATTCCATTTATTTGTGTTCTTAGCACTGAATTTTGAGGGAAGGTTGCATCAAAATAACTGTGTTTTGTTTTGTAGTGGTGTTTCAAATTGCAACTCTTCACAAGAGCTACCGTTTCTTGGCAAGTCACATTGGTTTGGTGCTGGACTCAGGATGAATGCATATTTTTCAGTCCATTCACCTTTGAATTGCAGTCGACTTTTCTTTTACTGGCCATCTTTGAAGATCCCATATTTTTCTGCTGCCTGCCTGCTGGCGAAACTAGCTACATTTATCTCACGGAGATAAAACTGTTAAATGTATTATTATCATGTGCGCCCTTACTCATTTGTGTTCTACAGAGGGCGATGTAGTATGTCCAGTACGTGACGTCACTGACGTCTCCTTCGCATTCCTGTTCCGGTCTATTATTTGTTATTGATTGTTGTTGATATATGTTCAATTATCTAGCAGTCACTGTCAATATGTCAACTAGATCTCCCCATTGAAAGGGTGCAGGCGATCAACTGTTTATACCGGACCAAAGGAAACAATTCAGACTCTTGCTTGAACGTTATTTATTTAGGATATCCCATCCAAACGCTCCAATATTCCACTGTCATTGACTAATAGCCACCAGATGGTCAATTTAGACAGCTCGTAGCTGGTAGCATTAGTCCTTAGTTAGCAGCATTTAGCATTTAGCAGCTTGGTAGTAGTAGTGGCATTTAGCCAGTTAGTAGTAGCTGTCAGCATTTAGCATCGGTCAGTAGATTATTTACCTATACAAAACAGGAAACAAAACGGCATCCATTAGCCACATGCGCTACATACATAAATGATAGTTATGAACAGAGTCAGTGCATACAAGAGATGATACAATGCAACGTACCGTTAGCCAGTTAGATCGCCCACGGGGCTTTTCTCATTACAGGCATATGGCTACGTGTGTCGCTTAAATCAGGGGTGGGCAACTTTGTATATGGTGAGGGCCACAAAATGTCCACAATCAATCTGGGGGGCCGCATTGTTTATCGGCAGTCCCGCCAGTAGTACCCCATCCAGTGGCGGTTGGAATGCCCCACGGGCCCTGAGGCGAGATTGACAGCTCTTGACAGCTCGGGCCAGCTCGGGCGCCCCCCCCCCCCCCCCCCCCCCCCCCCCCCACCCACACCACCTGACCCGGCACCGGGACATCCCTCCCTCCTCCCACGTGTGCGCAACACGGACATTAATAAGAACGCTTCAATAAGGAAAGTCACGGAGCATGGAGGGTCACCGGGACATCCCTCCCTCCTCCCACGTGTGCGCAACACGGACATTAATAAGAACGCTTCAATAAGGAAAGTCACGGAGCATGGAGGGTCACCGGGACATCCCTCCCTCCTCCCACGTGTGCGCAACACGGACATTAATAAGAACGCTTCAATAAGGAAAGTCACGGAGCATGGAGGGTCATAAAAAAATAAAGTGATCAAATCGCTTTTGTCTTCTCTCTTCTACTGTGAAGCCAAGCTTGGTCATGCAGGTCTCTCTCCCATCTCTCTCCTATGATCCCAATATCTCTCGCACACAATTCTGGAAATTCCTGGAATAGTGGAATAAAACAGGAAAAACGTTTCAGCACCACGGAGAGTGTTCTCTGCACTGCAGCGGCTGTATATAAAGCAGGCCCAGGCTCGCCACAACAGTGGATTTAAAAGCCTTTTATAGATAATTCATTTGTATCGCAACGGAGTCACGGATCTAGTCGTGCCACGTAGCATTATGTAGACAAAATTCATATAGAATAAACAAGTCTAAAACAAAGACTTTTAAACGAAGTTTAGCCTATTAAATCATTTTATAAGCATTCGTTTATTTGCGGTCTGTGTGAGAACTGAAGCAACCACCATCTGCAGAACACCAGCCCAGCTCTCTCTGTCCCCACGCTGGCCGTGAGGCCGCGGTGGTATATAAAGCAGACAGATAATAAATACTATTATAGAGAAAAGGGCAGTTTGTTTACTCACCTATTTGAATGGCATACGGCGAGCCTTGCGTTGTGCAAAATCCTCCACAATGTCTTTAATGTCCAACTCCCGGGCTCTGGTGTTTTCAATGGACAGGATTGCAAGCCCACTCAGTCTCTCCTGACCCATGGAGCTCCGCAGGTAGGTCTTAATAAGTTTTAACTTGGAGAAGGATCGCTCGGCTGTCGCCACAGTCACAGGTAACGTCAGGAATAATAGCATGGCAGTACACACCTCAGTGAACGAGGAAGTTACGGACTGATGATCCACAAACAGCATTTTTGCAAGTTGGAACACTGACGACTCCTTAGCGATCTCTTGTTTAAAACAGACCCTGAATGACAGGAGTTGAGTGGCAAAGTAATTTGCTAGGTCCCTGTTGTAGTGGTCAGATAGACGTTTTGCCTTCTCATATAGCTCATCGTCTCCTGCATGCTGGAGGGTCATGGGGTGGAGAGCCTCAAACATGAGAGAGGTCTCGCGCATACTACGGAATCTGTGGGACAGCTGGTTGATTATTATGTCCAGATTGGCATTGAAAACATTTACTTTGAAATAGCTTTCTGCATTAGATAGTCGCTCATCTTCACACAGCTCGTCAAAATGACGTTTCTTTCTTCTTACTCTTGTAGGGTCTAATTCGAAGGTATTATGAGCTCCCCATTTGTCTGCAAGCGTCTGTGCGGTTGTCTTTGCCTCATCAAAAGCATCCCTGTACTCAGACAAGACTTTTATCGCATTCTCCAGCAAGTTCGAGGCTTTCTGCATGTCCATGTTTGTGGTTTGGAGTAATTTAGAGACAGCATTAACACTCTCCAATATTTTCGTCTGGAGCACCACTAGACAAATGAAATTAAAATGTTCCATTGCTTTCTTCAATCCCGCTGCTTCATTACGCTCAGCCTTGTCACTAATTAGAGTTATTTTTGTCAGCGCTTTCATCACGTCCACATATCTGTAGCGTATAGCAGTAAGGGAGGTATGTCTAGAAGACCAACGGGTAGGGCATAATCGATTCAACGTGATGCCTGGGTGAGATGAATCGTCTGTGGAAATGATGCCAGTCAGCATGGCCCATCGTTTAATGCTGTGGCCAAAAAATGTATACACATTTTCTATGGTATCATAAAACTGTTTGAGCTCTGGAATGTCTTTAACTGCATCATTGAGTACGAGGTTTAGGTTGTGTGCTGCACAATGCACATATGTTGCAAGGGGTTCTTTTTCCCTAATTCTAGCCTGGACACCAGAATAAACCCCACTCATATTGGCAGCTCCGTCATAGCCTTGCCCACGACATTTGGAAATTTCCAGGCCATGTTTTGTAATGCTTTCGATTATTTTAATTTCCAGCTCTCTTGCAGAAGTATCTGGTGTCTCCTCAAATCCCAAAAAAGCCTCTGTTATTTTTACATCAACAGCTACGTCCATCGGATTTCTTACTATGGTGACGTATCTATATACTTGGCTTAGCTGGTCTCGCTTGGATAGATCTTGTGTAGTATCCATAATCACAGAAAAGAACGGTGCTTGGTTTATTTCTGCCGCAATGTCTTGCTGAACTCGCTGGGACAATATATATATTAGCTCGTTCTGGATATCCTTGCTAAGGTATTTAACTGAGCCCTCAGGCCGGTTGATCAGCTCTTTCAGCACAGGGTCATAGCTTGCCAGCAGCTGGATAATTTCAAGAAAATTCCCACTGCCCGGCTGTCCCAAACTTTCCCTGTGCCCCCGGAATGAAAGGTTGCAAATGGCTAGCATTAGTGTCACATTAACGATACGTTCCAGCACTTGTCTCCAAAAGAGAGCTGCATTACGCACATCCCTCTCCATTTGCGCATCAATTGTTCCGCCATGCCTTTTCCACTGTTCATAAATGACACAAGCTACAGTGTGCATTTGAGAGGACTGATGGGTTTTTATCTTGCTAGATATATTCTTCCAATCTTTGACTCCATTCACCCATGCGTTGTGGTAATGTGTTGAACTGCGGTCTCCAAATAGCCAGCATGGCTCGCAGTACGCAGAATCCAGTTTAGGAGAGTAGCAAAGCCAGCTACGGGGCAGTTTTAAACCAGCTTGTGTTGTTATATGGTAATGTGCCTCAGAAAAAGAACGGTTGCCTTTTTCATTAATTGGGAAAGGGCCTCTGGGTTTACAAGACCCTTTAACTATGATATACCGTTTTATATCAGCTGAAACATTTTCATCAAAAAGGCCCCGGTCTGTGGGGTACTTCTGAAGTGGCTCGTTGTCCAAGTCCAACTCATCTTGCTGCTCCTGTTCCGATTCTGCATTGGAATTAGTGTCCGACTCCGCCGGTACCACCTCCATTTCCTTCTCACTGTCATCGTCAGGCAGGTCAGCAGAACTTGGCTCTTGGGTCGAGCTTGGTGTGTTGACTGTCACTGTGACTGAACTGCTTGGCTGTTCTGAATCTGACTGCCTGTAAAGTGCAAACAAAGGCCGATAAATGATCTCTAAAAACCAAGTATGTTATTTACATTAATAAGCGCCATGGCTGCTGGGCCGGCGCCGCCCTAATAGATGTATAAATATAAGTTTATGGTAAACTGTAATCTCATTATCTGTCCAACAGTCCAAGGTTACCTGCTGCTGCATGGTAGTTGACACACCGCGGCTGAAGGCAGTGTCCGTGCCGGGCATGTTGTCGGGTGATCAGGTGGTGTTGAAGGGCTTGTTGTTGTTGGGGATGGGAGGTCAGGAGGAGGAGGAACGTCGGCACGAGGCCCTGTTACTTTTATAACAAATGCGTCTAATTTAGGTAGCTTTGCATTCTTCTCGTCCCGTTCTTTTTTGTCTGTTCTTTTTTTACTGCCACATTTATGTTTGTAAGGCTTAGGCGGCATGGTTGCGGAATATAATGGATAATTCACTTTCACTCGCTGATGATTTCACTCGCTGTAAGAGACAGACGTCTGCTGTTCGTTTTAATTTCCGCACCAGGTAAATTGTCTCATGACGCAATGATGCATTGATTGCTGGGTAATGTTGTTGTCCTCCAGTAACAAGTCAGATTTTGCACTGGAGGCACAACAGGAGAGACAACATTTCCCAGCAATCATCATTCTTTAATTTATTTTAGGCTACAATCGGGAAGAATAGGAGGGCCTATTAGTTTCTATGTCAAATGTATATACTCCCTTTTCTTGACTCCTTCTGTATCACAAACAGTACTGTATTTGCAAATCTGGTAATATGTCATAAATGTATAGATGTAGCAGTACTGACTATCTGTATGTCATGTATGTCATAAATGTCCTGATGAATTTAAAATGTGGGACCCTGATGTAAACAAGACGAAAGTCTTTCTCTGGTCTGCATCCCCTTAACAATTGTGTGTATTGAGCTGTACTGTATTGTACCCATTCTGCAATCTGTTAATAAAGTTTTCAATCAATCAATCAAGCCTGACAGCGTGGGGACAGAGAGAGGAGAGGAGAGGAGAGGAGAGGAGAGGAGAGGGGAGGAGAGGGGAGGGCTGGGCTGGGCTGGTGTTCTGCAGATTGTTGCTTCAGTGTTCTCACGCAGACCACAAATAAACGAACGCTTATAAAATGATTTAATAGGCTAAACTTCGTTTAAAAGTCTTTGTTTTAGACTTGTTTATTCTATTTGAATTTATTCGACATAATGCTACGTGGCACGACTAGATCCATGACTCCGTTGCGATACAAATAAATTATCTATAAAAGTGCCCTATCTTTTAAATCCATCCACTGCTGTGGCGAGCCTGGGGCGAGCCTTTATCGCTACCGGGAAAACATAGGGGGAACATAGGGGGCCCGGAGAACATAGAACCCTTTTGGAACATGGGAAACATAGGGGGCCCGGGGAACATAGGACCCGGGCCCCGGGGCATGGCGCAATGCAGTCTGTCATCCAGTCCCACGAACGAACGGCAACTCCATTCAGTCCCGGGCCGGGCCCGGGCCCTAGACCCCCCGCGGGCCATAAGGCGGCTGCCTCAGTCGCCTCGCCTATATATCCGCGGCTGACCCCATCACTCAAATAGCCACAAGGTATATAAACAATTATAATTTGTTGTAACTTTGTTTTTATTCCATTTCAAATGCATTTAGTAATGCAATTTCAACTTTATGAATTTATAAACAGCTGAATTTAAAAGTATTGCTGTGTAACCCCAAATATATACAAAAATGATCAATTATAATTAAGGCTTCTAATAAAATAAATGTATGAACTTAAAGCCCACTGCTCAACAAACACAAAGCAGCATTCCTGCTGCATTTCACTACAACAGTCAATCAAAAGTGCAATAATAAATGATTTTGTTAAATGTATAAACTTTTATCCTGCTACTAAACAAAACATTATAACACTGAAATGCATGTTATGGATATGAAGCAGTCAGGAATGTTTTGTTTAGTAGCAGGATAAAAGTGTATACATTTAACAAAATCATTTATTATTGCACTTTTGATTTACTGTTGTAGTGAAATGCAGCAGGAATGCTGCTTTGTGTTTGTGTTATTAGTGTTATCTGAACACTACAAAAGTAAACAAGTAAAGTGCAAGTAAAGTAAAGTGCAATACTACATGCCTCCCATTGACCCTTTATCAAACTGGCATGACATTCACCCTCGCCCCACAGTGGGTCAATAATGGTTATAATAATAATAATAATAATAATAATAATAATAATAATAATAATAATAATAATAATAATAATAATGGTCCCCTCTCTACACCTCTCCATCATCCCCCCCCCTCTCTACATCTCTTCATCATCTCTTCCCCCCTCTCTACACCTCTTCATCATCTCCTTCCCCCCCACTACACCTCTTCATCATCTCCTCCTCCCCCCTGTCTTTAATGAGACACTTGTGGTCTCTCCATTTGGCGCACAATAGCAGGAATGTCAACTTCAATGTTTGTGCATGCAATCTGCATCAGATGAAATAATGTTTCATCCGACAGCCTGTTTCTCTCCTTTGACTTGATGTGCTTCATGTTTGAGAAATTGCTCTCACATATGTATGTGCTCCCAAACATAGAGAGGGCAAAGTCCCTGAGGAGTGGGAAGCGGGGCTCAGGTAGCAGTTTCCAAAACGAAATTCCCCTCTCATTTCTCTTTGCTTGAAAAAAAGGATCTGACTGTAGCTTGCACAGTTCAAGCTGCAACGGTGGGGGCTGCTCTGACATCGTAGCGGTGAGGGGGCCGGCAAACAGCGCTATCCGTGACGGCATGCCATTGAAATCTTCAAACCGATCATTGAATTGCATTTGCAGTGTTTCAATGTCGCTCCTGTACTTTCCGACGGCTCAGCCATCGGATTTCTGTGTGTAGCTGCAAGTCGCCATAATCAGTGTCCATCTCTTCCAAAAAGGAGACAAACTTTCTATGGTTTAGTGACCTGTTGCCTCCACGAATTAGATTGGTAACCTTTGGTAACCAAATCCATAACATGGCTGTAGTCAAGCTTCTTGGCACAGAGAGCCTCCTATATCAGATAAAAAAAATAAAAAAACGATTTAACGACTCTCGCATATAATTTGACTACACTCGACTCACATTGGTCATTATAATGACCCACAATAGATGGAAATTATGTTAGCGAACTTACCTGATGTATAATGCAGTGCAGCATTGGACACTCAATGCCACTCTGCCTTAGAAGCCTGGCGAATCCTGTGCGTTTTCCTTTCATTGCCGGTGCTCCATCGGTAACAACAGCCGACAGTTTATCAAAACCCCCATATTGCTGCACGGCACTTTCAACAGCGTTTCATATGTCCACACTAGGGCTGACCCCTATTAGTCAAATAGTCGACTAATCGATTGAAAGGAGCCATAGTCGACTGCCAACTCTTCTTAGTCGAATACAATACAAAAAAATAAAAAAATAAAAATAAAAAAATAAAAAAATAAAAAAATATTTATTTTTTTATTTTTTTATTTTTTTATTTTTTTAATATTGGCCTGGGGCCGCATAGAACGTCGGTGAGGGCCGCATGCGGCCCGCGGGCCGCCAGTTGCCCCTCCCTGGCTTAAATAGTGCGTCACAGAGACGCTGAATCGGCCTCACCTGTCCAAATCTCAGTCCCCAGGCATCCTACAGTTGCAGTAAACGCCCACTAGGTGGCACCAGATGATAAATAATACTTGTATAATAAGTGCCCCTATAATAATGATAATAATAATAATATCTCTGTAGGAAAGGCGCTGGATAATTCTCCACCTCCCACCTAGTATTCTGGCCGTAAGGGCTCAGAAAACTACCCAAACCATACAAATTGTTCTACCCATACAAATGTACTTATATTTAAAGGGAAACAAAAGAAAAGATACAACTCTCGTTCTATCTACAGTGGTAGCTCAACGGCGTCCGTGAAAACTACGTAAGTTATGTCGGCAACGGGCGATTTTCGACGTCCTCAGTTGTACCAGAAACAGGCAAACCTCGGCGTCCTCAATTGCGCCAGAAACAGGCGACTTTCGACGTCCTTCTTTGTGCCAGAAACAGGCGACTTTCGACGTCGTTTGTGCCAGAAACAGGCGACTTTCGACGTCCTTCTTTGTGCCAGAAACAGGCGACTTTCGACGTCCTTGACTTGGTCATTGTTCCTCAATTGTGAAAGGGTTTCAGCAACGCCCTCGTGGTTGGCCCTGTGGACTTCTCCTTCCTGCCCAGCCAGGCATAGTTCATCGGACGTGTTATGGAGTTCCTTGCCCGTAACTGCATCCCATTTTGCAGGACCGGGCCTGCCTGATGTGGGCTTCCTTGCACTTGAGGCCCCTTTTGGGGTACTTTTGGGCCAGTGTCTTTGGTCTCGCCTCCGTGGCGCTGTGCCTCCCACCTTGACCAGACCGGGTCTGCCTGGTGTAGGCTCCTTTCCACTTGGGGTTCCTCTCGAGGCGCTTTTGGACGAGTGTCCTTGGTCTCGCCTCTGTGGTGTTACGCCTCCCACCTTGACCAGACCGGGTCTGCCTGGTGTAGGCTCCTTTCCACTTGGGGTTCCTCTCGAGGCGCTTTTGGACGAGTGTCCTTGGTCTCGCCTCTGTGGTGTTACGCCTCC